>NW_023494785.1:45017405-45112405 GCF_904425465.1 Colossoma macropomum
ATTGAGGCGAGGGATTCAAATATCTAAGCCACAAATTAAAATACTGAGGCCACAAATTACTATATTGAATACACAAATTACTGTATTGAGACAACAAATTAATATAGTGAGGCCACACATTACTATATTGAGGCCACAAATTAATATATTGATTATACAAATCACTATATTGAATACACAAATTAATACAGTGAGGCGACAAATTAAAATATTGAGGCGATGAATTAAAATATTGAGGCCAAGTGTTATTATTATGAGGCCACAAATTAACATATTAAGGTCACAAATTAATATATTGAATTCCCAAATTAGTATATTAGGGCCATGAGAAATTTAACTTGTGTTAAATTCTCATGGTCTTAATATATATTATATATTTTCATGTATACAGTATATTTTGGGCGCACCTTATTGAAAAATAGTCACCAAAGCACCTTACGCGTTCAGCACTATCAGTATTTCCTTTTCCAAATGTTTTATTTTCATTAAAAGTGTCTGAACACGAGCGCAGCAGGGAGGAACTTCTAATAGTGCATTAGTTTTGTTTTTTTCCCACACTTACACTAAAAAGGAAGTCTCTTCTTTAGCAAAGTCAATGGTTCTATTTAGAACTATAGGTTCTATATAGAACACTTTGCATGCTTAAATGGTTCTTTGCCTGGTGGAAAGGTTCTACCGATTGATGGTGAATGTGTTGAATATGGTTCTATATAGAGCCTTTTTGAAAAGTGATCTATATAACACTAAAAATTGTTCTACTCTGGTTACAATGACAAGCTTTTAACAATAGCAGAAACCTTTTTAGTACTATACAGAACCATACACAACATATTCTCCATCTAGCTGAAGAACAATCATCATGCAAAGAACCATTTAAACATGAAATCGTTCTATATAGAACCCACTGTTCTAAATAGAACCATCTTTTTAAGAATGTATGCATCCACTCATGCATTGAACACAACATACAGACAGATCCCTATTGTTCTCAACAAAATAACCTGGTCATTCTGCAAAAATAGTATGGAATAATACTTTCATTTCACTTTTGCTGTTCGGAGAACCCTAGCTTTTTTTGGTCTATGGTCTGGATAATAAATAATAATATATTATCAATAATGTAATATTGAAATAATATAACTATTGCTATAATTAGTAGAAAGAAAGAAATGGTTATATAATAACATTAAACAAAGTTTTTGAATGGTTTAATAATGTAGATGAAGTATAAATATTTCTTGAGTTGCAGCTGCAGCTTTTTATCAGGAACTTCCCCATGTTACACAAACAGGACGCCGCTGGGCCCATGGGAATCAGCTGTAGGTTTACAATGATTTGCATACTGTATTTGTCAAAGAACACTGCTGGTTTGGCTTGAAGAGAAATTCAAACAGAGTGGTTTGGTGTGAAACGCTCTAGAGAAACTTACTGAGTCAGAATTGTTCAGTGGTGGTGATAGGAACCAGACGTCCACCTCTAAAAGCTCCCTCACAGAAAGTTCCTACATGAAATGGTTATGAATTCACTGCCTGATGACTGAGACACTGTTTTATGATAGTTTTGAGAACTTAAACTCCATTCATGGTGGAGGGATACATGTAGGGCGCTGTGAGGCAAAATAGTCCCCAAAGAAAACATATTATTTCAGATTTTCCACTGTTTTCCATCATCAACATTCCATATAAACTCAGAAGACTCGTGTAGGTTCACTGGTGGTTCTGGATAGTAAATGAAATGTCTATATTTGTGTTGTAGTCATGGCGACCCCTGGTTCCTATCACCACCACTGTAAAGACATCTGAACCATTTCACACCAAACCACTCTGAATCACTCTGATTACATCTCAAACACAAACTTATGGTGGAATTCCCCTTTGAGGCCCTAACATCAAGGGAGAGGCCTCAACATAGAACTGGTATAGTGAAATAATAATTATGAGCCCAGATAGATGGCTAACCAGGCTTCTGTTAATTTAAGGAAAATAACATTTAATCATTCATGCCTTGTAAATAATATGACAGTTAAAGTCCCCTATTACTTATTTTGAGGAAATGCAAAACAGAGATGGGCATATTATGTCAACAAAAATGAGGCAAGGTCAATGAATAACACGGTCATCTGACAATAACATTAAGTGGGAACCAATGGCACTTTTTGATAATCACACCACACATCTCTGACACACCAACACTAATTTAGGCGTGCATTAAACTCCGGCTGAAATGCAATCTAAAATTTCTCAGTGTGTGAACATGATAAAAACTGCAGAAATCTGATATTAAGAAACCACATTATAAGCACATAATGTCAGTGACTCAATGCACCAGTACATACACAGATCAGGCATAACATTATGACCACCTCCTTGTTTCTATGCTCATTGTCCATTTTATCAGCTCCACTTACTATATAGGTGCACTTTGTAGTTCTACAGTTACAGACTGTAGTCCATCTGTTTCTCTGATACTTTGTTAGCCCCCTTTTACCCTGTTCTTCAGTGGTCAGGACCCCCATGGACCCTCACAGAGCAGGTACTATTTGGGTGGTGGGTCATTCTCAGCACTGCAGTAACACTGACGTGGTGGTGGTGTGTTAGTCTGTGTTGTGCTGGTACGAGTGGATCAGACACAGCAGTGCTGCTGGAGTTTTTAAACACCTCAGTGTCACTGCTAGACTGAGAATAGTCCACCAACCAAAAATAACTAGCCAACAGCATCCTGTGACCACTGATGAAGGACTGAGGATGACCAGCACAAACTGTGCAGCAGCAGATGAGCTATCGTCTCTGACTTTACATCTACAAGGTGGACCGACAAGGTAGGAGTGTCTAATAGAGTGGACAGTGAGTGGACAGTGTTTAAAAACTCCAGCAGCACTGCTGTGTCTGATTTACTCGTACCAGCACAACACACACTAACACACCACCACCACGTCAGTGTTACTGCAGTGCTGAGAATGATCCACCACCCAAATAGTACCTGCTCTGTGAGGGTCCATGGGGGTCCTGACCACTGAAGAACAGGGTAAAAGGGGGCTAACAAAGTATCAGAGAAACAGATGGATTAGTCTGTAACTGTAGAAGTACAGAGTGCACCTATATAGTAAGTGGAGCTGATAAAATGGACAATAAGCATAGAAACGAGGAGGTGGTCATAATGTTATGCCAGCACTGTTACCTGATGTGACCTGTCTGAATGCATCTTATTTAAAGTGATGTCTCATCAAATTCATCCAGTTCTCTCTGTTTTAGCCCATATGTAGTCAATCAGACAAGACATGTTTGGTGTCTGAAGTTTGCTTCTGTAGTTTTAGCTCTGGAGCTAAAACCTAGTAGTTAGCAAACAATAGAAGCTTATGTATATCAACTAGCATGGTGCTAACTCCACATCTAAATCATCAGACTCACCTCCAACTATATGGAGTGGTTCAGTATCTCCAACAGACTTGATTATTTGGATTCTGACACTGTGACTCACTGTTATCTATAAACATGGACTAAATTCAAGCTTCCAGGCAGCTGCTACTGTTTTTAGCGATGCTAATGTACTTTAGTCCATGTTTATAGACAATGTCAGAAACTACATAATCAGGTCTATTAGAGGTTACTGAGTAGCTCCACACGGTTTGAGATGTGATTTAATAATAGAACGTGATAATTTAGGAAGGCGGTTAGCACCATGCTAGTTGGTGTAGTATAAGCAGCACTTACTTGTTAGCCACATTAGCCTCACAGCACCAGTGCTAAGGCTAAAGGAGCAAACTTCAGACAACAAACATGTCTTTATTTGATTACATTTGGGGCAGAGATTGGGGGAAAGGAGTGGATCTGTTTTTTCACTGAAACATTGCTTTAAGAGCTTGTGAAAATATTTGTATTCAAGGCCTGTGGGCTGTTGGTTAGCATTAGTAGGGACTTAAACTAACAACACCGAGAGGGACCGCTAAAAAACCTGTTCTGTGCATTGACTCACCGCTTCCTGCCACCATAGTCTACTTTTAGACTAAGTAGACTATGTAGATCAGTTTGCCGTAGTCAGTGAAATAACGTGAGATTTAAGTTATTTCACGTTTTTGTGTGATGTAACAGACGCTATTCCATCTATGAGTTCAGTGTAAGATGTTTAAAGACACTAACAATGGATAAATTGGCTAAAAGACATCATCAGGTGAGCAAAGACTCATGTTTTGGTTTTCAAAAAAGAAGACACTGGGGGGAAGAAGGGTGGCACATGCCAGACTGTAGAAAGCACACAACACCATGACCGCAAAGCCAAATCCAAGAAATTTTTGGCAATTTAGAAATCCCGGCCAGGCACTTTCTAAGGCTTAAAAAACGTCCTGGAAAATGATGACTTACGGTCACCCTAGTTAAGAGCTGTGTCAGCTACAGTGCTAGCAGACACATTTCCAGACATCAGATCCTTCCATCCAATTGTTCATGTCTTTAACATCACCAGACACACAATTTTAGTTCAAAGGCAACAATAATCAAGACATCTGGAGGACGGAATTTGTTTTTTAATCACACATCATCATCTCCCTAAACAATAGCAACCAACAGAAAATAACAATAATAATAAAATTAAATCAATACATTCACAGAGTGCAAAGTACTCCACCAAATGTTTACAATGCCTTAAATGTACTCCAGTAATTGTAAAGTGGGAATGAAATATAAGGTTTTTTATGGTAAAAATTCAAAAGAAAAAAAAACAGTGTCACAGAAAAGAAACCCTAAAGTGACCAAAACATATCAATCTCTTCACATTTGAAAGACAGCAAAAAAAAAAAACAGAAAATTGTTCATTCAATCCAATCAAATATAAACAAACCAAAGAGTCGAAATGAAAGAGGCTAAAAAGCACTGCTTTCTGTAAAGAAAGCATCGCAAGTGTCCAATTCTACACAAACACAATCTTAATTTTCCTCGTGCCAATGGGTCTTCCATTTAATTCTTGAATAGCAGTGACTGCTTCGGTGTGGGTTTCGAACACGACAGTAGCAGAACCACTAGATAATCCCTTCCTATTGTACTGCAATGAGACTGAACCTGGAATTACTCTGTAGCCATAACAGAAGTCATAAATTTCATCGATTCTTATTTTGGAGGGCAGATTGAGCAACTTTAGACATGTAGGTCCATCAAACCGTTGGTCAGACTGTCCATATTGATGGGAGCCAGAACCGTTACCTTGCGGAGCCTGTCCATAAGCATCAGGGTGCTCAAAATTGCCAAGTGGGCCACGGTTGCCCTGTCCATAGTGGGGCCCATCAGGCATAACATCACGTTCATCTAGATACATCCGGTCATTAGAGAAATGTGATGGGTCACTGTATCGCCCCGGGCTCCTCTGAACATTTCCTCTCTGGTATGCTTCCGACTGCCTTGGGGTTGACACCAAATACCTGCATTTGAGCCAAGGTGATGCATGTCAGAATGACCTCTGATCCCAAAAACCTTTGCCCATTCAGAGATTGTGCCATCATAGCCTCCTTTTCCGTCTGGAAGATTGCTAAAGCCTCACCAAGCCCAGCTCCTCTCTCATCATGCAGCAGGACAACCCTATCCTCCGCCAGCTGGAATCCATGGAAGAAGTCCATAATCTCAACTTTACGGACGTCAAACGGCATATTGCGAACGTACAGACACCTTCTCTCCGAATCATGGGAGCTTTTTTGAGATCGTTCAGATGATCTGCTGGACCTTCTTTCTTCTCTACCGTGTCTGGAATCAGTAGAAGACTCTAAAACGGCAACCATCTTTTCTTTGGAGATAGGAGATGCGTAGACAACCCTGTGGAGAAACGTTTCCTTATGGTGAGCCAAGCCAGAACAATAGTCTTTCAGGTTTCTGAACACCACAACAGCAGATTTAGTGTTCTCCTGGTTCTGTTCAGCAAAAATAATGATCTGATCATCCTTCAAGAACACAGGGTGGAGTAACGCATTTATATCTCGCTTTTCGATTGACTGTGAGAGGTTCTCGTACAGCACGCAGTACTCCTCACTGGAAGGGGAACGTGACCTTGACTTAGACCTCGACTGATAATGAATGGGGGAGCGTGATCGAGTGGGACTTGGTGTGCATTTTCTTTGATATGAACCTTCTGGTCTGCCAAAGCGTCCAGCCTCCAGCCACTCATCCTCAGAGCAAGTCTTTATTCTGACGTAACGTGGCCCAATGTACTGCCGATCCCGCTTTAGACCTTCTCTGGCATCCTCTCTGGTGGCGAATTTGACCAAACAACTCCCATAAAACAACCCACGACGGTTTCTCAAGAAAATCATGTCCTCAACTTGTAAGCCCGCTAAAAAATTACGGACATCCTCCTTCGTGGTCGAGAACGGCATTCCGGACAAGTTCAAATAAAGGCCCACCTCATCTGATACACCTTCACCCATCTGATTCTGAGAGCCAATTAGAGAAGCTGAAGATGCTCTGCTGTTCCCTAAATCTTGATGTTCTCCTCGTCGCAAATCAACTCTCATTTCCTCTTTTAACGGCGGCGGCCTTCCCTCTGCTGCCGGGGGTGGTATTTTCGCTCCCTCCTTGTAAAACCTCCTGTTACTGTTCGCTTCAGATTTCCTCGTGCTTTCCTCGAGAACCTTCTGCATCTCTGCCTTGCTACTCAGAAGCAAGTGGACTGGGGAGCCCTTAATGCATCCCCCGGAGCGACTCATCGCCCGCCTCGCATCTTCATCAGATGCGAATATTATGAAAGCTTCCTCAAGCTCGCCACCAATGATATGAACCCCACCATCGGGTATTCTAAGGCCAGTGAAGAACCTGCGAATGTCCTCAGAACCAGCTGTGATTCTGAGTCCCTGTAAGCGGATGACCACCGCCATGATGAAGCACACACAACAGCACCTGCAGACAAAAGGGGCACACATAACAGTGTTATCCGTGTCGTAGCCAAGACCAACCGAGTTGTAGTATTCTACGTTTTCCAATTCCAAAACCAGTGGTTAATAAAGGACCTCAGTGGTAGACGTTAACACATGTTCCAGGACTAGAAAAGACAGCAACAGCACATCACCTGACATTTGACTTTGCTTGCAATACCATGGAAGATCCCTGAAATATAGTTTTAAACCAAAATGCATCCCGAGCAATCCAACCTTGGTGACCAATAACGTAGACGGTCAGTTCCCGATCAGCATGTTGCTGGATTGTAATATGCCACACTAGCCCTAATAACGTACTTCATTACACATTAGTGTCGTTCTGCAGCAACCTACTGAACTCCAGTTTGATATGCGAGCAGTTCAGACCACAGCGTAGTCTACTGGCACAGAACTGGACCATGACTTCCCATGAAGAGCAACTTAGGACCCATTAAACCTATGAAGAACGTATTCACAAACTGTTACACCAATGTAGAACTGTTACACCACTGAGAACAACTTTTCCCCTGAAGAACATCTGGAGGTACTATTACACCAATGAAGAACCTACTGAGAACGATTTTCCCCTGAGGAACATCTGGAGGTACTAGAACATGAAGAACATGTTCACAAACTACTACACTCGCCAAGAGCAACATTGTAAGTATTACTTATCCAATGAAGAACAATCTATGACATTCATTAATATACACTGTAATCATATTAAGGAGCCATTTCTCCCCAAAACAATATTTTGGGAACCATTTATGACACCCATGTGGAACACATTCATGAGCGATATCTATGAAAAACATTCACAAACTATTACAACCTTAAGGAACATTCTGAGGAACTATTACACTCATGAAGAACATGTTCACGCATTTTACATCCATAAAGAACATGATCAGAAACTATTTCACCCATGAAAAACATGAGGAACCATTTCCTCCATGAAGAACATGCGCACCACCATTTTATTTGAAATCCGCCATGCCAGATATTCAAATGCATTTCCTTTCCACTTGCAGCTCATATTTCCACCACATACGCATGAACCAGTCACTCGTTCCTTCAAGGCCAAGCACAGAATTTGAACTAGTGCCTTTTGACAGACACAAATAGTACAGCAACAAAACAAACACATCCACAACTACAAGAGAAGACGCTGAATTCCACCTTACATCAGGAAAGCAAAGGCACTTCAAGGGAAATTCCACCATTTCTGAGTTTGAGATGTAAACAGAGTCATTCAGAGTGGTTTGGTGTGAAATGGTTGATTGCAGAGATTCAAATTTCTTTACAGTGGTGATGATAGGAACCACAAACATAACCTAAAACTGTCTCAGACATCAGGCAGTGAATTCATAACCATTTCATGTAGTAACTTTCTGTGAGGGAGATTTCAGAGGTGGACGTCTGGTTCCTATCACCACCACTGTGAACAATTCTGACACTTCTCTAAAATGGAGCATTTCACACCAAACCACTCTGAATTAAATGAAATTCTGAAAAATCAGTGGAGTTACCCTTTAACGTGACGATGGTTGTTCGACTTTCCGTTCCACCTTAAATGGTGCAAAAGACCGCTGCACCATTTAAGGTGGAACTAAAAAATCGAACAAGTTTAGCTTCGTCGTGATTTAAAACACCTCGATATAAACAACCTCCGCGGAATGAACTGCGCCTTCTGCATTATCAGCAGCTAGGTTGGCTAGCAGGCCTGCTAGCTGACCTGACTAACGTTTACCACCAAAACGACTAGGCGACACAACATTGGAAAACCTTTCCTTCGGAGACGGTATTCCTGGTTAAGGAATTAGCTTCGGATTCCCTCAGCAGCCTCGGACACCGAAAAAGGATTATTTTTTACAGAAAATACTTAACGTCACTTACGTTAGCCAGCTAGCTTAGCTTAGCCACGATGAACAATTAGCTGCGCCAAGCTAACCAGCCAGTCATGGAAACACAAAAAACACAGAAATGATAACAAAAAAGGTCGAGATAAGGATTCCACTCTCTTTATACCGACTTCAGTAATTTATATCGACTTAGGAAAGGCAATAAATAAGATTATAACTAGCTTATAACTGGCGCTAAAGGCTGACGCAGAGTTAGCACAGTTAGCTCCACCTGAAGACCAAAAAACAAGGCCGAAATTCAGAAAAGCGCCAAATATTACACACTTACAGAAGCTTTGGCTCGATTATAAGTGACGAGACAGAGTTAGAGGTCACACCGAGCCTTTTATATGATTAAAAAAGTTTAAAAGTGCCGTCCGTGTGACCGAATAATGACACGGACGGACGATTCAGCATGAACAGCGCAGTAACTTCCTCCTCTGTGGGCTCAGTGTCCACAGAACAGGACAGCGCCGTCTACCCTGGTAAAGAGGAATTCCACCAAGTTTTCTACATTTTATAGATATTTTCTGCGTAATACAGTAATTTTAGGTGTAAACAGAGTAACTCAGAGTGGTGTGTGAAATGGTTCAGATGTCTTTACAGTGGTGGTGATAGGAACCAGGGGTCGCCATGACTACAACACAGATATAGACATTTTATTTACCATCCAGAACCACCAGTGAACCTACACGAGTCTTCTGAGTTTATATGGAATGTTGATGATGGAAAATAGTGGAAAATCTGGAATAATAAGTTTTCTTTGGGGACTATTTTGCCTCATAGCGCCCTGCATGTATCCCTCCACCATGAATGGAGTTTAAGTTCTCCAAACTGTCATAAAACAGTGTCTCAGTCATCAGGCAGTGAATTCATAACCATTTCATGTAGGAACTTTCTGTGAGGGAGCTTTTAGAGGTGGACGTCTGGTTCCTATCACCAGGAACAGACAGCCAGATTGCAAACACACTGCTAGAATGCTGAGCGTCTTACTGCAGCCATTTTTTCGACTTTGTTTGACGGTCAAGTTGACGGTCAAGGAGTTAAACCTGTGCAGGCCTGTTTGTATTTATTAGCCTACACTGTTAAAAATATGGTTCTTAAGGGTTCTTTTAAGTACAGAAAATGGTTCTATATAGAACTATGAACACTCAAAAAACCCTTTGCATGATTAAAGTGTTTTTCCATTGTTACAAACTTGACATCGTAACAGCAGAACACCTTTTGGTGCTATATTTGGTGCCCTTTTAAAAAGGATCTATATAGAACCATACACAACAGATTCTCCATCAATCTGAATAACGCTTTTACAATGCAGTGAACCCTTTAATCAAGCAAAGGGTTCATTGAGTGTTTATTGTTGTATATAGAACTGTTTTCTTTACTAAACAATCATTGAAGAACCATATTTTTAAGAGTGTATAGCTGAGTAGCTACGCTAGCAACAGGTATTCCCAGTGGTTATTTGCGTTATGCATTCTGGGTATTGTAGTGAGAGCACACTGACAATGAATTCTGTCAAACTGACGAGGAATATAATGCTGAGCATGAGAATATTATATAAAAAATACATATTAAATGTTAGTTTAAAGCTGGAATGCCCCTTTAATAGTAATACAGGTAATGTGATGAAACTTTTTTCACATGGATAAAATATATTATGTTTTGAGTTGGGTACTAACTAGTTATGCTTACCCTGATGAGTTAAATTCTGATGGATTTGTGTTTCTGAGTATTTACAAATGCTAATTCTACTTTAGTATATTAGTGAGTAAATTGTCCTCTGTTTAATTTTTAACATGTAGTTCTTGATCTTTTTTGGATTTCATTTCATTCTGTTGTGTTTTTTTTCAGCTTTTATTTTGGTCCAAAAAGAGAATAACAGCACGTTTTCCATTTACAATGGAAGATTATTGATTTCAGAGCCATTATAAGAGTAAAAGATCCAGGCAAGCTCTAACCATGGATATGAAATATGTATGTTGTTGCTGTTGTAGGAAATTAATAAAGAGAACATTCACTATTTTACTTATTTATTTATTATTAAAAAATCTTAATGTGTCCTTTTGGTCCACAGTAACCCCAACACGCTAACACAAATTGATTTTAGTTTCCCATCAGAGATTTATTAGTTCATTTGCTGGTGAAATTTCCAAAAAAATATTGGTGGACCTTGCTTTTAGTGATAAATGATGTAATAAGGTTTTACTCCAAGTACTTTCAGTACCAGTTCTGTTGCTCCATTTATCATAAAATGTTCACACAAAGTAAAGAGCTGGAGAAATAAATAAAAAAGTCTTTCTTAAAGTTACGTTAGTTTTCAGTGCTGGTCTACAGCGTCACTGAGAGTCGTACTCCTGAATGATATCTGTTACAGTATTTAAGGCCTGCTGAAAGTCCTCCGTCTCCGCTCCGTAGCGCCGGTACCAGTGCAGGTAGGCCCGAGCTTGGAGCATTTCTTCAGCACGCTGAACTACACGGCCCAGAAACCCCGAAACACTGCTGTGATTGGAGCTCACAGTGAGCAGACGGGAGGAGGCGGAGACGCCGAGCTCGTTCAGCGGATCTGAGAAAGAAAAGGACAGAAATAACATGAAAAAATGCAAAAAACTCAGAAGGTAGAGATTCAATTGCATCAGATTCTGAATTCTGAATATTAGAAACTTCCATAATCAGTTGTAATAATATGATATAATTTTCTGGCCAAAAAAAAAAACAGGATTACTTTCCCAATCACACTTGAAATTTTATTCTTATGGCTTCTAAAAATCCAAATCACCAGACTGTTTATTGGAAACTTATATATAGAGTTGACTTAACTCCTCTGAAATATTATTGTATACATCTGCCTACTTCTTCCATCTAATTTATGTCCTCAAGGGGTGCACAGGACCTTTTAAGTCTTAATTTTATCAGTGTCCAGCACTTTCTACAGTGTGGAGGCAGCATGCTATCAATAATTCAGCCTTAACAGAAAAAACCACCAGTGAACCTACACGAGTCTTCTGAGTTTATATGAATGTTGATGATGGAAAATAGTGGAAAATCTGAAATAATACGTTTTCTTTGGGGACTATTTTGCCTCACAGCGCCCTGCATGTATCCCTCCACCATGAATGGAGTTTAAGTTCTCAAAACTATCATAAAACAGTGTCTCAGTCATCAGGCAGTGAATTCATAACCATTTCATGTAGTAACTTTCTGAGAGGGATATTTTAGAGGTGGACGTCTGGTTCCTATCACCACCACTCTGAACCACTCTGTTTACATGTTAACCATTTAATTATGGAGAATTTTTGAAAAATTGGTGGAGTTCCCCTTTGAAGGGACACTCTGGCCAAAATGAAAACATTTAACCATCAATACATCTGTTGTAAACATGCTTTGTTCGCATCATACATCGGTGCATACATTCAACACCAGATTTATTCTTTTTTAAAATTATTTTTCAAATCATATTTGTCATTATGGCAGAGAAATCTACTGCGAGCTGCTTTCACAGCTACAAAATGCTTATTAGTAAAACGCTAGAACCCCACATGTTCGCTGTGTAGACGTCTTTGGACCCTAATATTACTGGATATCATTTTAATGGAACGTTAATAGCCTGTATACACAGCGCCAAGGCTGGGACGGTGGAGGGTGGAATACTGTGTTAAGTAAAACTACTTCCTGTCCTCTTTCTGAACTTTTATCAGTTATATACTCACATTTACTATTGTTTACTATTTACTAGCTGTTTTTCCAGCATTATTTTGATTTATTGATTTACTTTATGGTACTGCAGCAGGCTACCAATAAATAATAATAATGTTTATTTATATACCACCTGTCATACATTAAAAAGGCAGCTTCACCAAGTGCTTCACAATACTAAGTAAAAACAACACAGCAAGAAGAGAAAGAAGGTCATCAAAAATAAAAACAAAATATAATAAACAAATTACAAATAGCAGAAAAGGGATATATCAATAATTATAATGAAAAGTACAAAAGTGTAAATAAAAAAATACAATAAAAACTAACTAACAAGAAATTAAAAGTAATAGTAATATTCCAGTATTCCAGTAATATTCCATTCTTGTTTTGTTTTTTTTCTTTCCCCCTTTATGGGGTGGTGGGGAGGAACGTATTGAAGCTGTATATTTATTATTCTTTATTCATGAAGGTCATTTATTTTTGTCTAAAAAAGAATTGTTCACAAAAAACAACAAATACCCCAAATCAGGCATAACATTATGACCTTGTTTCTACACTCATTGTCCATTTTATCAGCTCCACTTACTATATAGGTGCACTTTGTAGTTCTACAGTTACAGACTGTAGTCCATCTGTTTCTCTGATACTTTGTTAGCCCCCTTTTACCCTGTTCTTCAGTGGTCAGGACCCCCATGGACCCTCACAGAGCAGGTACTATTTGGGTGGTGGATCATTCTCAGCACTGCAGTAACACTAATGTGGTGGTGGTGTGTTAGTGTGTGTTGCGCTGGTGCGAGTGGATCAGACGCAGCAGTGCTGCTGGAGTTTTTAAACACTGTGTCCACTCACTGTCCACTCTATTAGACACTCCTACTTTGTCAGTCCACCTTGTAGACGTAAAGTCAGAGACGATAGCTCATCTGCTGCTGCACAGTTTGTGTTGGTCATCCTCTAGTCCTTCATCAGTGGTCACAGGACGCTGCCCACAGGACGCTGTTGGCTGGATATTTTTGGTTGGTGGACGATTCTCAGTCCAGCAGTGACACCGAGGTGTTTAAAAACTCCAGCAGCACTGCTGTGTCTGATCCACTCAGAAACGAGGAGGTGGTCAGAATGTTATGCCTGATCTGTGTATATAAGCAACATTTGTGTTCAATTATTCAGTTATTAAATAGTCACACTGATACTCTGTTGGACTGTTTGCTCAACATTTGTTGTGGAACGTCTTCTTTGGGGAGAAGAATTTGCCATTATTAAAACATTTATTGGAAATTTTTTCGGGCTTTGTTGTTAAAATGTTTAAATTAATCGTACGAAAGCAGCAGAACAGAACCGAATCACAGCTGTGATGTTTTTCACACTAACTCCTCCCTCTGCGCTCTACTGCTCAGCTACTTATTTCTAAAAGAGTTTGTAGATTTGACTCACCAGTCCAGTGGTCAACTGGAAAAGGATTCCACTGGACACACCTGTGTCCGTGTCTCAGCTTCTGCAGGACATTCGAAGTGATGAAGGAGCTGTCCTGGTCGCCACGGGCAACTGCCAACACAGCACGGCTGGAGTACTGCGCTCAGCGATAAGGAACGCTTAATAACGCTGAACGGTCAGTCCTGAGCTTAAAATACAACACCTTCACACTCAGCTCACATACAGCTCATCTTCTGAAGAACCTTTCATGATGCAAAGAACCCTTTAATCATGCAAAGGGTTCTTTGAGTGTTCATGGTCCTATACAGGATCGTTTTCTTTACTAAAGAACCCTTGAAGAACCATACAGGATGAGAGTTCTTCAGATTGATGGAGAATGTGCTGTAGATGGTTCTATATAGAAGATCCTTTTCATGATGCAAAGAACGCTTTATCAATCAAAGGGTTCTCTGAATTTTCATGGTTCTATATAGAACGATTTTCTTTACTACACTGGTTCTTCAAGGGTTCTTTAGTAAAAAAATGTTCTAAATAGAACCATAAACACTCAAGGAACCCTTTGCATGATTAAAGGGCTCTTTGCATCAACTAAAAATGGTTCTTCAGACCGATGAAGAACCTTTTTGAAAAGAATTCTATACAGTGCCAAAAAGGGTTCTTCTGTTGTTACGATATCAAGCTTGCTACAATGGAAGAACCCTTTTTGGTGCTATATAGAACACCCTCATGCAAAGGGTTCTTTGAGTGTTCCTGGTTCTGTATAGAACACTTCTTCACTAAAGAACCCTTGAAGAACTTTTTTTTTAAGTGTAGGAATGGAACGTGATCAGGGTTCTCAGTCCTGCTCCTGAACATCTGCCCAAACGCACTTCACTCTTCAGCATTAAGGCTGTTTAAGCCTCGTGAGCAGAACCTCCTGAAGGCCAGGTTCTCTGCAGCCTTTTCTAAGCTCACACCGGAGAGTGACGTCATCTCGGCTCTACGTGGAAGTTCTGGAATGATTCTGAGTCAAACGGACAGACGATGTGAGCTGCAGCTCCGTGTTAAGGATACAGGTGTTCCGGTGGGTGAAAGCTGAGGAATGGCCTGCAGCGTTCCACTGACCAAACTGTCCCAGTGCGACCTCCCACTGCACAGACACAAAGAGACATCAGCTCCACTCTTAGAAAAACTGGTTCTTCAATAGTTCTTTACTGAAGAAAATGGTTCTATATATGACCATGAACACTCACAGAACCCTTTTCATGATTAAAGGGTTCTTTGCATCATGAAAGTTTTTTCAGATTGATTGAGAACGTGCTGTAGATGGTTCTGTATAGAACATTTTTAAAAATGGTTCTTGTATTTTTACGATATCAAGCTTGTTACATTAGAAGAACTCTTTCTGGCTTGTTTTGGTTTCAGAAACATTCTATATAGAACCATCTACAGCACGTTCTCTAACAATCTGAAGAACACTTGCGATGCAAACAACCATTTAATCATGCAAAGGGTTCTTTGAGTGTTCATGGTTCTGTGTAGAACCATTTTCTTTAATACTTTTAAAAAGGATGGTTCTCCAAGGGTTCTTTAGAAAGGAAAATGGTTCTATACAGAACCATGAACAAAGAACCATTTGAATGATTAAAGGGTTCTTTGCATTGAAAAAGGGTTCCTCAGACTGATGGACAATGTGTTGTATATGGTTCTATGTAGAAGCTTTGAAAAGGGTTCTATAGCACCCAAAAGGGTTCTGCTATTTTAACAATGTCAGGCTTGTAAAAATAGAAGAACTCTTTTTGGTGCCAAAAAAGAACCATATACAGCACATTCTCCATCAATGTGGAGAACGCTTTCACGATGCAAAGAACACTTTAATCACGCAAAGGGTTCTGTGAGTGTTCAAGGTTCTGTATAGAACCATGTTCTTTACTACACTCTTAAATGGATGGTTCTTCAAGGGCTCTTTAGTAAAGAAAATGGTCCTGTACAGAACAATGAACACTCAAAGAAACCTTTGCATGATTAAAGGGTTCATAGCTCATAGCTCACTGTTGGTGAGCAGGTAGGAGCACTAATTGCTTTACAGTGCATGCTGGTCATGGTGAAATGGGCCAATATTAATAGAAAAATAACTTCTTTAACTCCTTGAAACCACCAGTGGTTCCAAAGCGCACTTCGTCATATTCTTTACTTCATAACTTTCATATTTCATAAGCTACATTCTAAAGGTGGGGGTCGTATGAGGCTGTAACTGTCTTCTTTCCAGTCAAATAGATGGTGATGTCATTTTAAACCCTTATAATAAAAGAAGCTGAAAGTCGACCCATTTTTCACAAATCTGGGCTATAAACTATAAACAGATGGCGTCTCTTCAGTGATCTGCTCTGTAAACATTATTATTATAAAATAATACAAAGAGCATCTCAGATTTTTGGCTTTCAGCAGTAAATTGTAAGCATATGGCAATATGTGTGATCATAAAACACTTTAATTTGAGGGGAGCTTTTACAAAAAAAAACACCAACACTTTACATCTGATTCATGCAGTTACTGAATAATTTGCCTTAGGATTTGGGCATAAATTCAGATGGAAAAACCAAAATATACCCTGGAGAATAACTGGTTAAAATAATTTTGCGGGCCGAATAGGATTGTGTCACGGGCCTGACTCGGCCCGCGGTCCTTGCATTTGACCCATGAGACTTATACGATAAAATGTAAACTTGAGTTTTGGAATTTGTTGCTGAAATTTTCAGAGGAAGTAGATATTGAGTCGGCACCTTAACATTCCGCCTGTGAATACGCTGAATGCATAAATGTATATATTTATTTATTTACTCTCTTCTTCTTATTATTATTATTATTATTATCATCATGGTTGTTAATAATAATAATAATAATATTATCAGCAGTAGCATCACTGTTATTATTATTTTATTTCTTCTTAGGTTAATTTTGAATCATACTGTGTTTCATGATTTTGCGTTGTGGGACAACTGTACATTTTGTATTAATGCCATTCTGAGCTGACGATTTATGTTATGAGATGTTTGGGGAAGGGCTGAGATGTTTAGATGTAATTTGACTTGAACGTACAAATACTATAATGTATACTGAATACTATGATGATATTAATGATGTGATCATCGTGTTTATCGCCCTACCATCCGCCCTTACCCAGAGGAGGCCTGAGTGGTGTAGAGAAGTTTGGCTGAAGGAATGGGGCACACGGACCGGATCAGCTCCCACGGCTCCGTTCCCAAATTCCACCTACTAGAAGAAGACCACAGATACAGCATTTACAACATAACTATAAACGTGCAGAATTATATATATATATATATATAAAATGACTGTAAAACATCCAGAATGAAGTTCCATCCAAAAGAAACTTCATATTTCAAAGCTTGACAAAAAACTGTGAATCCGTAATTACAGTATATAATAACTTTGAAATCTTACACCAAAAAATCTTTGAAATACTGAACAAAATATCTAAAAAATTACAGTTCCAAACAGCACACTGTGTGAAAGCACCATGTTCGGGTTCAGTGCGGTACCTGTGTGTAGTGAGGCTCTGCACTGGGAGCAGGAGTCCAGCCAGGCACGAGGCGATGTATGTATTTATGGCTGAGAGTGAGCCTGGTGGTCCTGACCTCTGCTGAAGTCCAGCGTGAGACAAAGCGTGGTCATTACAAAACAGGAGAACGCCATCAGCACACCTGTGGGTTACACAGAGCGTTAAAGGGGACCTTTATTATGCTTTTCCCTTTTTTTCTCTTTCCTTTAATGTTTTGTAGCTTTTTGTGCATGTAAACGTTCTGCAGAGTCCCAAAGCTCAGTGTTCCCTCCAGAGGGAGAAACTCTCTCCCACAGAATCCACTTTATTCAGCTGCCTGAAACGCCTCACTGGAATTCCAGCCCTTTTCCTTTGTTACAGGATGATGTCATCTCGTAACACAGTCCTTACTGCCCGCCTACCAGCGAGCTCCACCCCCTCACACAGCGCACAGCGGCTACTGGAGGAGGAGGAGTGTGTTTAGTGCTGTAGCGTGTGGAGAAGATGCACTCTGGATCAAACTGATCCGGCAGAACCGACACCGCTGGAGAAACAGCCACAGCGGAGTTACAGCTGCTCAGGAGAGAAGGGTCTGTCTGCAGGCTGCAGGACAGGGGCGGAACATAACGTAGTCTGGTTACTTTTGGATTACTTATCTTTTTAAAGCCATATAATTAAATAAAAGCACTGCTTATAAAGCAAAATGACAGATTATAGATGATTTAATTGTCCATGCTTTATACCAAAGTCAAAGGGTCAATCTGGTAGAAATCTTCTTCTAAAAACTGTCATGAACAATGATTATAAAATTGAGGTCATTATTAATAATAATAATAACAATAGTAATATACATTTTATATACAGAGCGCTTTTCATACACAAAGCAGCTTAAAGTGCTTTATTGTCAAACAGTAAAATAAGATAATAAAGGCAAAAAACACACAAAAGCAGGAGAAAAAGAACTGCCTAATTGTAAGAGGTGATGAGTTCGACAGTTTAGATGGGTAAAAACAGAAAGAGGCCTCTCCACTGCTCCACTGTTTCTGTAGTTTACAGCGTGTTTGGAGAAAACCAGAGTCTGCAGATCTAAGATCAGGTGCTGGAACATAAACAGACGTTCTGTGAGCTGCTTTAAGGCCACTCAGGGCTTTAAAACCAATAAAAGAACTAGGATAGAAGAAATCTATCCTAAACGACACAGGCAGCCAATGCCGTTCTTCTAAAAATGGCTGCGATTTGTTTCGTTAGCTCTCTGTTTTGTTTTTGTTTATTTCTAGATTATTTCTTAATTATAAGAAAACACAAAAAGTCAACTGATCCCCACCGTTCCCCAAATGTAGTCAGTCCTGCTGAGACGTGTTTGGTGTCTGAAGTTTGCTTCTTTAGTTTTAGCACTGGAGCTGCGAGGCCAATGTAGCTTACAAAGAACAGAAGCTCTCAAACAGACTTGCTTATGTGGTTCCTGACTCTGTTTATTTCCTACATCAGACTCGCAGCTCCAGTGCTAAAACTACAGGAGCAAACTTCAACATACTGACCTATGCAGTGATGCCAGGCTCAGTAAAGTGTTGTAGTGCTGGAGGGGGCTCTCTCCGCTCTGAAGAGGGACCACCGAGACCGTCAGGATATGACCCACAGGGAACTCTTCACGGATCTGCTCGCATAGCCTGGAGCCAAGCCCTGCACCCGTGACCCAGGAGCAGGAAGACAAGATAAACAAACAGGATATCAACTGAAGAGTATACTCACTGGCCACTTTATTAGAAACACCTACCTTGTGCTTCCGCTGACCGGCCACTTTATTAGAAACACGCACCTTGTGCTTTCAATAACTGGCCACTTTATTAGAAACACCTACCTTATGCCTCCACTAACTGGCCACTTTATTAGAAACACCTACCTTGTGCCTCTACTAAATGGCCACTTTATTGGAAACACGCACCTTGTGCTTCCACTGACTGGCCACTTTATTAGAAACACCTACCTTATGCCTCCACTAACTGGTCACTTTATTAGAAACACCTACCTTATGCCTCCACTCACTGGCCACTTTATTAGAAACACCTACCTTATGCTTCCACTAACTGGTCACTTTATTAGAAACACCTACCTTATGCCTCCACTCACTGGCCACTTTATTAGAAACACGCACCTTGTGCTTCCACTAACTGGCCACTTTATTAGAAACACCTACTTTGTGCTTCCATTCACTGGCCACTTCATTAGAAACACCTACCTTGTGCTTCCACTCACTGGCCACTTTATTAGAAACACGCACCTTGTGCTACCATTCACTAGCCACTTTAATAGAAACACCCACCTTGTGCCTCCACTAACTGGCCACTTTATTAGAAACACCTACCTTGTGCATCCCCGCCCTAAAAACAATAATATTTACGTTCCATATTTAGCGCTGTAATTTTAAGTATATTTGTTACTGCAGTTCAAAATATAATCAGTAGGTGGCTATGATGTTCAAGTAGCATAAATCATTGGATAGTAAGTACCCACCACATCTCCCAAAGATATTATTTATTTTTTTACATAAAACTTTTATTTTAATTATTTATTTTTAACATTTTCCATATGTTAACAGTAATACAGTAATGGCCCAATCTTAAGGCCTTTGCTGATAAAACTAATTGTCATTAATGGTAGAGATTTTATGGCTTCAAAGAAAAAAAAGGCAAAATACTAATTACAGAAACAAATACCAACATAACAAATAATACTTGATACATTTTGCACTGGAGCTACGAGGCGACTCGAGCTAACAAGAAAAGATATTCTGTCAGTCTTTTCGGTAGACTGTAATAGACTTCTATTACAAAAGCAGCAACCTTAAAGTGCAAATTCACCAATTTTTCAATATTCCTGTACAATTAAGTAGTTAAGATGTAAAGAGAGTCATTCAGAGCGGTTCAGAGTGGTTTGGTGTGAAACGCTCTGTTCTAGATAAACTTACTGAGTCAGAATTGTTCACAGTGGTGGTGATAGGAACCAGACGTCCACCTCTAAAAGCTCCCTCACAGAAAGTTCCTACATGAAATGGTTATGAATTCACTGCCTGATGACTGAGACACTGTTTTATGATAGTTTGGAGAACTTAAACTCCATTCATGGTGGAGGGATACATGCAGGGCACTGTGAGGCAAAATAGTCCCCAAAGAAAACTTATTATTTCAGATTTTCCACTATTTTCCATCATCAACATTCCATATAAACTCAGAAGACTCGTGTAGGTTCACTGGTGGTTCTGGATAGTAAATAATATGTCTATATTAGTGTTGTAGTCATGGCGCCCCCTGATTCCTATCAGCACCACTGTAAAGACATCTGAACCATTTCACACCAAACCACTCTGAATCACTCTGTTCACATCTCACACACTGAATTATGAAGAAATATTTTGAAAAATTTGGTGGAATTCCCCTTTGAAACACCAAACCTTTCACTGATGAGCTATTGAACTGCTCTGTAGGCGCAAACATACTTGACCAGTGAAGTCTGGATCTGATTCTTCTGCTCACCTGACCCTGTGCCTCCGCCCAGGCTGTGCAGAAGAACCGTTCCTCCGTAATAATCCCGTCTCTCTGCCTCCTGACGAAGCGCCTCCATTGTTCGCTCGAGTAAACCTCTAACTCCTTCACCTGGGCCTCCATGGTAACCTGGTTTGAAGGTTCAAAAGCTGCAGGGCTGGTCTCTCTTTTTTTTGAACACAATGAAACTACAAACGTCCTCCTGAAGGTCTCACCATAAGCCCAGTTTCCTCCACGCCCTCCCTTCCCCTCCACGACGCTGGACGGACGTAATTTACTGCAGGGAGGAGGGTTGAGATGTAAAAACCACTGAGGACAAGAATTACAGCAATTTCAATTAAGCAATAGAACACGAGAGGGAGCGTGTCATCGCGAGATAACATCACGGCTGTGATTTGGTCGCAGGCACAAGCCAAAAACCATTAGACAGCCATTAGACAACCATTAGAAAACAGTTACAAAAATATTACAAAGACATCGGACAACTATTAGAAATCCATCAGAAGACCATTAGAAAACTATTAGACAATCAATAGAAAACCATTAGAAAACCATTAAAAAAATTACAAAACCATTAGACAACCATAAGAAAACCATTAGACAACCATAAGAAAACCATTAAAAAACCATCAGACAAATACTTGAAGACCCCTAGACAACCACTAGAAAACCATTAGACAACCAATAGAAAACCATCACAAAACTATTAGAAAACAATCTCAAAACCATAAGACAACCATTAGTCAACCATTAGAAAACCGTTAGAGAACCATCAGGAAACCATAAGACAACCATTAGACAGCAATCTGAAAACCATTAGACAACCATCAGAAAACCCATAGAAAACCATTAGAAAATCATTTGAAAACAATTAGACATCCTTTAGAAAAACATTACAAAACCATTAGAAAAACAGACAACCATTAGAAAACGATCAGACAACTGTAAGAAAACTATTACAAAGCCATTAGACAACCATATGGAAACCCAATACCATTCGCCAAACGTGTAGTCTGATCTTCAGAGTCTGACCAAATCAGACTGAGCCATAAAACTGCCGCAATATCAAGTTCAGCTCAGTTTTGTCAGTTTTTTCCAGATCAGTATTAATGTTGTTTTGTTCCAGCCAGTCTGTAAAGCATCTTACAGCCCATTTAGTTTGGCGAATGGTGTTGGGTTCATTTCTGGCTGATTCCAGGTTGTTTAGCTGTACTTCTGTCACAGCTGCCGACTGAAAAGCTGCTCAGTGGTGATGACAGTTTGGGAATTTAGTGTCGTCTCATCTTCAGAGTCTGACCAAATCGGCTGTCGGTCAAATGTGATCTTATAAGTGTCCATTTTCTGTTTGTGGCAAAATAAGAAGTAAAAACGTTCAAACGTCTTGAGCGTCTCCTACAGCTGTCAAAGTCGCTGCTTAGCAACGGTGTCTCAGCGGAGTGATACAGTGTTTGTGAAAAACCCGTGATCTTATGGTGAAATAACAGCACAGTTAGAACGCTTCTCAACCAATCAGCTCGCGTGGCCGGAACTGACTGTTGTATAATATCAGATATCAGACTTACTCCTTTTTAACAAACTCCCGAGCTCCTCTGAGGACTTTGGGCTCTGTGTCCACACACACCGCGGCTAGCTTTCCATTTCGGGAGCTGAAGGGGCATCTAGACACAAACAATGCTCTCTTACATGACGGTAAAATGTCGATTTTGTTTGTAAAAGCAGCCAGGCATTATTTAAATGCACGTTTTTTTTAGAAAAAAACATTTTTTTCTCATACAAAGTACTTTCCCTCAAAGACAACATGTATTAAATTGAACAACATAAAAAACAAACGCATAACAACAGTCACAAAATACACAAACACATGATTAGGCGTTTCACACTGAGAGCAGAAGAGTTTTAACCTGTTTTTTGAAGCTGATGAGACGAGAACAGTTTTTAAATGAGGTTGTAGACAGTTCTCGATTGAAGGCCCTCAGTGAAAGAGTGTAAACTGTCCAAGTGACGTCCTAAACAAACTGAAAGCTATGGAGACCATGAGACAACCTGGTGGAATAATTACCTTTTCTTGCGGTGGCTCAGCAGCTTCCACCACTCGAGGCCTAGCTGGTTTCCACACTGTCCCACTTGGAGTACTACAGCAGACATGTTCTTGAGGGTTCTGGAGGGAAGATTGGAGCAGTTAAGAAAGCAACCAACATGTTATATTATATGTTAATATAAATCAAAAGCTTCAAAAACTAGTAGTAGAGGAAGTTGAAATTGGCTGCTTGTTGTAATTTACCCAGTCCACCTTAAAAAGTCTGGAGGGTTGAGGACGATTGGAGCAGTTAAGAATGCAACCAATATGTTATTGTATGTGAATATAAATCAAGAGCATCAAAAAAAACAGTAGTAGAGGAAGCTGATGGATGACTGTTGTAATCTCCCCGTTCCAGGCAGTTACATTCTGGCACCCACAGTTAAGAAAGCAACTACTATGTCATATGTTGATATAAACTGAGAGCTTAAAAAACGGCAGTACAGGAAGCTGAAGTTGCGTGGCTGTTGTAATCTCCTCGTTCCACCTTAAATGGTACAGCAGTTCTGAGGGTTGAGGGAAGATTGGAGCAGTCAGGAAAGCCACCAATATGTTAATACATGTTAATATAAATCAAGAGCTTAGAAAACCAGTGGTAATAGAGGAAGCTTAAATTAGCTGCTTGTTGTAATCTCCCTGTTCCACCTTAAATGGCCTTAAATGGTGCGGCAGTTACATTCTGGCACCCACAGTTAAGAAAGCAGCCAGTATATTATAACTTAATATAATTAAGAGCATCAAAAAACAGTAGTGGTAGAGGTAGCTGAAGCTGAAGCTGGCTGTTGTAATTCCCCCGTTCCACCTTAAATGGCCTTAAATGGTGCAGCAGTTACATTCTGGCACCCACAGTTAAGAAAGCAACTAATATGTCATATGGTGATATAAACTGAGAGCTTCAAAAAACAGCAGTAGAGGAAACTGAAGTTGGCTACTTGTTGTAATCTCCCCGTTCCACCTTAAATGGAGCAGCAGCTACATTCTGGAGCCTGCAAGTTTGGAAAGAAACCAATATATTTTAACATACTTCAAGAGCCTCAAAAAGCAGTAGTGGGAAGGGGAGCTGAATTTGGCTGCTTGTTGTAATTGACTCGTTCCACCTTAAATGGTGCAGCAGTCTTGAGGACTGAGGGAACACTGGAGCAGTTCATAAAGCATCCAATATGTTTTTATACGTTAATATAAATCAACATCTTGAAAAAACAGTAGCAGTAGAGGAAGCTGAAGTTGGCTGCTTGTCGTAATCTCCCCGTTCCACCTTAAATGGTGCAGCAGTCTTGAGGACTGAGGAAACACTGGAGCAGTTCAGAAAGTATCCTGTTGTTATTATACGTTAATATAAATCAACAGCTTCAAACCAGTAGTAGATAGAAGCTAAAGTTAGCTGATTGTTGTAATCTCCCCGTTCCACCTTAAATGGTGCAGCAGCTTTCTACAGCCCACAAGTTAGGAACGCAATCAACATTTTACAACTTAATATAAATAAAGAGCTTCAAAAAGCAGTAGTAGTAGAGAAAGCTTAAGTGGGCTGCTTGTCGTAATCACCTCGTTCCACCTTAAATGGAGCAGCAGCTACATTCCGGAGACCACAAGTTAGGAAAGCAATCAATATTCTATAACGTAATAAAGTATAAATATAGTAGCAGAGGAAGCTGACGTTAGTTGCTTGTTCGAATCTCCCGTTCCACCTTAAATGGTGCAGCAGCTACATTCTACAGCCCACAAGTTAGTAAAGCAACCAATACATTATAACTTAATATAAATAAAGAGCTTCAAAAAGCAGTAGTAGGAAAGGAAGCTAATGTTGGCTGCTCGCCGTAATCTCCTCGTTCCACCTTAAACGGTGCAGCAGTCAGCTGTTGCCCACAGGGCGCCAGAATGTAACTGCTGCACCATTTAAGGTGGAACGGGGAAATTACAACAAGCAGCCAAGTTCAAACTGTCAGCTTCGTACACAAACTCGTGCGAATGAAGAAACATTTTCTAACCGTGTAGCTTTCGTTTTCAGTCGCCTCCCGGAGAAACTCGTCGCGGGTTTTCGAAGTTTTCGCTCATCGCATCTTCCTCCCCATGGCTCGGATTCATTCGGCGGGGAGAGGAGGAGCCCAAACCGGCGCATTGTAAGTTGGTTATCGACTCCACAAAATAATCTGCTCGTCTTCGGCGGACCATGAACCAGACCGTCGACCAGGTTAGCTGGCTCTCCGCTCTCTCTGGATGTTTCTAAGCCGAAGACCGACGAGGCTGCTATGATGGAGGGTGTAACCGAACTGGATCAGAGTCTGGAGTGAGTATTTTGTGGCTGTGTTTTTTGTTCGCTTAGCAGGAACGCAGGAGATCCGACCGCTAGCCAAGGTTAGCCAACCCGGCTAACGCTAGCGGGCTAACTGGGCTAATTTACCACCATGTCGAAGTCGAGTTGCTCACAAACACACACAGACCTATTAGACACATCATCTAGAGCGAAAGATATGGTGCGCTCGTTTAAAAAAAGTGAAACGAATCGCGGTACACCAACAGCGATAGCGAGTGAGCTAAGCTAAGCTAAGCTAACGCGTTAGCATTCGCATTCGACAGCGACCAAAACACAACCAGAGCTGAACAAGCGCTCAGCTAAACACTTAGCAGTTCAGAGCTGTTTCAGTCTGTTTAAGGCAGCCTAATAAAGTACACCTAAAACACACATCTATCAGAATGTGTATGGAGTGCTGGCTCGCTATCTCAGACTAATACAGGCCTGTCTTAGGCCTCAAATCCCCGGTCTAAATTTCTCCTCCAACGCGGCGCTTCCCTTGTTGTTGTTATCGTTGCGCGATAACAACAAAAAACGAGCTCATTTTCAGGTCCGGAGATGCTCGGGAGTCCTTGCGAAAGGGCTGCACAGCTCGGCAGCATCTTCTAATTTATCTGGGGAACGTCTTTGATTGAAAACATCTACACACTAAAAAAGAGGGTTCTTTAGTAAAGGCAGTGGTTGTATTTAGAACCATAAGTTTCAGGCTTAAGTGCTTCTTTGCATGGTGACATGGTTCATCAGGTTGTGTGTGTGGTTCTGTATGGAACGTTTTTGATAATAGCACCCAAAATAGGCTTCTTCTGTTGTTTACAACCTTGACATTGTAACAATAGCAGAACCCTTTTGGTGCTATTCAGAGCCGTTTGCATGGTGAGATGGATCTTCAGATTGATTGAGAGTGGGCTACATATAGCACCACCAAAAAGGGTTCTTATATTGTTACAAGCTCATCATAACAATAGCAGAACCCTTTCTGGTGCTGTATAGATTCATATCCAACACTTTTATCCATCCGTCTGACCATCCATTCCACCATGGAAAGTCTGGACAGATCTCATAGTTCTAAATAGGTTGCCTTTACTAAAGAACCCTTGAAGAACCATCCTTTTTGAGTGTGTTGTAGGGCTGCAACAAACTGCTAATTTGATAGTCAAATAATGTAACGATTAATGAAACTAATAATCGATTATTCGGATTATGAATCACAACATTTCCAAATAACCTTTATGTAGCTATCAGCTTTTGAATTTAGCTTTTTTTTTTTTGCTTTATGCATTTGGTAACTAACAATGAAGACAATAAAGATGAATAATTTATTAAAAAAATTACTGTTTTAATGAACTTTCCTGCTAATACAAAAGATAAATAAAACTCCAATATTAAAACCAAGGATATGCAAAGTAGCAGCAAAAAATAACAAAACTAGATCTCTTTTCTCGTAATCAAGTAAGTCAGTCTAATCTAAAACATCAATCTAAATTTAAATTTTAAATGCAAACTGTGCTCTCTGCATTTTGCTGTCTGTCTGTATCACAGGTCTTTATTGAAAGTCAGCGTTTCTCCGTGCTCCTGTGAGAGTCTCGATCTCCTCTGAGAGCAGATATTCACACCCCGCTGCAGAGGAGACGCGCTCTGACGGAGCGGAGGGGAAAGTGGCGAACATTTGTGGCAAACTTGTTCTCCATGAACAGTTAAATGAACGATTTTACGTAAACATTTCATTTCAGCGGTAACTTTTCGTCCGGCTGCCTTGCATATCCGCCGAGAACTACCTTGTGAAACTGTCTGGCGCCAAACGTTCGCCGAATTTGAACACACCAGTGGCAACGATGCGGTGTTTAAAACTGTCAGCGTTATCTGGAACGTGAACAGGGTCGCTTTGAATAATAGGCTATGCTCACATTATCAGGCTGAAGTGGCACAAATCAGATTTTTTGCTCTAATGTGACTCAGATCTGATATTTTCAGAGCTGTGTGGACACACATCTGATCTTTTGAAATCCGACCTGAGTCACTTTCATATGTGGTCCTAGATCGGATACGTATCCGATTCATGGCCATGAGACCTTAATGTGACTCTCAGATCGGAATTCCTCCGCGCCATCATTCAGCGTTACCATGGCAGCAGCGCCAAACAGAAGATAAAGCCTGTAAACGGTGGAAAAGCAGCTCATCTCACCTTTTTCTCCTTCGTCTCGCTCTAATAATGAAGCTGAGAGCTGATCAGAGTTAATGATCTTCTCAGCGAAGCTCGTTCTGCTCGTTAGTTTGTGCTGATGATGATCGTGATTCATTCACGTGACGTTACTGAGTAGGATGAGCTCATGAGGGTCATTTCAGGACGCCGGTTCGTCACATTAATGACAGATTTGAATCACTTACCTAAACGAGTGTGAACCATCGGAGAGATCGGATTTGAGCAAAAAAACGGATTTGAGCAACGAGGCTTGTAACGTGAACGTAGCTTTAGTTACTTGCTTCTCTGTTCCAGCTCCATTAACAATACCAGAGAACCTGCATTTCTAAATAGAAAATGTTACAGATCATAACATGAAGTAGGACGGCTTTGGCACTTCTAATGGTATATGCTCTGTTCTTACAGACTATTTCGTGAGCTAGTATGCGGTTTGGGACGCAGCATATCTTACCGAGATGAATCTTCATCCCGTAGCTGATGTGTTTCCTCTTCAGATGCTCCTATAGGCAGATGTTGTTCTTAAGACTTGCGTCGCTCTTTTGTCAACTCTCCAGTAAGCGCTAATGTCAAAACATTCCTAGAGAGCGCGAGAAAGAGGCGTAATGACATCACCGACTAATCGACTATTAAATTAGTTGCCGATTAATTTGGTCGTCGATTTTACTTGACTAAGTTGAATAATCATTGCACCCTTAATAGGGCTGAACGTTTTGTGGAAAATAGCTAATCGCGATTTTTCCCGCTAAAATGCTGCGACTGCAATTTAAATTGCGGTTTTTAATTTTGTTTTTTAAATTAATATTCAGGCCTGATTCGTCTTGGCTAAGAAGGCCAGAACGTCCTCCTTTTCTGGCTTAAGGCTCGACCCCTGAACACAGTGTGTCAAACTGCCAGTGAATTGTGGTTGTGATGTCACAACACATGGAGGTTTGGTCGCCTCTGTTTGGTCTAACTTCACAAACTCTTATAAGGTTCTGTTTCCCCTCTTAAAACTTAAAATAACGTTTTTGCCAACGTACACCCTTAATGAAGATGGTTCTACAAGGGTTCTTCAGTAAAGACAGTGGTTCTGTGTAGAACCATAAGAACTCAACAATCCATTTGCATGCATAAAAAGTTCTCTGTGTGGTGAAATGGTTCCTCAGATTGATGGAGAATGTTCAAAATAGAATGACTGTCTTAACTAGAGAACCAGTTTTTAAGAACCTTGAAGAACTATATTTTTAAGAATGTAGGCTATAATAGGTCTTAAATTGCGATTTCGATATAAAAACGATTAATCTTTCAGCCCTAACCTGTAGTGTAGAGCACATCGTCTAATTCATTTGGGGAACATCTCGGCCTTCAGTTCACTGGAGATTAAAAATGTCTAGTCCAGCATTCTGCACAAACTCGTAGTGCTGCCGTTGGTTATGCCTCTGCCTGATTCACACTGTAGGCACCAGCAAGGGCTCCTACCGTCCACTTTGAAAGAAGCAGCAGCCTGTGTGTCTAAACACATGGAAGAAATAACATTAGTGCATGGCTCTGCTCGCCAATCAAAAGATGAACCCAGCATATGTGCTGCGAGACCCTGACATGTTCATCTGAATAGCTTAAAGCATAGCTATTCACGCTTCTCTTCAGCCAGGCACATGTGGCTCACCCTTGATTTTGTTTCAGAGCAGCTCAAGAGGTCATTTGCATGATGGAAGTGAGAAGCTCTCTTCATAGCCTGTCATCTCTGAAGCTTTGCATCTCAATAACAGGGACCTTGTTGTTAAGATGTCAAGTTTATTTGTGTTTTTCTGTGAGTGTCAGATGTACGTTTGCCGTATCAGGCAAGCTGGTCTGACTAGATGCATATCGTCGCTGTCTAAAACAATCAAGTATGTCCATTTTTAGTGCACAAGTTTAGCCTTTTTGTGATGAATGGACAAATGGAAACGCCCCAAAGTTGCTTGGAATAAAATCTTTTGATGTTAACTCACATTAGAAGTAAAGTGTTTTCGCCTCTTCTGTAAAGTTATGTTTTGGAGAGACGTGTTTTTCTTTGGACAGTGACGATACTCAGTGCTATATTTACATCTGCGTCATGCTCATAATTGGTGTTCACGTTCAGAGGACGCATTCCAGAGATGTGGTAATCCAAAGCTGTTTTCACTCGGGATGCTTAACAATTTCTGTGGATAGTTACTGAAAAAATGTTTAGGCGACGCTGCACTAAAATCTCTGCATTTTCTCATTTTATTGTAACTCTTCAGAGATAAACTCTTTCTACTTCTCTGTGATGCTAATCCAGGTTTACTCTATGTTCTTTTGATGTTCATGTATCAGCATCGGCTGATGTTCATTAAAAATATCAGATACGGCATTGCCATATTGGTGTATCCTGATTTCCACTCCTAGTGCGTTTGCTCAAGTCCATACCAAAGTTTGGGTTGTTCTATCTTGTTTGGTTCGGTTGGCTGCTAAAGTGTACCAAGTTGCACACACAGCTGTTCACTGATTGGTCAGAAATTTGGTGGGAATACAGATGCTCAGCTACTCTCACATTTCCCTCCAATAGTACCAACAACCACCTTTTCGTTTGTGTTTGCATCACCATTTTCTAGCCTCTCTTCATCCCTTAGAATTAAACATGCTGTTTTTGTTATCGTGCCTTTAAAGGTGCAGTATATGATTCTGGAGAACGATTGTTGATATTTAAATTCAACATATATTAGTGCAGTAAAATTTATCATTTTTGTGCAGTAGCCCAGCATCACCTAAACATTCTGCTCTTCAGTAAATACATAATCAAACATGAGCTGAATTTAAACATCTGTCTGATGCTGATCTTTGTTTTTAAGCGGTTATCTGCTGATACCTGTGAGATTCTGATATCATCATGCTTTTCCAGTCAACACCAAACAGGCTAAATGTAAAAGCACCTTTAATGTAAGGTGTAATGAGTGATGTACGAGGTCAGAGTCTGAATGGACCTGTGTCGTCTCGTCCTCAGGTGTTGCATTACATCGGAAGGCTTGCTTCTCTGAGCTGGTTCACTCCAGTGAGGCAGCTTTCTTCAAGCTGCTCCACGCTTGGCCTGCCGCAAAATGGACGCACTGCTGAATCCTGAGCTCAGGTAAACTCCTCAGCTACGACCACACAGCTGAACGACTGGCGGTTCTCTTTAAAGGAGTGAATCAGGTTGAGATTTTTATTTTCCTGGCTGATGTAGACTGGTGGTCTACACCTACCACACATAGCAAAGACTTCTAGTTCTTAAACGAAAAGGATGAGATAAAAGGATGTGCTGTTTATTTAATCAGCACATCCTTTTATCTGATCCTTTTCGGTTAAGAACTAGAAATCCTTGCTATGTGTGGTAGGTGTAGACCACCAATAGTGTCATGGAGCTAAATCTACAGCAGTAACTGCAGTTTAAATCTCAATTGTCTTGTTCAGCTTCATGAGATCAGCCAGGACAATAAAAATCTCAACCTGATTCACTCCTTTAAAGAGAACCGCCAGTCGTTCATGACTTCATTCTGACAGAACTGGCTTAGAATGTGCTTAAAAATATGAATCATAAGCATTACATGAACAAATTGCATAGCATTTAGTAGGTCAGTTGGAGCTCTGAATAGTACAGCAAAAAAAATTCTGTTTTGAAGTTTTACCCCAGTTCTCATCACCACAGTGTCCACATGTGTTTCTCATAGTTTTTTATTTATTTATTAGAAAAAAATGCCAAAGAAAAGCTGCCAAATCTCTTTAATGTTTTCAACCAAAACAACAAAATATTGTCACAATTTTTTAAGTGTTGTGGTAATGAGATATAAACAATATATATTATAATAATATGTTTTAAAACACTTTCTGAAAAGAAAAGTTGGGATAAAAACATTATTTACAGATGTATCATTAAACCTTACTGTGTTGCGGTGATGAGAATTTTTTCACTTAAATTGGAAAATGTCATTAATTCAATATCTGTTGGATCCTTCAGGTTTATTTTTAATGATTCCACCAGGCGTCGTTGTTTGTTTATTCAAAAAAAAAAGGTAAACATGTAATTTTAGAAGTTCGCTGTATTTGTCATATTAATGAGAATAACTCAAAGAAAGCACTTAATGTTTGTATCTTAAGCTGGGCCTACACGATAGGACTTGTTGCCTGATTTTGACCACAGATTTTCACAGTCTGAAGCGATTTTCGAGTCGGAAGCGACTGACGGTGTGGATGATCTGTAGTGTAAGAGGAGAAATGAGTGAATCTTTAGTGCTACGATCGAACTGTGATCAGTGATCAGAGACGCTCCGATATTATCAAACATGTTTAATATTCACGACTCAAAACGTTCACGAGTCCTGCAGTGACAGACGGTCAGAGATGAGCTCAGTGAGTGATTCACACAGCCAATCAGAGAGCTGGAAGAGCGGAGAGAAAGGAGAAGAGACGAGCCTGAACAGCGGAGCGGAGACAGAGGAGCTGGGAGTAAAACGCAGGCAGATAAGAGCCGATATCACGATTATCGTGATTATAATATTTATAATGCTGATCCAGTCGTCAGGTCACTGTCTTTACAGTTTCAGCTCAGCTGCCAGTTTGTAGTGAAATATTTCTCCAGCTCTCACTGCGATATCAGCGCTTCTCACCACATACTAATCCCTAGTTTTTGTGCTTTCGCTGCACATAAAAGCACAAACAGGTCCAATAAGTTCAGCTCTGTTCGTGTCGTGTGATCTGAGGAGATCTGGGAGTTTGAGTTCTTATTCGTAGCCTCGTTGTGTGTGTTATTCTCTCTCTTTGCCTTGTCGTCTAGTCTGAGCGCCGTCACAACAAAAAAGACAAGAAACTCTGTGACAAACTGATGTTAAGTTTGTGATGCTCTCTGTTTTAGTAATCTGTTAAGATTTTAAAAGATTTTAAAAGTCGTGTAGTGAAGCTCAGCCTTACAGAAACGGCTCGTTCTTAAACATAGGCAAGGCGAGTTTATTTTTATGGAACATGTTGTACGCAAATGCCCTGCGATGGACTGGCGACCTGTCCAGGGTGTATCCTGCCTTCCGCCCAATGACAGCTGGGATAGGCTCCAGCACCCCACCGTGACCCAGAAGGATAAGCGGTTTAGATGATGGATGGATGGATGGATGGATGTTGTACACACAGGCTGCTGTGAAATAAATAAAAGCAAAGACAAAGTTTGTAAAGAGTGATTTTGTGAAGTGACTAGCTTAAAAAACCATAATTAAAAGGTATGAAGTACATAAAAGCACAATTAAGGAACACAAGTAAATTAAAAAACAAAGGCCTTCAGAGTTCAAATTAGCCTATTAAAGTGCTGTAAGAATAAAAACATTAGGTCTCATTCACAAACCGGTCTTAAGAAGAAATTTCTTCTTAAACCCACTTACGCAGTTTTGACGAAGACTGACTCACCAATGTTCTCTTATGTGGGATTTGTTCTTAGGTAAGAACAGAATCTACATACACTCAAGAGCACAAAGGTGAGAACAGTTCTGCGAACAAACTTAAGATATTGAGGCCTCATTCTCCAATATCTTCCTGAATTTGTTCTTAAGTGTGTTCTTGAGAAAGGTCCTGAGAAAAAGTCTTCGTCAGTTCTCACATTTTTCACTTCGGTTGAATGTCAGAATCTTCGTAAGTGGGTTTTAAAAAGAAATTTCTTCTCAAACGGTTGGAGAATGAGGCCAGTCATTGGGCCCAATGTTGTTAACATAATTATAGGTTATTACTCGATTTAAGTATCGATTACGATGTATAAAACGATTGATCGTTCAGCCCAGTGTTGGATATCCAGTAGTAATATTCACCCACGCTGCTCTCTCACCCCCTGACTGTAGATCTTCATTAGCCGGCGTTAGAGAACCGTGTTGGTTTGTCTGAAGTTGGTATATCTTTAGCTCCTCTCACACATTTCAGGAATGTTGAGCCCTGCTTCAGTGGGATTCTAATCCTGGTTCTCCAGTTCCAAACTCAAACTGGTTCGTCATCATGGAGGGATTTTGGATAACTGAGCTCTTAAGAATAAATATTACGGATGCTGAGGCCAGCTGACCATCTGTGGCTCACGTTTTCTCTGACTTTGGGTTCTCAGATGCCAGCTTACGTAAAACAACATAACCATCAGGTTAAACTTGCACAAAAACATCCCAAGTAGAATCTTAATCCTTGATAAATAAAGATGTAACGATTTCAATACAGTGTCACCAAATTCAAATTATTAACGCTTAGAAATGTGTCTCTCAATTACTGTCTTTTGTGGAAAACACTGTAAATGATCAAAAGTAGGCAGCAGCAGTCAGCTCAGTCGCAAGTTCAGTCACAAGTTGGGGTGTGAAGTCCATTTTAAACCTCACGTTTAGAGTAGTTGGTTAAAGACTAGTGACACAGAATTTCGGTTGCACCACAAACACTTACAGTATCTAAACTAGCAGTGCATAAAGTGATCTTGGATCACAACACTGTCGCACAGAATGACGTTTTCAGTCTGTAGCCAATCAGTAACGCTACCCGACATGAACGGGAAACATTACACGCAATGGAATCGCTCACATCTCTCTTTCTGTGCTGCATTTACTTTTCTTAAAGTGTGTCGGTCATAATAGTTATAATTCGAAAATAAAATGTTTTACAGCAAAGTGCAACATCAAAGTGCCCGTCTCTTACATGTGTGTTTGTTCTGCTTCTGGAATTTTTCCGAATTATTCAAACTGGGCTCTCGTGCACAATATTTTAACGGCACTTTATCAATGAACGGTCGGTAACGTTACCGAGGCTGTCGTTAACGTAATCACTATTTGAATCTGCTGAATGACAGACAGGTAATGTTAGCTATATTAGTTACATCTGAGCACTGAGCTGCTCTTATTGCTCTCAACGCAGTTGACTTATGTACTTGAACAGAGTCGCCCACCAGGTTTTGTAACGACTCGGTAGCAAAATATCTCTGTGTCAGACATACTTGTAAAGTAAGACTGAGGGCTGTTCCTGTTTGTGTTGTGTTGCAAATCTGCGGCTAGGAGATCTGTGGTCTTTTCTATCTCCAATCGACAAAAGCAGAAGCACAAATATAAATTAGTCATCAAATTGTTCAAACCGGTGTAATCTATCCTGCAGAATTGGTTGAGTAAAAATCATTTTGTTCACAGCTTTTGATAGTATTTTTTATTTTAACATAGGTTCTTTTTCTCTGTTCTAACTGATCAGATCTGAAAAAATAAATATATTAAATATATATATATAAAAAGTATCAAAATATTGTGTTTCTGCCATATTGCTGAGCTCTATTTACAATGTTATATAGAACTGTAACTGAAAGTGTGATTATTTTTCCTATAATAAAAGGAATAGAGGGAACATGCTGGCTTGTTTTTAATACACGAGTCAGAAACATTGTCAGTGTAATGAGTGACAGAAAAGAACAGATGCAACTCCCTTTTTCCACAACTGCCTCTGTGGAGAGTTTCCACTATGAAGGTCAGAAGGAAAAAAGAGAATCCTCTGAGGAAGGAGTAACCCAGTTGTTGCCTAGGAGCCTCATTATTTGATTCCTAATGAGAAGCAACCGACTTGTATTCTGGTTGAAAGAAGGCAAATTAGTATGCGTTAATAATCATATGTTGGTGGAGTCAATGTGTTTTTATACAAAGGAAATTAAATCAGTGCTGTGGAAAAAAATGTTTGGCTCCTCTTTATTCCAAATGATTTAATCAGCATCATCTCCTCTTTTCTTTTACATGTTTCTGATGACTTCAGGGAGAAGACACATGATGGTTCGGTATGTCTCTTAAACTTTTGTCTTTCTTTTTCAAAGCTTAACCTATTTTCCATCAGCAAGATAGAGATTCAGTGATCACGTTGCAAAAAATGGTCTTCGCAAGTCAGATCATTTTAAAACTAGTTTAAATGTCTAATACTTCTCCTTTTGGGGAAGTTGTAAGTGTATTACAAGATTGTTTCACTTTTAAACACTTTTAATTGGTTGTCATTTTATTTAGTGAAAATGTCTTATGGGTCATTGGCATGATGGGCACTTTTTATGTCCATGTCCATTATGTTCCCCAAAAATAATTTAATACATGCATGACACATCAGATTATTCAGCAATACCTCTTTTAGGTGAAACAATTTTTAGTGTGTCCACATAAACTTTATTTTAGTTTCTTTATGCCTCCAAGAGTCTAAAAATATCAGGAGGTTTAACCGTCCAACAATATACGTTGAATAAGAAACGATTAAAAAAGGCCACTTATTTATGTACAATTCTAAATGAAATAGTTTGGAAACATTAAAATAAAAACCATGTTGCAAAGCAAGGCAACTTTAAAAGTGCTCAGCTCACTGAAAAACTTTTGTCTGCAAATTACTTCCTCAAATGTCAGGTGGCACATCCAAAAACAAAGGACTTTTATTTTGACATGCTTTTTATGAGAGAGGGCCCAGGGTTTTGCATCATAAAGACCCCAAGTGACCTTCATGGCGCAATGCCAAGGTCATAGATTTTGTTAAAAAAACAAAACAAAAAGGAGGACAGAAGTCTTCTACGGGTGTCTGACTAGATGCCTGTTTAATTTAAAATTAGTCTGAAAAGTCAGGCGGCTCAACCAGTCAGTCAGACGGAGCAACCAGACCAGCACAGTTTAATAACTGAAATAGGCAATGGAAGGTTTCATAACACTCACTATATTTAAGATATAAAATGCACAAAGATATAAATGCAAATATATATGTAGATATAAAAATGCGCATCTTTTTAAATAAGATTTTTAATAATTGTCATTTTGCTATTGAACCTTATTCCATTTGCAAATGCTTGAAACAAGCAAATTAGTAACTGCTTACCAACACCGTTACAACAACCTGGAACATTGTAGCAACAGCCTAGCAACTACCAGGGATAATGTAAATACTGTGCAGGTGCTTAGCATTTTGCCTTTTTCCAGACAATTTTAAATGAGAATTATTAGATATTTTCATATTGATATTAGCTTTAAGATGGTTTCACTTGCTAAATATGTTGTTTAGTTTATTTATAAGTTTTCAGTAAATATAATCCTTGTACCATAATATATATTTTCTGTTCTCTTGTTTTTTCCTAGATCAAGGTTGAAAACATCTCAAAGCAAGTCATATTTAAAGGTCTTGCCCCCAGAGTTGTTTTGTCAAACCGTCTCCTGCCTAAAGGTACCAAGACTAAGGTGAACCTTGAGGAGCAGGGTCGCCAGAAGGTGTCCTTCAGCTTCATGCAGACTAAAAAGACACGCCAGAATGTGTTCTTTGCCACACCGAGTTCGGAAAAAGCTGCAAATGAAATTTCTTCCACGGTGCAATCTGCAAATTTGCCCTCCACAGACCAAGCAGGGCAAAGTGGTGAAAGCAAGAATGAGCAGGTCGAAAAAATTGATGTTCCTGCTATGGAGTCCCAGACAATACAGCCCCCAGCACCCCTCCCACCCAAATCAAAACTTGACCTTGGCAAGATGCATTTTAAGAAGCAGATTCTGAGTGTGTCTGTTGTTGAGGAAACTCCTGTAGTCAATGCTGTTTCAGATGAGACCCCCTCAGAAACTGACATTTTAATGAAATCTCCAGTGAAGATTGAAGCAGAAACCTCAGTGACTCAATTCCAGAAGAAAACCGTCACTGATAGTCCCTCTGAAAAAGTTAAGAGGGAAGAAAGCGCTCAGGACAAATTGGATGCTTGCCTCAAAGGACCAACTGATTCCTCCCATATTGGGAAAGATAGTAAAGATCGCCTCAGTGTTTCTGACCCACAAGACAAGAAGAAGCCCCAACACTCTGGGAGCTCTCCAGGTGATGGTGAATCTAATAGGATATCTTCCAGCCAAAAGTCTAGCGACACCAAGAACGCAACAAAGTCTGATTGTCACAGTACAGATGTTAAGAAATCCACCAGCTCCAAAACCGATGTCTCCGAGAAGTCCAGATCCGATAGGAAGGAAGACAAGGATGAAAAGGGGTCTAGCCGTACTACAACGGAAAGAGACTCCAGGCACACATCTTCTCGGTCTTCCCGTTCTGACCGAAGAAGGACCAGGAGTCGTTCACGGTCTAGATCCCGAAGTTCTCGAACAGCTTCTTCCTATTCCAGATCGGAGAGATCAAGACACGAGAAGCAGTCAAGGTCGGACAGGTCACATTACCACGATTCTGAAAGGAGATCCCACCGAAGTTCTCCCTATCGAGAACGGAGGAGATCACGCTCTAGAGCTGATGGACGTTCCCGCGACAGCTCAGACTCTGAAGACGACCTCAGGAAACCGAGGACCCGAAGCAGCGACTCAAGCCGATCCTCAACGTATTCTAGCTCACAGAGAGATTCAAAGTCATCATCTCACTCAAAGTCCTACCGAGACTCGAAGTCCATAGATACTTCTCGCTCATCAGAGGTAGACAAAAGAGCACAGTATTCGAGAGCAGAAAGATCTGGAAGAAAGGAGAAGGAAGACTCTGAACCCAGCAAAAGAAGCTCCTCTGAGTCCGAAGCCAGTCATAAGAAGTCTTCTTTCCATTCGAAATCTGAGGTAAGTACTAAATCATCAAGTTCCAACTCGGATACTTCGTCAAGGTCTTCGGAAAAAAAGGTCCAGAAAAACAGTGGCACCTCAGATTCTGATGAGGAGCACAGAAGAAAGTCTCGATCTTCTGCGTCCTTGAGTTCATCCTCTAAAAAATCTGAGTCCAAGTCTTCGTCTAGCATAACTGGGATTGTCGGACAATCAATAGACAAATTAAATAGTAATAAGAAGCTGTTAGTCTTGGACTCCCACACAGTTGTGTCTCAGGGAGAATTTAAAAAAGTGGATGGTTCTCAACATGAAGATGGTAATCAGTCCAAATTAAAGAGTAGTTCTTCTCAACAAAAGCAGCAAACTATCCTGAAGGACAGTTCAGCATCTCAACATGTTGGATTCCAAGGTGGAAACAAGGATTCTGGTAGTAACGCACAGTGCCCAGCTGTGCCCTGATTTTCATAAAAATGCAGATGTGGAATTAAATACTACTGTAAGTCAACATACTATTGTCCAAGGCCCCGATCAACTTGTAAAGCAAACAGATACTCTAGTAAACAATGAATTTCAAGTAGATGCACAGACCAATGTAGCGAACGTCAGTAACGTTTCTTCTAGCTTGAATGAGCCATCTTGTCCGGGCTACCCTTCCAGTCAGGATTCAGCAGGGTCATCGGCAGACACTCTTTCTGTGAAAGAATTACCACATGGAGAATGCTTGAAATCTAACACTAAACTTGGTCGTCAGTTGGTCATCAATGAAGACATCTGTAGAATACCTGTTAATTCAAATGTTGAAACCTCTTGCAAAGAAACTGAGCAGTTGAATAAAAAGTCTGATGCTGGGATGGTGAAAAAGAGCAGTATTCCTAAAAAATCACGTTGGGATATCGTTGGACAGGACACTTCAGAAAATCAAAGCCCCAAGAAGACGGTAAACCCAGATACTGCCTCAGTAAAGAAGGTAGTCTCTGTCAAGAGAATAGAGTTTAACAGTGATGCTAACCTCGAAGAACCCTGCTCAAAGAAACCAGAATCTGCGGTACATTCCTTAACGTCTGAGGAATTAAAGCAAAGAGATTGTGCACAGGAATCTCTGAAGGAAATTCCTGCTCCGCCGGTTGATCCCGATAGACAACAAACCAGTGACCATTTAGCTATCCTGTCCCCTGCAAATCCAGTTCTTGAAGTTCCTTCTAAATCAAATTGCAATTCCGATCCGACTGTTATCAATTTGGATGAGAAATATACCAATCATGAGAAACTAAACAAAGATGACTTGCATAAGCCTGTAACTCAGGGATCCGAGTCCTTCAACTGTGACGGCAAAAGCCTTAGCGAGGAAAGTGAAACGGAGGACTCTGACTCCGATACAGATGATGGACAGGGCTCTTTGAAGCGGCTACACTCGGTAGTGATTGTGCCAAAGAATTCTATCCTTACCCATGACATAGCTGACCAGCCTGCATCATCTCCTAGCCCATCCAGTCTTTCAGGACAGCAGCAGTTAACGTGTCAAGCCAATGAGTCGAATAAGGGTGTTAACACTGAAATTCCTAATAGTCACACCTCACAGTCTTCATCAGAAGATAGGAAACATAATGTCTCACCAGGTGCTGGTGATGCATGTTCTCTTTCTTCTGTGCAAGTGATCTACCAGTCCCAGAGCAACATGGTTGACAGCACTAGCCAATCCGAGACAACCGGTGCACTGGCCGAAGCAAACAGGAACTGCACTGTCCATGAAAGACCAAAGATTCTCCCAACCAGCCAAGCATCCACCCATGCTCTGGAGAATGCACAAAGGCAGTGTGACCTAGGTCGCCGCCATCACTATGATAGACCAGACAGTTGGCACGGAAGGAAAGGAGAAAAGGAACAACGTGGAGACTTCAGTTCTTCAGATGATCTCAGTGGCAAGGGTAGTTTTAACTCTGGCTGGGACTTTGCCCAACCAGAGCAACCAAGCAGTACATTTCAACAACCAGACAGCAGTCACAATACCCAGCCTCCCCAGGCTGAGAGTGCATTTGTTGGGCAGGGCAATGGTGTTTGGACCCAGCCAAATGCCTCTCATAAAAATAGACCTGTCACTTCCATACTGTCTCAGTGTCATGAAGTGGTAGGCCAGATTCACCCAGACTCTCTGACCAACGACAACGACGAAGACTATGAGAGAAAGGAACTTGGGAATAGTCGAGCAATCGTGCTTTCTACTGAACGTCAATCCTCATCTGCCTTTGTCCAGGCCCATGAGATAAGCAGCAACTGCAGCTTTGTGAATGCCCCTTCTGAGAGTCAGATCATTCTAGAGCCTCCCAGAGAAGATGCCCAAAAGCCTCACAGAGGCAGAGGCCCACCCAAAAAGAGACGCCCGGAATTAGAGTCAGAGTCCGACAATGAGGCAGAAGCAGGGCTTGCTTGCAAGAGGGAGTGTTTGGAGGAGCGAGATGCCTGCAACGACTCTAAAGAAACCAAGGTATCCTCAGATAAAGAAGATGTGCAACGGCCGTTGCTTAGCCTGAAAAGACTTCCTGGACCCTTCTGGCTGGAAGGACAAAGCCAGACAGAAAAAGATGCCTCCTTACTTCGACCTCATCGAAGAGAACATTTACTTGACAGAACGGTCAGTGTCTCTTTTTGTTACATATTCGGGGTTCTCATGACAAACTAGCAAGCTGTTCGGAGCCAAAGGAAACTTATATAGAATAAGGCCCAATCCCATTTCTTCTTTTCACCCCTACCCCTTGTTTTCGAGTGTCACCGTAATCCCCTGGAACTAAGTCACAAGGGGTAGTGGTTGAAATCTTGCCCTATGAAATGGGACCAAAAAAAATCACTTCATTAACAGCTACTAGCGCTGCTCTGTAGGCGACCCGGCCCGTCTTCAGTGACAGCAGAGGAGGGTAAAGTTCAGCTCCTCACTGCTGGGCTTTAGTTACATTTAGGGCATCATATGCCTTCAAAGAGGGGGGCAATTATTTATTATCACCCACCCCTAATTCTTCAGTGATATGAAGCTGAAGTCAGATATTCACCAGCTTCTTGTTCAGAGTTTCCTGTTCCACCTTAAATGGTGCAGCAGTTACATTCTGGTGCTTCAGGTGTCAATACTGCTAGACTATTTAAGGTGGAACGGGAAAATTAGCTAGCTAGCTAGACATTAGCAAAACAGAGGGCTAAGGGCTAAGTGGTAGGGGCAAGGGGTGAAATGGGACTGGGCCTTAGTCCACCATCAGTCAAAATTACCTCAGGCTCACATTGAAAGTGGTTTTTGAGTGGCTTAAAAACCTTTTAAAAGACGCTGTTTCCTCTGCTCACCTGCACTGGAGCAGCAATTTGTGCTACTTTTCTATGTATATAATCATTTATCAATTACATTATTTCAGTATGCTCGGTAATATTTCATTAAAAACACAAAAATAAAAAAATTACAAGGGAAAATAGCAATTTATGAACTAGTACAAAAACATATAGTTGAAATGAGTAAAAATGATCTGCTTTCAGTTTTTTATTCAATTGTTTGAGTGAAAACATCTGAAATTATTGAACATCTTTTAGTGCTTTTTTTTATCTGTAGTATGTTCTAAAATTCAAGGTAATTTTTGATTCTGAAATGAAAATATTTGATAGTTGGTGCCCTAAATTTGATTTGACATTTATTTAGTTACTACTGGTCTGATGAAAAATGAATTAACCACAGAAAAGCTGATCATATGAGCTGCTGTTGGAAACCTATAAATGTTAATAACTATGTTGGCTGTTTTAAACTTTGCGGTTAGTCTTACACTGAAGAAAATGGTATGTACTGTTGATTTATATGTACCGTTGACGAACCTGTTTTGACCATTTCTGTCTTCATAGCAAGAAGAACAAGTCTCATCGGGACATTAAGCGAATGCAGTGCGAGTGTGCTGTTCTTTCAAGAGAGGAGCGGGCGCGAGGTATTATGGCCTGTGGAGAAGATTGCTTAAATCGCCTGCTGATGATTGAGTGGTATGTAAACTTAAGTAATGATTAACTTTTACTTTCTGTGTCACAGTTTATTGAGCTTTGCAGCTGGTTCCTTAACCCCCACCCCAGTTGTGGGCTGGAGGTTAGGGAACCAGCCTTGTGACCGGAACCAGCTTTGCGACCCACAACTGCTCCCTGGGCGCTGTGGATAGGGCTGCTCACCGCCCCGTAGTGTATATGTGGTGTTTCACTGCACGGATGGGTTAAGTGCAGAGGTGAAATTTCCCCATTGTGGGACTAATAAGGGTCACTTAATCTCAATCTTAATCTTGTTGTTCAAAAAAATGCTGTCCTGAGTAGTCAGTTTTTTGTTTTTTGTTTTTGTTTTACTAAAATGACTAAAATTTACCTTGTGGATTAATAAACAAGCCAATTTTATTACACACTTCTACAACCTAAGAACAGCTCGATTAGTTTGTACTGAAGTCCCTGTAGTTGCTGAATAACAAACCTTTAAATTAAATAAACCTGGATTGTTAAGGGGTTAATGATGACAGTTTTCATGATAATAATGGATATTTGAAATTCTCTTTACAGAACAAAGTCTGTAATAATGTGTATTTTGCCACATAGTTAAGTACTCAGAGAAACTCTGAAATTTGTGAATGGCTGTGAATAATTTTTTGTACAGATGTGACTTTTTTGTTGTTTGCTTGATTAATCAACAAAAAAAGTTATGAAATCCATTGTCTATTTTGTCCATGACAAAAATAGAGAGAGAATTTTGTCCCAACCAGGCATGTCACAATCAAATTTCAGTTGACTGTTAATTGCCATAAATAATTGCGATTAACAAATTTATAGCCTTTTTATGTTTATTGTATTGAACTGTTAAATCCGATCTGAACACTTTGCAAGTGACAGAGCAGACAGTTGTCTCAAAAGAGCTGATCTGACAAAAAAAAATCAGATGTGCCTGCCGCCATGACACAGGAAACAGGTCAAACTCAAATAAACACACTTTACTCACTGCTGGCCTCTAATGGTCAGACGTTAGAACTTATCGATGCTGTCGGAAGAAAACCTTGTATCTCCATTTTTGTCGGTTTTCAGTTTATAAAATAAATTGAAAATGCCTGTTGTCGTTTACATTGTATGTAAAATTCATGATGAATGGACCAAAATGACTTGGAAAATGGTTTATTCACTTACATTAAAAGTAAAGTAGGTTTTTTCCTTCTCCTGTGAAGTTGTCAATTTGGAGATACAAGATTTTCTTCCGACAACAGCGTTATGTTGTTTTCATAAGATGCATGACATTTCAGGGTTCTGCTTTCTTTATTTACATGATTTGAAGTGATTGTGAATGCTAACAACTGTAGAAAATAATTATGGGCTGCTAAAATAATTGGAATCAGGTGATCATACAATAATTGTGACAGGCCTGGTCTCTACAGTGACCATGAGTAGTGATGATAACATAATGACTGTAATAATGACTGACAAGTAATCTCAATATCCCTTTTCCTTTCTTGTAAAGCTCATCTCGGTGCTTGAATGGAGCGTATTGCTCCAACCGGCGCTTCCAGATGAAGCAGCACGCAGACGTTGAAGTCATTCTGACCGAAAGTAAAGGCTGGGGTTTGCGGGCTGCCCAGGACCTTCAGCCGTGAGTACCACTGACCGCAGATCATGCATCTGAATAAGACTGATGAATGGTGATGGATCACATAATTGAGTTTTGTTCGATTTGCTTTAGGAACACCTTCGTGCTAGAGTACTGTGGCGAGGTTCTAGATCACAGGGAGTTTAAGTCCCGGGTGAAGGAGTACGCTCGCAGCAAGAACATCCACTACTACTTCATGGCTTTGAAGAATAATGAGGTGAGCCTGTCAAACACACACGCGTGCTGTCAACACCTCAGAGTGTTTTGGTGTGAAATGGTTCAGATGTCTTTACAGTGGTGGTGATAGGAACCAGGGGTCGCCATGACTACAACACAAATATAGACATTTTATTTACTATCCAGAAAATGCAGAGGTGGCCGCTTGGTTCCTATCATCACTGGGTGCAGAAATTTTAAAAGTCCCCTTTAATTTCCCTAATTTAAATCCAGTGTGTTGTTCATGTAATAATCTTTGAATCTTTATGTTGCTTGGCAACAGTAGTCTACTGTAGAGATGGGCGATGTCAAAATATGTCACGATATTTTCACGACTTCCAGACATTTTCACGATACTCCATGTCACACTTTACTTTTTCTGGCATTTGATTCATTGAAAAACTCAGAAAAGAGCCACATTTAAAAAGAAATACCTTCAAAAATGGAGTCTGAATTATTTTGATTTAAACTTTAACGCACAGTACTGCACATAATCCAATAAACTGGGTATAATAATAGTCTCTTTGCAATGCAGCATGCAGTTGTTTAGGGTTCTAGACACACTGACGATATCCATGATTTACTTGGGAAAGCATATTGTGATGTAATTTATCACAATAACTGTGATTATGGTCCTATGGTCTGGCCCTACACACTTAAAACAGATGGTTCTTCAAGGGTTTTTTAGTAAAAAAAAAAAAACTTTCTATATAGAACCATGAATACTCAGAGAACCCTTTGCAATATTTAAAGGGTTCTTGGCAGCATGAAATGGTTCTTCAAATAAATGGCGAATGTGTTATGTGTTGTATTTTTGAAATGGTTCTGTATAGCACCAGAAAGGGTTCTGCTATCTTAACAAGCTTGACATTTGCAACCCTTTTCGGTGCTTTTCAAAAAGGTTCTATACAGAACCATCTACAGCACATTCTCCATCAGTCTGAAAAACCATTTCATGACGCAAAGAACCCTTTAATCATGGTTATATGTAGAACCATTTTCTTTACTAAAGAACCCTTGAAGAACCCTCATTTTAAGAGTGTAGTTTACTGTTGATTACACTGATTGGTGGGAGAATGTTTTGCAATTCTTATTGATAAATTATTTATTGAACATGAGCGTATTTGATCATGTTGCCTTGTAGCTGTTTTATAGAAGCAGTAAGCCACTCGGTGCTATGAGTGATTTTACTTTATCGTTCTTGAGCAGTGGTTCCCAAACTTTTTACCGTTCTTTACCCCTCCAGACATCAAACCTCCTGCTATGACCAGTCTTTATACATACATGTGCACATATTGCCATGATGGCTGTGTAAAACATTTAGCCTTATAAACGAAAATATCAAACATGTTTATGATGTAATGACACTTCACACCAGATATACTGAACAATACTCAATAAATAATGTTATTTACAAGTGCACAGCGGTCAGTATGAGGACACATACAAGTGCGAGAATCAAAATGCTAAAGGCTAAACGCTCATCACAGCAGCTATAAACTGACCTCAATAAGCCTCGCTACAGCTGCTAAATAAGCCACATTTGTGAAAGTGAATCTAACTCGAGATCGAGGACTTATGAGGTATTGATGGTTTAACAATAACTCATAAACATCACTCGCTTGATTCAGGGCACAAAATATTAATGAATAAACTAGTCTCTCCAGGATGAACCAGAGAGGAATGCCTTCTTCTCCAACACCGTCTTTTACACTGTTAAATAACAATAAATCAAGTTTATTAAGGCTAAGTTCGCATTACCAGGATGACCATTTTTTTTGCCCTAATGTGACTCAGATCTGATGTTTTCAAATCCGACCTGAGCCACTTTCATATGTGCTCCTAGATCGGATACGTATCGGTCATGTGCTTTTTTTTTCCACTGGGCTGCGCCGTCATTCAGCGTTACCGTGGCAGCAGCGCCGAACAGAAGTTAAAGCCTGTAAACGGTGGAAAAGCAGCTCATCTCACCTTTTTCTCCTTCGTCTCGCTCTAATAATGAAGCTGAGAGCTGATCAGAGTTAATTATCTTCTCAGCGAAGCTCGTTCTGCTCGTTAGTTTGTGCTGATGATGATCGTGATTCATTCACGTGACGTTACTGAGTAGGATGAGCTCATGAGGGTCATTTCAGGACGCCGGTTCATCACATTAATGACAGATTTGAATCACTTACCTAAACAAGTGTGAACCATCGAGTCAGAGAGATCAGATTTGAGCAAAAAATCCCCAATGAGCAATGAGGCTTGTAATGTGAACGTAGACTTAGACTGTGGGGTTGTCATGTGTTGGAGGTTATAAATATCACACTCACTCATCACACCACAGCGCGACGCTGTCAAGAAGTCTAGCTTTGGCTTTAGATTAAACTCTCGTAGCAATTTCAGTGAAGATCTCTCATTCAGGAGTTAGTAGGGGAGTGAAGTGCTGGTATAATTGCGCAGCTAATGGGATAAAATGAAATGTAAACATCAATTGTCAGCATTTTGCGTACCACAGTTTGGGACCACTGTTCCAGAACAACACCCCTTAACTGTGGGAAAATCACAGTAACGCATGGCCTCTTGTGGCTTTTTGCTTTAATAGACATGATCTTGACAGTCTCTGAGAAAAATGACCTTTGGTTCCGTTCGCAGATCATCGACGCCACGCTGAAAGGCAACTGCTCACGTTTCATGAACCACAGCTGTGAGCCCAACTGTGAAACTCAGAAGGTCAGTGCTGCACAGGAGCTTTTACTGCAACTTTATCCAGTTTTTTTCTCTCTGTGTGGCGTCTCATTCCTCCGTTTGGACGTTTTGTCATTGTGGACGACTGCCATGGTGTCTTCGTTTTCAGACAAGGTCGTTGTATTTGCTGATTCAACTCTTTTTCTTTCCACAGTGGACAGTGAACGGTCAGCTCAGAGTCGGTTTCTTTACCACCAAAGCTGTGAATGCAGGAACAGAGCTGACCTTCGATTACCAGTTCCAGAGATATGGGTAAGGAGGATTTATTTTCAGTAAGTTCTTCTAAAACAGCTGCCACTCTGGCTCTATATTTAATATTGCTGCTGAAGTCCCTGATTAGCTGTAGGTGCACAAACAGGGCTGTAAAAGGGAATTACAACCTCTACAGACTTGCACACCACTCGTCGCTGTCTGAGGCGACTAAACGAAAAATGAAGGGTTTCCGGCGTGATGGTCAGTCCTTAGTGATTTCCTGAGTGTCTATTGGTCAGTTTCACACAGAATGTAGACGGACACACGAATCCACCAGCTCCACACGGTGAGAGGCAGATGACGTGTATCTCAGCCCCTCTTCATAGGCTCATAACTCCGGATGTGAGTCTCGTATGATCTCGTGATAAGATGGAATGGAAAGGGCGACTCTACAGATTCAGGAAGTGTCTGAACTGGATTTCTGAGCTGGATCATCACAAAATATTAACAGAAACACAGAGAAACATCTGATTTGATGCACCAGTGCGTTTAGTGTAGAGGGTTAGACCAAATCATGATGAAATTAAAAAGCAGATAGAATTCAATAATCCTCAGGGCTCTGTGTTAGACATGAGTCCGAATGTTTGAATATTTCAATAGTCATGAAAGTATAAAAAATCAAACAGTACATTTTATAGCAAATTTATGTAAATATTGTAAATTGTAGTGGTAAGACACGATGTGTCTGAACTCCATTCTCCAGTGTAGAGTCAACAAACATCATTTTACTCTCTATTCATATAGGTTTATTAAGTAACTTTTGACGTCTTTTAACGGATTTATCACATTTAGTATCAGCAAACTAACTTCTGAAAGCTCGGAGGTGAAATGTGGTGTTAATGTTAGCTTGAAAATGAGTATTTTTGTCTATTTTATGTCTGTTGCCTTCAGCTGCATTACGTCATGCTCGCCTTTTACCTTAAAAGTCACTATTACATCTCTGATTTCTGATTCTCTGCATCACTCTCTCAGGAAAGAGGCTCAGAAGTGTTTCTGCGGAGCGCCGAGCTGTCGGGGCTTCCTGGGCGGAGAGAACCGAGTGAGCGTGCGAGCGGCGGGAGGAAAGAAACAGAGAGAACGATCACGGAAGAAAGAAACAGTCAGCGCTCTCACCACGGTACGTGTGTTGACCATTTAAGACAAATCGATATGAGCCGTAGAGAACAGCCTAATGCCTCTGATATCGTCTACACCTCCCTTTCACTGTGCTGAGCTGAAACTGCAGCCTTTAGTCTGTGGAAGCGAGTGAGTGTGGAGGGAACGATGCTGAGATGAATCAGGTCACCTGACACCTCCTAATTGCTCTGAGACTTCACTGCCTCCTCCAGTCCATAAATACTGTTTCTGAAATTACACAATTCAAGTAATCCTGTTTCTAGAGGGGCAGAATCAAGTTAGGGAACTGAGTGATATATTAAAGAAGGAAAACTCCTTAACTGTGGAGGAGAGTCTGTCGTATATTTTAGAGTTTTTTGGGGACAGTCCATTCAGTGAAGAATGTACTCGATGTTGTTTTCATTTGCTTTCACATGCAAACTCCTCACCACTGGAAAGTGGTCTCATCCATCATCTACTTAAATCCAGTTGTGTTGTACAGTAATCCTGTGGCGATGAAAATCATTTGCAAAGAAGCAAACAACAAGCTTTTATTTTCTCGTATAAAGAGAGTTTCCTTGGGCTGGTTATGTTAAAGACCATTCAGGACCCCTGGTCAGATTCCATTGTTAACTCGTCTTCTAATAGGTATAAAAAATAAATAAACATTTGTATTATACATTTTTTCATCAAGCTTTACTGCACAGTTTCTGTTTGTTTACTGAGTTTAACAAATTTGGGAAAAAAAATAAAATATAACATTTTATAGTATAAAATATACTTTTTGCACAGGCCACATTTTGTTAGATTTGTTCCCCAATTTGTTAAATAAACAATAAATAAACAGTAATTGTGCATCAAAATGTGCAGAAGTGTGTTCTTTGAAGAGGATGTGTTAATTTATTTAAACATGGGGGCACCCAAACTTTTGCACATGCAACTGTGTGTGTATGTGATAAAATAATTGCCCGTAAAATACATAAATTTTAAATAATTAATGGAAAAATAAAAATTTGTGTGGAAAAATTACAAACAACAAATCAGTTGCCATATGGTGGTTTGTGTAGTTGTGCTTATTTACATTTAGGAATTGTTTAAGAAGCAAAATACTTTTGTCACAGTATAAAATCTGATCTGACTGTCCACTTTAATCCTGCTCTTAACTAGAGCTACATACAGTGGAAAGGGAATGAGTCATCAACTGTAATTCCGATATGAGACCAATAATAATTAAATTCCTCCATTTATTGGTGAGCAACACTTTGGCCTCTGATATATGGTGCAACCCTGCATAATAACCGTGTAGTGTTTTCATGGAGTCTGACCTGAAGTGCTAAAGCTTCTCAGAGAGTTTCTGACGTTGTTGACGTTTGTATTGCAGTTGGACGAGGAGCTGGAGGCCCTGCTGGAGAACGGAGAGGGTCTGAGTGATGAGCAACAGGTGATCTCACTCTGCAGGCTGATGGTGCGAGTGGAGACCATGGAGCAGAGACTCACCTGCGTCAAGCTCATCCAGGTGCGTGCATACATCTTCATTAAATCCACCTCCTTGTTTCTACACTCTACACCGTCCACTTTATCAGCTCCACTGACCATATAGTTTCAGTCACTGTAGTTCTATAGTTACAGACTGTAGTCCATCTGTTTCTCTGCATACATTGTTACCCTGTTCTTCAGTGGTCAGGACCCCCGTGGACCCCCACAGAGCAGGTACTATTTGGGTGGTGGGTCATTCTCAGCACTGCAGTAACACTGATGTGGTGGTGGTGGTGTGTTAGTGTGTGTTGTGCTGGTCTGAGTGGATCAGACACAGCAGTGCTGGAGTTTTTAAACACCTCAGTGTCGCTGCTGGACTGAAAACCAAAAATATCCAGCCAACAGCGTCCTGTGGGCAGCGTTCTGTGACCACTGATGAAGGACTAGAGGATGACCAACACAAACTGTGCAGCTGCAGATGAGCTATCGTCTCTGACTTTACATCTACAAGGTGGAACGACAGGATATGGAGCTAATTTTGTTCAAAAAATTTCAAATAAAATAATTAAATCCACAAGCAAAATGAAAGGTTAGGTGTCAGTGTTGCAAATGCGAATGTAATGTGCCAAGTTTACTGCTTACAGAGTGGGCATGGCTATGTGTTAGAAGATCTGTCACTCCAAAACACTAGTTCACTAGACAGTGCAGGTCAGTGTCCTCTTCTGAGACCCCCTTTTAGGGGGCGGCCCCCTGAAAAAAGTGCTGCAAATTCAGAAGCAAGAAATGTATCGACAAAATGAAGAAAAGTGAAAACAAAGACTGGCAAAGTGAGTAATAAATTATATGGAAATGAGGGAAAGTGAGTAATAATCTTTCTGTTAAATTAAGTTTGATTTAACTCATTTTGTCCATTTTACTATTTAACAGTTTGAAATTTCTGGCACAAAATCAACTCCCTGACAGGCTCTCTATCTTTTGTTCACTGTTTTTGAAGTTCTGACTGTATCCATCATATACTCAGAACGTATCGCAATGGAATTCATCACGATAATACATCATCATATGGCCCGGCCCTTATGTGAATGTTGTCTTTGCTAATAGAAGATGTCGCTAAGAAACACAAATAAACTGGATTTATTAAGATACAGATGCTAACTTGGTGTGCTTTGTTGCAGAACACCCAGAATCATTCATGCCTGAAGCAGTTTCTGGATCATCATGGCCTCTCGTTGCTGTGGATATTCATGGCTGACCTTTCTGAGGCTAAAAGCAGCTCTGTTAACAACATCAAACTGCAGCTGGAGGTAAACCTACATACACGTACACCCACACAGGGCAAGCAAGAAAAGGATTTTCTTGATGCTTGCAGAAAAAAAACATGACCAGTGGTATTTTAGTAATTCCCATTAATGTTTAAGTGGGTCAGCATTTCACATTAGAGTCGTTACGACACGTCATAAATAGTTCGATACCACAGCAAAAGCAGAAATCCTATTAAGCACAATCCTTAATTTGCCATATTATAAAAACCCACAACAAATTTAGTGTATGTGAAATAACAGTCCAGTGTCTTTTCAGAGCAATAATAATATAATAATAATAACAATAATAATTTGGGATGCACCAATTCTACTTTTTCCCTTTTTGGATTTGAGCATTTTTTTGAGTTTTTCTGCAGTTATCAGATTATTAAGAGCATGTGAACACACTGAACCACTTACTGACACAATCTGATTTTCTGCAGTTAACCTTTTATTAAGTGCATATAAGCACACTCACTCTCTAAATAGCCAGTAAATCCTGATATTTATGCCATTCTACTTTTTAAAAATATTTAATTTCAAAGCGGCTCTGTGTTACAATTAAAACATACCATGCTTGATCCCTTTATATACGTATGAAAGTCTGTTTATTCGGTATCTATTTGCTGTTGTATAATTAATAATAAGAACCATATTTAAGAATGGAAGTAAATGTAAAACTATTTGTGTTGTGCAAAATAGTTAAAAACAAGCTAAACAATATATAGATAAGCCTACAGTGCATATCTGTGAGAATGCAGCTTCGCTGGTTTGACAAAAAAAGGTGCTAAATGTCGTTTCACACCTCAATTTCATCGAGTCATTTGGACTTCCTTCCTGCCAATATACTGCTGTTGTTGATGATGATGATGATAATTGTAACAGTAATAGAGAATCTCATTTCCTGTATTTCCTAATTTATATGCACTATAGAAGAGGTCACTAATAGACGGACCGCGGCCCGAGTCCAGACCCAGACGCTGTCCTTTGTGGACCTAAATCTATAACTGATAACTATGGAGAATTATTTAATTTCGATGGGGTGGTCCTATTTTAATCGGCGTAGCTTTTCTAGCCTTTACGGTAGCTTTAGCGGCCTGGGAGACTCGCAGACCAATCGCATATGTTGTAAATATCACACGTGACGCTACTCAGCCAATCAGATGTGTGCATTACGTTGAGCACTGAGACTTGAGTGAGTGACGCGCACACAGGGGAGGGACGAGGCGAGAAACAGCAGTCGGAGAAGAAAGTGAGTCAGAGGGAAGTCATTTCATATGGCGGCTCTAAAAAGACAAAACTGACAATAAATATTGTTGAAATATGACTGAATTGGACTTTATTTGATTTGACATTCAGTTGTCGACTGTCTAAGATGCTGATATACGTACTAGGCTACCTCAGTAAACAGTATATGGCACTGAGTCATGATGCAAGTTAGACATTATGATGTTCTGGACCTTTGCTCGAGGAAATTTTCTCTAACGGGACCTTGTTGAATTTTAATTAAAGACCTCTGCACTGTAGCAACACAATTACACAGTTAACCGAGCTAGAAGACGTCCAGTAAAAGTTTCTGTTCTTCTTGAACACCTCAAACCTCATTGTGCTGTTGTACTCTGTGCAGATAATGAAAGCTCTGGCCGTGCTGCCCATCTCCAACAAGAACATGCTGGAGGAGAGCCGTGTGCTGCAGTTCATCCAGCGCTTGGCCCAGAGCCGTCCGCTTGGCCAGCCTACGGAGCAGGACGGTTACTCCAGCGAGAGCACCTCCCGCGCCCAGACGCCTTTAAACACCCCTGACGGACCTCCTGCCAAACTGGCCCCGGAGCTGGACGGAGACACGCCGAAGCGCGCCGTCTACCGCCGCCTGAAGATCATCAGCGAGAACAGCCTGGACAGTGCTCTGTCAGATGGCAGCAAAGCCTCTGATGGTAAGGAGGAGGATGAAGAGGAGGAGGAGATGGACGAGGAGGTCAGATTGGACGCTGCGGAAAAGAGAGAGACCAGCGCGGAGACCCAGGCTGAAGGAGAGCCAGCAGTGAAACCTGCAGATGTGGAGGAGAGTGTGCAGTCAAAGCCAGAACAAGTGGAAGAGGGTGGTAAGGACGATGGCCCAGAGGAACAGGAAGCTGAGGAGAAAGCGACCATCAAGAAAGAAGACGACCAACCCGTTCAGGCTGAGGAGAACCAGACCGTTAAGGTTGAGGAGAAGTCTGTGGTGGAGGAGGCCAAGTGTGAACCTGAGCCTACAGAGTTAAGCAGCCATGCAGAGACACCTGCTGAAGATCAGCCATGTGGTCCAGCCAGCGTCAAAGCTGAAGAAGATACTAGCACTTCTGTGGAAGCCCCTGACGTGGGCACGGTCAGCACTGGAGCCTCTGCGGAGAGCGAGTCTTCTGAGCCTTCAGCATCAGTCCCAGACATAAACATCACCTCTGATGTGGCTGTGGAACCTTCTGAGGTCACTATGGACACCACGCCTGTCTCTGACACGACAGCTGTTAGCACAGCGTCAGATTCCTCAGCTCTGAATTTGGAGACCAGTTCTGCAGAGAAAACATCAGCAGAGGCTCCTACGGTTCCTGTGGAGAGTGCCGCTCCCACTCCAGCTTCTATACCACTGGAGGTTCCGTCCTTGGGTGCGGCAGCAGCTGCCGAAGGTGCGGCGACGGTGGGCGAAGGTGCGGCAGTGGGCACGCCGTCCCAGGATGAGGAGGAGGCTGTGTCTGACGTGGAGAGCGAGAGGAGCCAGGAGCCTCAGATCAGAGCGGCTGACATCAGTGAGATGGCTGCACGTCTGCTGGACAGCTGGAAGGACCTGAAGGTAAGAGGATATAGCCAAGGTTATGCTACACGACTGTCGTGATTCTCAGCGAGTCTGAACTGGTCGGCTGTAGTCTGCAGATTTTTGGGTCGGTTGGAGAGAGTCGAGTCGTGTGTGAGGGGCGCAGACTCTGATTTTTGGCCTCCCGATTGCGTTTCAGACCAGTTGGGACTCAATCTGAACAGACTCCCCCAACAGCCAATGATAACTGAGAGCGTGAACGAAGAAAATACAGCAAGTTAACAAAGTAAAATGGCGAAAAGTCTCTCACGTGTGGAGCGAGGCTCTCTAATGAACGGAGTTTAAGGCACTTTAGAGTTTATGTACATTTAAAACTCTAAAAAATACCAAACTGATCACATTTTTAAATCCATGAGCTTCACTTAAATATGTTTACGTGCTGCTTCTTTACTGTGTCAGCACGAATGGCAGAGAGAACAGCTACACATTTGTCTAATTGCGCCACCTAGAACACAGTAACAGGATTGGTTGAGCCTGTAGTCGTGCACCTAGGTATTAAAAAGTGTTTTACAAGCTGTGGAATGTTGTACTCGCGGATGGAACCAGGCAGTAGTGTGTATACAAGGTAAACAACCTGAAACATACCGTATGCGAAAACCTGGTTCCGTTTACATCGAGGGGCTGAAACTGTTTTAAACGTCACCTACGCAAGAACTCGGTTCTGTTTAAACTGAGGAAATGAAGCCGTATTAAACATCATATACGCAAGAACCTGGTTCTATTTAAACTGAGGGGCTAAAACCATATTAAACATACGCTACGCAAGAACCCTGTTCTGTTTAAACCAAGGGGCTGAAATCGTGTTAAACATCACCTACACAAGAACCTGGTTCTGTTTAAACCGAGGGACGGAAACTGCAACGCAAGAACCCGGTTCTATTTAAAACGAGAGCGTGAAACTGTATTTAACGTACCCGGTTCTATTTAAAGACAAGGGATGAAGCCATGTTAAACATACCCTACACAAGAACCCGGTTCTATTTCTACTGAGGGGCTGAAACCATTTTTAAACCGAGAGGATGAAAGTGTATTAATCATCACGTACTCAAGAACCCAGGTCTAGAACCCTACTTCTGTTTAAACTGATGGCGTATTTGGATCAAACAAATCTGCCGATTGCGATTTTGAGTAGTTCCAGACGTGCAGCTCTAGTTTATAGAACAGTAGAATAAACAAACAAATACATTGATTAATTGGACATCAAAGCTGATTGAAAGCTGTTTTGTCTTTCAGGAGGTGTACAGGATCCCGAAGAAGAGTCAGGTGGAGAAGGAGTCAAACGGTAGGACTAGCGCCGTTATTTCTTCTGTTTGTATGCATTTATTTATGTGTTTATTTATTGGTTTGGCATTTGAAAGGCCCATATTTTGGAAAATTGAATATTTCTCACCTTTTTTTTAAGAATTTGATTTAGTGCACTGTTAGTGCGTCATTCACTCCTCAGTTTATAATTGGAAATCAAACTGCCAGAACAGCCTGTTTTGAATTCTTTGTTTTTGTGATGTCATAAAAAATCCACACATTTACACAAATCTGTAAATGCAGCCTGCTGCAATTTAGCCCCGCCCACTCATGATGAAGTTATAAGGAGTGTTTCAGCCAGGATGAGGTACAATACGGGGCAGCCAGTCAGAACAGAGCTCCTTTACTTATCAGTCTTAAAGGCACAGTAACAAAAATGAACTATGTATTTGGAACATATACTCTTGGGGGCCTCAGGGAGTGAAAACAAAATAAAAAAACATTATATTGGCCCTTTAAATTATTCTTGTGCTGGTTTTGCAGTCTGGCTCTGACTCAGAGTGGTGGTCTCTGTTCTCCCCTTAAACAGATCGCAGCAGGGATCGAGAAGCGATGCTGACGCCTCGCACGCCATCCAGCAGCCGCGAGCGAGAGAGAGAGCGGGAGCGTGAGAGAGAGCGTGACCGGGAGCGGGAGAGAGAGCGGGACTGGGAGAGAGAGTGGGAAAGAGAGCGAGAGAGGGATCTAGAGAGATCCACAATGCGGAGTGCCGAGAGGAGGAGGAGGCGCGGCTCTGCTTCACCTCCGCCTTCATCGGCCTATGAGAGGAGCAGCCGCAGGAACGAGGACCGGTGAGTTCCGCACGGGTTAAAGCGCAGCCAGACAGTTAACGGAACGTCTGTTCCTTAAAGGGCCCGTATCATGGAAAACAGTGAAAATCAGTCTCTTGGATCTCCATCGTTTGTGAGACTTGAGAGTTATTGTGCTGTTTAAACATCACTCTAAGAAAACCAACCTGTTTAATTAAATCAGACAAATGTTCACATAAAGATGAAATATTTTCTGGAATTAAAGGGAAAATGGTTCAGATGTCTTTACAGTGGTGGTGATAGGAACCAGGGGTCGCCATGACTACAACACAGATATAGACATTTTATTTACTATCCAGAACCACCAGTGAACCTACACGAGTCTTCTGAGTGTATATGAATGTTGATGATGGAAAATAGTGGAAAATCTGGAATAGGTTTTTCTGTGGGGACTATTTTTCTCACAACACCCTGCATATTACGTATCCCTCCACCATGAATGGATTTAAAAATACATCTAAGACTAGGGGTGGGCAGCGTGACGATATTTGATCATTATTGTGATCAATTATGTCACAGTATGGTTTCCTGAGCATATTGTGGATATCGTTAGTACTTAACAAACACTGGCTAACAAGGTTTTGTTACAAAGTGAGCATAATTAGGCCTGTTTAATTGGATTTAGTGCTGTGCAGTTTGTAAAACATAAGAACAAAATATTATTATCGATAATTAGAAGAGGTTTTTTGTTTTGTTTTTTTTGTACGTGGCATTACAGGTTCTATTTTGCTGTTCTAACGAATTTCAGGAAAAACTAAATATTGTGGTGTGTATCACGAAGATCTCTTCAAATATCGTGTTAAAATATTTGTTCCATAGCCTTCTCAAAACTGTCTGTCATCAGGCAGTGAATTCATAACCATTTCATGTAGTAACTTTCTGTGAGGGAGCTTTTAGAGGTGGACGTCTGGTTCCTATCACCACCACTGTGAACAGTTCTGACTCTGTAAGTTTCTTTAGAAACCAAACCGCTCTGAACGTCTCTGTTTACATCTTAAACACTTAATTATGCAGAAATCTTCTAAAATTTTTTTTCTTTTGAAAAAAATCAGTGGAATTTCCCTTTAAAGTCACACAGACATTATAAATATACTTGTATATTTGTAAATATAAAATTTACGATACTTGCATGACGCCTGATGTCTAAGTACTGACCTATGGCTTTTTCTTTAGCTACGATCAGGCCAGCAACAGTAAGAAGAAGCCTCGGACGAAAGAGTCTCGTAATAAGCTGTCCACCGAGGAGCGTCGGAAGCTGTTTGAGCAGGAGGTGGCTCAGAGAGAGGCTCAGAAACAGCAGCAGCAGCAGCAACAGCAGCAACAACAGCAGCAGCAGCAGCTTCAGAGGCTGGCGTTCGATCCACTCGTGTACTCTTCCAGTCCAGGTTTTATGACCTACCCACCCGGTTACCCAATTCAAACCTATGTAGACCCTTCAAACCCCAACGCAGGCAAGGTTCTGCTGCCCACCCCGGCCATGGAGCCAATCAGTGTGGCTCCAGCCGGCACCGCCCCGGCAGTCTCCTTCGAACAGACTCCCGCCCAGCCGTTGATCGCAGACCTCGGCCTGACCTCTCCCACGCCCAGCACCACCCAGGCGGGCACAGTCTCAAGCCTGGCACATATGCCCGCTCACGCCACGCAGCCACAGCCTTTTGTCCAGCCCGCGGTGCCGGCGCAGGACCCCGGCGTGGCCGTTCTGTCTGTGCCGGCGCAGACGGCCACCACGCAGGTGCAGGGTCAGCAGGGCTATGCCACGCTGTGGGACCCCAACACGCAGCAGGCGGTCACCGTGCAGACGCAGCCCACACAGCAGTACTCCACCACAGCCACGCCGCAGACCGCCATCTACTACCAGGGCCAGCCGTGCCAGACCATCTACAGTATCCCCGCGGGATACCCGCAGACCAACACTCCGGTCATACAGGTGGAGTTTACCACACAGTAGGGCTTACCGCTGGTACTGTGATTAGCACTGATAAACACACACACACACACACACACACACACACACACACACACACTCCTGGTCAGATTCCACGTTTTGTTGATTTTCTAAGCAAAAATAAGTTAATACATCCTCTTAAAGCCCCTGACAACATGGTTTCAAATGTTTACAATTTAATAATAACACATTTTATTGTTTATAGTAAAGATATGCCGCAGAGCATCCACCCGTTTACAAGTGTTAGATTCAAGAAATATATATAAATTAATATGTTAATATGAAATTCTTATAATAAATGTTCGAGAACTCAAGCTTTCATCTTGGATCATGGACGTATGTCCAATATTTGAATGCTCAGCACAAACTATCTGTAACTTATAGCCAACTATTTAACTACTGGACCATTTCCTGAAACTGAGGTCACATTTTTGCACAGGTCACATTTTATGTTTTTTTTTCTGATATTAAAAACTGCAAATAAGCAGAAATTGTGCACTGAAATGTGCAGAAGTGTGGATTTCACCTCTTATTACGTACAAAAGCCGTTGCTCATTGTGTCCTGTTTTTGCGTCCATTCAGACATACACAGAGCCGACCACTGGCTACCTGCACGGTCAGCAGGTCTACACCGGTCACCAGCAGGGCGTGGTGGTCCAGCAGGGCGGCACAGTCACCACCATAGTCACATCTCAGACTGTACAACAGGTAACGGAGACACCACCAGGGGGTGCTGCTCCCTTTTAATCTTGCCCATCAGGTCTTGCCCATCAGGATATGTATAAGCAAAGAATAGCCTTATATCTCCTAAAAGAGGCTCTCAGAAAGAGACTTGATTTTAATTTTGCGTATATGAGCGCCTGGCCGATCAGGGCGCGGAGCGCCTGGCTGATCCTTTATTAAGGAGCTAGTAGAGGCTCTGAAGTGACGTAGCTGCTGTCAGATCAGAAGTCTGAATCCTGACCATGCTGGGAGTCCAAGAGAGCATCATTGATAGTTGTGGGAAGAAATCGATAGAGTATAATTTTGCAATATTATAACAATCTGGGTTTAAAAGTTGACAAATCAAGGCCTTAGGATCAATATTTTATTATTGAATTATTTGTTTTGTGTGAAGTCCAGACTTATAGGTTACCAAAATGCACCTGGCCTGGCACGGAGCACCTGATCGGTTGAGCTTCTGAGCTTCTAACCAATCGGAGATGGGCATCTAGCCAATCAGGGGCAGCCTTCTGGCCAGTCATAGCAGAGCTTCTGACCAGGCAGACCAATATGAATTTCAAGCAATTTTTTATACCGAAAGGGAAAGAGTTCTGATTTAGACTTTTCATAATGATTTACGTTCTACATATTTCTATGTATGTGTGTTTTATTTATATACATATACATACATACATACATACATACATATACACACGTCATTGGCCAGTCTAACACAGCCCACACTCCTGATTGTTTTTTCCTGCAGGAGATGATTGTACCCAACAGCATCATGGACCTGCCTCCACCGTCACCCCCCAAACCCAAAACCATCGTCCTGCCTCCGAACTGGAAGGTAGCGCGAGACCCTGAGGGAAAGATCTATTACTACCATGTAGTCACCAGGTATGAAACTCCACCGCTGAGACTTTACCATAACCGCCGTTTCTTTCAGTTGAAGTGTTCAGTGTTCTGTAGACACTCAGAAGCTTGAAATCAGTGTTTTCCATGATATAAAAGCAATCTGGTTTCAGATAAATGATTCGATTGTGCTCATCCTGAACAACTTCACAGCTTTCAGATAGTAAGAAGCTGTAAATAGTAACGAAGAAATGTTAGATGTGTCCAGAATGACGAACAGAGAAAACTGTAGAACAAGAATGAACTGCAGATGAAAATTAATATCCATAATTTGTCATATTTCAGGAGTGGAGAACAGTTCTCAAGGTAGATAACTTCACAAAGAATGTAAATAGATAATTAAGCTATATTATTTATAATTTAATAATTTATAATAGACAATTTTTGAAATATTGAATTAAGGTGGATTTAAAAACCTTTTGTGATGTTTAAATTCACATTGTGCAAGTTATCATTACACATATAACTACCGTAAATAAGGCAGACTTTTGAGGTTTAACATATTCTGACAGGCTTTTCTGCGTTTGTACTTCTATCAGTACCGGTACTTTTATTTTCCACGCCAGTTTAACTGCACACTTTATTAAGGAGCCAGCAGAGGCTCTGAAGCGACATAGCTGCTGTTAGATCAGAAGTCTGAATCCTGACCATGCTGGGAGTCCAAGAGAGCATCTTTGATAGTGGTGGGGAAAAAATGTATAATTTTGAAATATTATAATATTTTGGGTTTAAAAGTTGTATTGACACACCAAGGCCTAAGGATCAATATTTTATTATTGAATTATTTGTTTTTAACGTGTGAAGTCCATCTTTAGACTAATAGGTTACCAAAATGTATTTCTGCCTTAATCCACAAGATGGTGCTGTTTCTTTCTGGCCTTTGTCAGTGGGGTTATCGTTATGAACAGTAGTTTGTGTAATGGATTACACAGTTACATGTGACTGGAGTTCTGTCCTCCCTGTTCAGACGCTATAATACACCAGTAAGAGTCACTGGGCAAGACTACTGACGTTAGACACGCCTGCAGTTGTAAATCATTGCGGATAAAATCATTTGGATAAATCCTGTTTTTAATATTGTTTATCTGCCCAACAAATATAAGCATCTGGTAAGTATCTAAGTGTAAGGACAAGGTTTCCTTCTTGTTGATTTATCTGCTTCATAACTCTATTTTGCCATATTTAGAAAGACTGAAGTGAGACGAGCAAAGTGTAAACTTCGCTAGATGCAGTGAAGTTTTCTTTTGGAGGAATATTTTGCAGTTAAAAGTGATTGCAATGTATCACAGCTCTTAGCATATCACACATTTTTAATTATGACAGTAGAGTCATTTCATGGCTCAAGTACCATGAAATTGTATCATAGGTCCTGTAGTGATTCCTCTGTATGTGAAACTCAGTTCTGTTTAATGGTTGTTTTTAAATGTAGCTCTGCTTGTTTTGCATGTCATATACTGTGAAAGTGTCTGTATTATTTTTGTCATGTTACACACCGTTGGTTGGTAACCAGTGTGAAACTGAACACCACCCTCCTCTTTGTTTTCGAGTGTTGCCCCTTGGAGCTGAGTTGGGTACTGGTTGAAATCCTCCCTCTGAAATGGGACCCTCAAATAAAAAGAGCATCACTTCATTAACAGCTACCAGCGCTGCTCTGTAGGCGACCCTGCCAGTCTGCAGTGACAGCAGAGGAGGGTAAAGTTCAGCTCCTCACTGCTGGGCTTTAGTTACATTTAGGGCATCATATGCCTTCAAAGAGGGGGGCAATTATTTATTATCGCCCATCCTAATTCCTTATTGAGTGCGTTTACATGCACCCAATAATCCGATAACTTCAGAAAGTCAGATTTTGTCAGTAATCAGATCAACACGTTTACATGCACTTGAGTAATCAGATGGGGAAACTCCAGGTCTACATGAGTCAGACAGTAATCAGATTTCTGCTTTACAACCACCCAATAAACTCACAGAAGAAGACATAACGTAAAACTCAAACTTCACACCGCGGCTTTTTTTAAATGACGCGCCACTTTACCTGAAGATATGAACAAACATCGTCTAGAAGATGAAGAATATTTAAATCCTTTATTTCCTGTTTGGTTTCAGCGCCGCTCCAACAGTGTTTTGCTGCGTCTCGCGACGTCCACCGTCTGATCTCACGCAGACTGAGAAATCCAAAAGAAATCAGAGTCAGAGTTTACATGCACTGAGAAATCTGATTACTGAGCTAAAATCCAGCCTCTTTATCGGATTTCTAGATCGGAGTACGGTGTTTACATGACCATTTGAGTAATCAGATAACTGCAGAAATCCGATTATGATCGGATTATTGAGTGCATGTATATGCACTCAGTAATGTGAAGCTGAAGTCAGATATTCTCCAGCTTCTTGTTCAGATTTTTCTGTTCCACCTTAAATGGTGCAGCAGTTCTGATGATTGAGGCGCCAGAATGTAACTGCTGCACCATTTAAGGTGGAACGGGTAATTTAGCTACCCAGCTACTGAGACGTCAGCACTACTAGTGATTTATTATGCTTCTTACGAAGAAAAGGAGCATAATACACTGAAACGACATTAAACTAAGATAATATGATGGTTACTGTAATTTTTTAACGGAGAAAATTCTCACGTTTGTGTTTCTTTGGTCTCTTGTTCTCCATCTCGCCGGTTTTTCTTTTTCTCTCATAACTCTCTGTTTGGAGTTTCTGAAAAACCTCCATTTGGAGGGTCATGTAGCCCCAACACTTCACCCTACCCCTCTATCTCAACAAGAATCGGGACCCCTTACCCCTAGACATGAACATGCAAAACAGGGGGGTAAGGCTGAGTGCTAGGGGCGAGGGGTGAAATGGTACAGAGCCTTGGGCTCTAATATAATATAATCAGTGATGTTTTTTATTCAGAAAGAGATCTAATAAGCCTCTCTCTTTATCTTTTAGGCAAACGCAGTGGGATCCTCCTAGCTGGGAGGGCGCTGGGGAAGAGGCCAGTGTGGAGCATGAGGCAGAGATGGACCTAGGAACGCCGACATACGACGAAAACCCCTCAAAGGTATTTAACCACTCTGATACTTCTCTGCTGTCGGACGTTAAAGTTAAGGGTTCGGACAGAAATCCCTCCTTTACACAGCTGTGGTGGATCAGCAAAGACGTGTTCTGTGTCTGAAGTTTGCTTCTTTGGTTTTAGCACTGAAGCTACGAGGCTAATGTAGCTACAAGTAATGGAAGCTTATTACCATGGTGGTAACTGCATGATTACATCACACGCTAACCAATTTAATTATGTGGTTTCTGACACTGTATGACACACTTATTATGAACACAGACTAAAGTGTGGACTCAAAACTCAGGCTGCTGTTTTTAAAGCGCTTCAGTCCGTGTTTTTAGATAACAGTGAGTCATACAGTGTCAGAAACCACATCAAGACTTTTAGAGATTTTTTTAAAGAGCCTATATGAAAAACTAAAAACTCACTTTCCTCTGATTAAAAAAAAAAGCTGTTTTGCAGACATTATTGAAATTTCAAAAACGTTCACTCCTCATTGGTTTTTGTCGTGTCACAAAAACCAACACAGTTACATGTATCTGCTTGTTCATCAGCCCGTTCACACTGAAGTTATAAAGATTGTTTCAGCATGGACTGTGCTCTGAATGAGGCACAGCCAATCAGAACAGAGCTCATTTACATATGTCAGTCTTAAAGGCACAGTCGGTTTAGTTCTAAGGGATAATGAGGGATTGGATTATGGTCATATGAATTATGATGAATGAATGAATTTGGCCCATTAACTGGGTCTGCGTTCGACTACAGTTCAGGCGTTTCGTCAGAGAAAATGTTCCAAACTTTACAGTCAAACCCGATGACCATCCACGCTTTGAATTGTTTCGTCTGGATCCGCCTTCCAGGCATTTGGTGTCCCGCTTTGTTTCAATCTTCATTTCACCCCCCAGCACCAACCATCTTAGGGAGGCCTGGGAGCATGAGCTTAGTAGCCCTTTAACAGAGGGGGTTTGGGCGGAGAGCCTGTCCAGGACATCACGCTGCTCTATAAATTCCAGATATAGGTTGGTCCAGTTTAAGGCGATTCATAGACTTTACTATTCCAAAATTAGAGTAAGCAAAATTTACAGTTCTGTGTCTTCGGTATGCGATAAATGTAAAACAGACGAAGGATCTTTAGGACACTTGTTCTGGTCTTAAGTGTTTTTCAGTGGTTCTCTGAAATACTTGGCACACACTCACATCCTGACCCTCTCATTGCGATCTGTGGATTCTTATACTCAGTGTCTACCTTTCCATATGTTCAACAACGAGCCTTAATGGCTGGCATGGTTGTGGCTAAAAAGGTTATTCTTTTAGACTGGAAATCAGCTTCTCCACCATGTTTTAAACATTGGTTATGAGGGATGCTTCATATTATTACAGTGGAGAGGTTGCGTAGTGGTGACCCAGGAGCACAGAGACGGTTTAACTTGGTTTGAGGTCCTTTCTTGGACCATCTAAAATGACCCTGAATGTACTTTTTGTTTTCTTCTTCACTCTCTCTTGCTGTTGTTGTATTGTTTTAAATGGTCTCTAATTTGAAAAGAAAATATATATATATATAAAAAAAAGTCTCGTTCGTGCGTTCGTTGGTTCTTACAGACAGACGAAAATCAAAGTTAGCCGGGACACGTGTCCGTAGTTTTATGCTCGTAGCTCCAGTGCTAAAACTAAAGAAGCACCAAATATATCGCTGCTGTCAGTGTAAAAACTTGTATCTTCATTTTTGTGGTTTTTCGGTAGTTTGAAAATGCCTGCTGCCCTTTACGTTGTCTGTAAATTTCACGATGAGTGAACCAAAAGAAACAGCCCAAAAGTCTGATTACATTGACTTGCATTAAGCAAAGCATGTTTTTTCCTCCTTCTGTAAAGTTACCATTTTGGAGATGAGGCTTTGTTCCGCGAGCAGCGTTATTTCGTCTTTTCGAGTACATTTTTAGGTGCGGCGAGGGTTGTACTGGTGTAAATAAGAGATTTTTCACCAGATTGTGTCTTTAATTTTAAGCAATGAGGATTTGGAAGAGCGCTGAGTTGTCCTGGAGTCCCCTCCAGGCTCTGAGGTTGTTCTGGCCGCTCTGTCTAATTGAAGATGCTGCAGGCTGTAATGGGTAACAGCTGCGGCTTGTCCTCACAGACAGCACTTTGGGGTTAAGAAAAGGCACATTTGTGTTTTAAAATGCTTTAATTTGCCTCCAAGCTTTAAACGACTCTGGTTTTGACTTCAATTTAAAATATTTCTCCCATCTGATACGAGTTTAGGAGATGCAAAAAGAGCAGGTCATGCCGAATTAAAGCTTTCGGTTTAGTAAACGTTTGAGAATATTGTTCAAAGGCGTCTGAAATGCCGTCACGGTGAATCTGTCGTCCCGTTGTCCCGCGCTGCTCCCAGCTGTGCAGCTGCTCTGGCTGTGTACAGTTCTCATTGTTTTAGGCCTGCATTTCATCAGTTTGGACCTTTTTAGGACTTTGCAAACATGTGGAGAACTTTAGAAGAGAATTAGAGGCCTGTGGAAACACAGAGTATCAGATCAAATAAAACCTGAACGTGTGCATTATTACGCCTCTATAAATCAGCAAAGTCCCTTCACTTTGACAGTATTTGCGGTGCAGAAACAAGTAAGATAAGTCTGTTTAATCCTTGTTGTGTGAACTTGTGTGTTTACAGTTTTCCACCAAGACAGCTGAGGCAGACACCTCCAGCGAGCTCGCAAAGAAAAGCAAAGAAGTCTTCCGCAAGGAGGTATGCCTCTGATTCCTCACTGAAAACACAGTATTAAATATAATAATAACATTTCTAGTTCAAATTTTATTTTAGCTGCCAAATCTGAAAGCGCTTTACACAGGAAGATAAGCAAAAACACTGAAAAGCTAAAATGTTACAGTTTAAATTACACAGTTAATGCATTGACAGCACAATTACGAATATTATAAAGCATGCCAGATGTTGTACACTCTCAGAAATAAAGGTATTCAACTGTCACTCTTGTCACCGGGGTGGTTCCCTCGAGGGTCCATCTCAGTTCCTTTAGTCAGGGAACATAACTGAACCATAATCCACTGAAATGATATGTTCTAAGCTGTACTGACTCCACACACCCCGTCTCGTCTCCAGGCTTTTATTTTACTGTTCTGTTTAAAACATTCGGTTATGAAAAGGTACAAATACGAACTTTTCACCTGGAAACACTTATTTAAGGTTCACAATCAGACCTTAGAACCACTGTTGGAGCTTTGAGGGAACATTTACATTGTTTGTACCTTGAAGAACGAAAAATGTACCTGAACTTTATTTCTAACAGTGTAGTTCTTTTTTTCTGACCTGTATCCTGTGTCTCTGGTCAGATGTCCCAGTTCATTGTGCAATGCCTTAATCCGTACCGAAAGCCTGACTGTAAACTGGGCCGCATCGGCAACACCGAGGATTTCAAACACCTCGCCAGGAAGGTAAGAACCTGAGGATTGTTTATTAGTGTGTGTTTGTCTTGTTGTGAGAAATAGGATCATAAAAAGAAGCCGACTAACTGAAGGTATGTTCACACCTACATTGTTTGGTGTGATCAAACCTTTTCTTTAATTCGGTTTGTTTTGACAGGTGTGAATGCTCCACCTGTACTCTGATGAGCTTCCAGGTGAACCCTGGCTTAGTTCACAGCTGGTGGGAATGCATTTTTGTGGTGGCTCACACCAAACGAGGGAAATTAACACCAGAGCATGTTCTTCTCCTTGGGTTTTAAAACCTAAACTCTGGTTCGTACTTAAACGAACTAGGTGTGAAATGGCCTTAACGTGCTTTGTTACAGCAAGTGTGAACGCTGGCATCGGAACTCTGGTGCACCAGATATGTGGGCCGTGACCCCCTGAACACGTCGGTCTCTGTTCACTTCAAAACCAGCTCATTTAAAGTACATATGCAGTACAGACCAAAGACAGAACAAACTCGTTGTCTCCTCTCTGCAGAACGTCTCTGGTTAAAATGAGTTAAAAATGACTTAAAAAGCATTTAATTGAATGAAATTGATGCCCAGTTAAAATTCCTTTTGCGAGCTCCTGCTGGTGTGGGTTTCCTTACATTCAGTGATGATCACAATTGAATTGAATGCTCAGTTTAGTCATTTTTAAGGCCTTTTTTGATGCTAAATGTCTGCAGATACCCTGATATTGCATTTTTACGTTCTCCTACTGCCCTCTTACAGTAAAGAACTGATGTGTGAGCATGCGTGTGTTTTTTAGTTAAGGATATTTTAGCCTTAAAAACAATGTCAATTAATCGTCTGAATAATCAGTAGATTGGACTGTAATTAATATAATCGCTAATGACAGCCCAGATTAATATGTACTTAATATGATGTATGAAATAGATACATATATTTGTTATGGTTCATGGAAAAGAGTTTCTGATGCTGTTTAAACACATGCATGAGTTTATTATATCTTCAAAAGCTCTGAATGAGTACTTATAGGTTGAGTTTTAAAATGGTGCTTGAAGTCGTTATAAAATACTCCATATACACATTTGACTGCATGCATAAATTATAGTCTATAGCCTGGATAGAACAGAGAACAGCTCGATTCAGAAAGTTCGGTGGACATTTTCAGTTACTGTACGTCATAAAATTTGCCAAAACAGGACCCTTGTTTACATCTTTTGGTTCATGTTAAATATTGTTAGCACGAACACTAAACAAACCAGAACTAAAATGCAACAAAGTATAATTTTCTGCTTTGATCCAAACCAAGAGAACCCAACTACAAGTATAAACACCACCCTAAATCAGTGGTTTCCAACCCAGTTCCCAGGGCCCACCAGATGTTCTGGCCAAATCACTGCACTACATATTAGGGCTTTAGGCAAAATCAGCAACTTGGGATTAAAAACAGATGAAAAGTCACCAAATGATCACCAGATTCGTCAATAAGCAAACATTCTATATGAAACGTTCTCTCCTCTCGCTCAGCCTCCCTCTCCTTCCGTCCCCACCCTGTGTAATTCCAGTGGTGGCACCACGGACAATAATAAACACATTTCCCCTCGCTTGACTCTAAACTCACTTATAATAGAAGTCAATGGGCAGATGCTCTGAATAAACATTAGAAATACGTGACTATAATGTGAAACTCCAGCTGTTCCACTCTAACAGTGCAGATGTTTGGACTGAAATAACGTCCCAGCAAAACTGTTTTTGTGAAGTTTTATACAACAAACATAGTAAACTAGCAGTTACACTTACTTTCACTGTCTCTGAGGTTCTCTGGTACCCATGGCAAACAGGTAGGGCCTGTGAAAACCCCGCCTCCATTAGTGCACTGGTACAAATTACCACCAACTCCTCCCTCCGGGAGACCAGTCCCAGTCTCTGATACAGATCTACAGCTTCTTTTATAAACAGCTTTAACTGAAGATTGACATAATGGCTTATATTATAGTGAGTTTAGAGTCATTAGCTCTTAGTTAGCGTCCGAAATGATCGCCTAATCACTAAACCCCACATCTGAAAATCTCGATGTAGAGCACTATTACACGGAACAGAATTTGCGGTAGTAAATGATTTCGGACACGTTATGTGTTTGCTCATTACTAATAAACAAGGCACTGCATTATGGGTATCCTCTACATCTGCCTTCACACACATATGAACTTGAGTGACATCCCATTCTTAATCCATAGGGTTTAATATGATGTCGGCCCACCCTTTGCAGCTATAACAGCTTCAACTCTTCTGGGAAGGCTTTCCACAAGGGTTAGGAGTGTTTATGGGAATTTTTGACCTTCTTCCAGAAGCGCATTTGTGAGGTCAGACACTGACGTTGGATGAGAAGGCCTGCCTCGCAGTCTCCGCTCTAATTCATCCCAAAGGTGTTCTGTCGGGTTGAGGTCAGGACTATGTGGCCAGTCAAGCTCTTCCACACCAAACTCGCTCATCCATGTCTTTATGGACCTTGCTTTGTGCACTGGTGCGCAGTCATGCTGGAACAGGAAGGGGCCAAACTCCCCAAACTGTTCCCACAAAGTTGGGAGCATGAAATTGTTCAAAATCTCTTGGTGCTGAAGCATTAAGAGCTCCTTTCACTGGAACTAAGGGGCCGAGCCCAACTCCTGAAAACAGCCCCACCCCATAATCCCCCCTCCACCAAACTTTACACTCGGCACAATGCAGTCAGACAAGTACCGTCTCCTGGCAACCACCAAACCCAGACTCGTCCATCGGGTTGCCAGACGGAGAAGCGTGATTGGTCACTCCAGAGAACACGTCTCCACTGCTCTAGAGTCCAGTGGCGGCGCTTTACACCACTGCATTCGACGCTTTGCACTGCGCTTGGTGACGTAAGGCTTGGATGCAGCTGCTTGGCCATGGAAACCCAGTCCATGAAGCTCTCTACGCTGTTCTTGAGCTGATCTGAAGGCCACATGAAGTTTGGAGATCTGTAACGATTGACTCTGCAGAAAGTTGGCGACCTCTGCGCACTATGCGCCTCAGCATCCGTTGACCCCGCTCTGTCATTTTACGTGGCCGACCACTTCGTGGCTGAGTTGCTGTCGTTCCCAATCGCTTCCACTTTGTTATAATACCACTGACAGCCGACTGTGGAATATTTAGTAGTGAGGAAATTTCACGACTGGACTTGTTCCACAGGTGGCATCCTATCAGGGTACCACGCTGGAGTTCACTGAGCTCCTGAGAGCGACCCATTCTTTCACTAATGTGTGTAGAAGCAGTCTGCAGGCCTAGGTGCCTGGTTTTATACACCTGTGGCCATGGAAGTGATAGGAACACCTGAATTTAATGATTTGGATGGGTGAGTGAACACTTTTGGAAATATAGTGTATGTTTTCGGACACCACTACAAAATGGCGAATCCCCAAAGTAGCGCACTATATAGTGAACAGGAAACGGTTTCAGTTTCAGACACTGGAATTGTTTTTGTTGGTGAGGATTATGCAGCTCTTTAAGTTTAAGGCTGGGCCTTAATTTCGAAGGTCTCTGTAACTTTGGTTTGCTCTCATAACTGAACTCTTTCTATCTCCAATTTAATTTCATATTCAAATGGCTTTAATAATGTGAATTGTAATTAACATCCCTGCGATGTGAAGCTGCCCAGGCATGTTAAGTTTTTTAGTCCTCTTGTTAGTAAACCAATGATGGAAACGTTTACTACTTTAGGCTGTCAGTAAACCTGCTTAGTGATTCGCTTGCAATTTGAACGATAACCAGGGAATCCACTTGGTCATTATAAAGTCATGTTTATCAGATTATCCACAAGGGGGAGCTATTGGCTCTCAATGAGTTTTGAGAGCAGCACTGAGAGGAAACCCTCACCAGCAGGAGCTCACTAAAGCATGAATTAGTTAAAATTGTGCATATATGTAAAGCAAAATTAAACAATTGCTGTTACAAATTGTATTTTTGTGAATTAAAAGGTTTTGGTTAACTAGATCTGAGCCGCACAGCTCATCAGATAGCTAACAGGCTAACAACCTGAAGCCTAGAAAGCAAAGAATATACAACTGGAATGTGTTACAGACTTCAAATGTCTGTTTTAGAACTGGCATAAATAGTATCAAACATTGTGTGGAACATGAATGCTCACTGTGCTAGTTTGGTGCCAAAATTATCTAGAAACTCGCATAAAAGCGCTAACAGTGTTTGTCAGGGTACTTATAGTTAGTTTTTGTGTATTAATTAAGCTTACGAAATGACTGCCCTTAAAGATTCCCAAAATATATCAGATTTTGCATTGAAAATGACTTAAAAAGCATTTAATTGAGTCAAATGGATACCCAGTTTAAATGTGAGCTCCTGCTGGTGTGGGTTTCCTCATATTCAGTGTTGCTCAGAATTCAATTTAATGCTCAGTTTAATTCATCAAGTCATTTTTTTGGTGTTAAAATCCTGCGGAAACCCTGATAATGCATTTCTTTACGTTCTCCTACTGTCCTCTCACAGTACTGATGCATGTTTTGTAGTTAAACATATTTTAGCCTCAAAAACAATGTCAAGAAATCGTCTGTTATCAATAGATTACTTGCTAATTAATATAATCAGTAGTGACAGCCGTAATCAATACATACTTAATGTGATGTATGAAATAGATGTGTGCGTATATATAATTGTTTGTGTGCTTTCAGCTAACTCACGGAGTGATGAACAAGGAACTCAAGTCCTGCAAGAACCCCGAGGATCTGGAGTGCAACGAGAACGTCAAACACAAGACCAAGGAGTACATCAAGAAGTACATGCAGAAGTTCGGCCCGGTGTACCGGCCCAAAGAGGACACAGAGCTGGACTAGCCCGCCGAGGGCTCGGTGTCCGAGCGGGTCAAGCCTGCAGAACTGCGGACCGGCCTGTTACGTCTGTTTTTATACTGACTTTGTTCTAAAAACTCGTCCTAACTGCTGCTCTGAAGGCTCTGCCGCCTGCGGGGAGAGGAGATTGTTAATGTTATTATGGTTATAATTGTTATTATTATTATTATTATTATGAGAAAAGTCCCACAGCCAGCCAGCACAGCAGAGGACACACTTAGGGTGCTACACAGACTGTTCTCCTGATTATCATGTACGCTTTTAGCCTTTTTCCGCAATTACCTCTCCACACGTACGATTTCTGCATCAAGTTTGCTCTCAGCGTTTGACCTCCTGGACTCTCCGGCGAGGATCGCGCTCGGTTTCCTTCCTCATCAACTTGCATGTCTTGCCATGTATCCATATGTTCTGTTTTTTGGGTCTCGTTCACTGTCGGCTGTCCGATTTGAGGAGGCAGTTGTTTCCGAACCAGCTGTTGCTCAAGGCTACAGGAGAAGAGGGGCTGTTCTAGCAGCTCAGGACAGTTTCAGGACCAATTACGGTCTCAGGATAAGCAGGGGAAAGTTCTCAACTTCACTTAAAGCATCAAATAGCGACGTGGCTCTCGGGACGTCCTGCTACGTCGTCTTTTTTGTTTTGTTCTTTTTTTTCCAGCTTTTAGTGAATCAAATCGTGAAGGATGTGTTTTCCATCCACTCTAAGCCGCTCTCGGCCCACTTTTACCCTCCTCGCCGCAGGGGGGATGTAGCATTCGCTGTTTTATCGACCTGTTTTACATTAACCCTCATTACCTGTCGCTCTTTTACTCACATCAAACAGGCAAATGTGAAGATCTCTCTCTCGTTTCCCGTCTTCGAGTCGATCAGGGTTATCCTCCCATAAGCTCTTGCCCTTAATGAACTCACCCACCTCTTTCATTTGCATTAAACCCCGCCCCACCCTGCCCCGCCCCCTCAAAACATGTATTATATTGCTTTATATGTGAATATATTGAGAAATAGTTTTTGAGACCATTTAATTAAGCAGAGACTTTGTAAAAGGACTGTGGAGATCATGGTTTATCGTGTAAATACGTGTAATTATGCTCATAAACCGACACGCGTTCGGGACGAGAATCGATCCTGCCAGCAGCAGCGGTGTTCCCATAGCAACCACGCTTTCCACAGCTCTCTGTGTTGGGTTGGGTTTAAAGGTGGGGGGGTGTGTTTTTGGGTTTGTTTTTGTTTCGTTTCCTCCTTTTTGTTTCTTCCTCTTTCTCTCTGCAGAAAGACTAGATTTTTGTTTTTTTAATGTACAAATCGGAGTCTCGCCCCACTCCACTGTAAAGTACTGTGCAAGCACATTGTCATACTGAGTGTAAAGAACATTTTAAAATAAACTGTTTTGTAAAAATAATTCACAAGCACTGTGGTCTCCTGCTTCCATAAAGGTGCTTTAAAGGGCTCATATCCTGCGCCCCCCCCCTCGCCCTCGATGTCCGCTTTCTGCTTAGAACATTTGAGTGGTTCTGTGTAACGATCATAATTATTTTTACGTTACCATTTTCAAGCTCTGAATTAAACAGGCTGTTTTTGTTACTGTGCCTTTAAGACTGATGTATGTAAATGAGCTCTGTTTTGATGGGTGGTCCTGTATTGTGCTTCACTCATTAAGCAGTCTGAGTGCTAACTCTCCTTATAACTTCTGCATGAATGGGTGGAGCCAAACTGCTGTAAGCTTAGTGGGCAGGGATGCATGTCTGTATGAAGTGTTGATGATGGAAAATAGTGGAAAATCTGAAATAATAAGTTTTCTTTGGGGACTATTTTGTCTCACAGCGCCCTGCATGTATCCCTCCACCATGAATGGAGTTTAAGTTCTCTAAACTATCATAAAACAGTGTCTCAGTCATCAGGCAGTGAATTCATAACCATTTACTGTAGGAACTTCTTCAGTTCTGACTCGGCAAGTTTCTCTAGAAACCAAACCGCTCTGAACGACTCTGTCTACATCTTAACCACTTAACTATGCAGACATTTGAAAAGTCAGTGGAGTTTCTCTTTAAGATGGTGCTGAGGATTCCCCCGAGGGGGCTTGTTAAAACAATTATTAAAAAGGGAGATGATCAAAAACGTTAGGGAGAAACATGTTTTTGCCAAACTAAGCTAGTGGGCCATCTTGCCTGCAGTTGTGTTGAGCATTTGACTGGTGACCTGCTGCTCTTCTTCCACAAACACTGGAGCTCTGGGCGTTTGTCTTGTTGCCTCCTGCTGCAGCCTGTGAGGACTAATCAGCTGTCTGGCTGCAGTAATGAAGAATCAGTGACACACTGCTTTTATCAGAGGATTTATGAAGCTGTAGTGGATCAGGCACAGATTCCTGCCCAATCTAGGACTTAACATGAGCCTTACAGAGCAAGTCAGAGCCTTGTAGAGCACTTTTAAATGAAACAGTAGAAGCCATATCGCCCCCTACACTTCCTGTAGTGTATTACAGTCTGTCAGAGTGACTGTGTGGATCATATGAACATTATAGAGCTTTTTAAATGAAACAGTAGAAGCCATATCACCCCCTACGCTTCCTGTAGTGTATTACAGTCTGTCAGAATGACTGTGTGGATCATATGAACATTATAGAGGCTTTTTAAATGAAACAGTAGAAGCCATATCACCCCCTACACTTCCTGTAGTGTATTACAGTCTGTCAGAGTGACTGTGTGGATCATATGAACATTATAGAGCTTTTTAAATGAAACAGTAGAAGCCATATCGCCCCCTATGCTTCCTGTAGTGTATTACAGTCTGTCAGAGTGACTGTGTGGATCATATGAACATTATAGAGCTTTTTAAATGAAACAGTAGAAGCCATATCGCCCCCTACACTTCCTGTAGTGTATTACAGTCTGTCAGAGTGACTGTGTGGATCATATGAACATTATAGAGTGCCTTTGTCTTTGACTGAACTCTCCACAGCCCCCCTGGTCTCCTCCTCCTCCTCTCCTCCCATGGTGCAGGGCATTCCACCAGGCCGCTCCAAACCGCAGTTAAGCAGCTCCAGCTGCAGAGCGTGACGGCATGCAGAGCCGCCCTGAGCCCAAAACCTCTCTGCTTCTTCTTAACAGAGCAGAATAAGAAATCATTAACAGATTTCAGAGAGGGAGGCTCTGAACTGAGCGCACGAAAAAATAACGAATAAACTCCTCCTAAGCACCGACTGGACCTACCGACCTCATGAACTCAGAACCTTTGGATACGTTACTGTGGAAAAAGTCAAAAGTCATCTGAGAAAATGATCTGTAAAGCTGTTTATTTATTAACATAAGAATAAACACACTTAAAATTGGGTTAAATCTGTTTATTCAGTCCTCCATTACGTTAAAGTGAAGCAGAAAGATTTAGATTTATCATGAGTTTATTTTTTTAATTAAAAAACTTTAATCAAAAACTGCTGACTTCACTACCAAAACAGAGTTTTATTCTTTGGGCGGAGCCTTATTGTAGCCACACCCCTGCAATCTAGAGCAGGAAGTGAGGCTGCATCCCTGTCCCTCATGGCCACATGGTGAGCAGTTAGATCTGTTTTTAAGGAAAAAGTCTGAAAATCAGTGTGGAACATTAAGAATTTTTGTGCTTTAATGAAAAATATGATTTTATGTGTGTACAGCTGTTCAAAGCTGAGTTTGTTGGTCATCCCATATGGGTATGTATGTATGTGTATATATATATATAGATAGATAGATAGATATCTAAGATAGATATATGTAAAATCAGATGTTACATATAGTTAATTTTGTTTATCTTTTACAAAAAAAACATTACTTTTATTATTTATTATTATTATGATTTTAATCACCTGTTATTGTTGGTTTCCAGTGTTATTTCCACAGGTCAGAGCAGCTGTTTACGTCAGAACCTGTTTACTGCTACAGACACTGTGGTGTGTTTTTCTCATAAACTGCTCATTACAGAACTTAATGAGAAGAAAATCGAGTCGTGTAAATCAACATCGAGACAGCATCAGTTATTGTGACACCCACCCGAACCGAGTGAAACCCACCCAACCTCAGAGGCGTCTTCTCACCAGTTTCCTTACACAATAGAGACAGTAATGCGTGCTGTGTACATACTAATGTCTCTCTCTCTCTGTCTCTCTCTCTCTGTCTCTCTCTGTCTCTCTCTCTCTGTCTGTTGTGTTATAAAATGTTCTTTTTTCACCTTTTTTCTCCAAAATATTTACTCACTAGCACCACCGTGAACAATTCTGACTGGGTAAGTTTGCACTCTGAATGACTCTGTTTACGTCTGAACCACTTAATTATGGAGAATTTTTGAAAAATGTAATCATATATCAGCTCGTTTGTGATGAACAGCAGCTTAATGCTCAGAGACGAAACTAGAACAACCACAAACACAGCAGAACTTATTTTTGGTAGTTGTTGAAATCCTGGTCAGATGAACGGTTTCAGCTCCTCTTCAGCACAGCTGACTAAACTGATTTAACTCAAAGAAGGTTTGTTTAAACTGAATAAACTGAAATCAGTGTAGATACATGATGATGTAGAAAACATGCATTATGAACTGTTTCAAGGCCTCTCATTCCTACAAACCCCCTGAAAGGACGTGGTGTATTTTTTTTTTTAGATAAAAATCTGGTGCTCACCTGATAGTATCAGGTGCTCAACAGTACCTGGTACCAACCTCAAAGTATGTGGTGCTCAGCTGACAGTATCTGGTGCTTACCTGAAAGTATGGGGTACTCACTCGATAGTATCTGGTGCCCACCTGAACGTATCTGGTGGCCACCTGAAGGCATATGGTGTTTATCTGAAAGTATCTGATGCTCACCTGGAAGTATTTGTTGCTCAGCTAATAGTATCTGGTGCTTATCATAGAATCTGGTGGATACCTGAAGGTATCTGATGATCACCTGAAGGTATCTGGTGCTCATCTGATAGTATTAGGTGCTCACTATATTATCCGGTGCCACCTCAAAGTATATGGTGCTCAGCTGACAGTATCCAGTGCTCACTTGATAGTATCTGGTGCCCAACTAAACATATCTGGTGCCCACCTGAAGGTATATGGTGTTCACCTGATAGTATCTGGTGCTCTCCTGAGAATATTTGGTGCTCACTAGATTTGTACCTTACACACACACACACACACAGTGAGCCACTCTGAGCCGTCAAAGTGGAAATGTTACCATCCCTTAATCACATGTGCTTTTATTATTTATTTAATTAATTAATTAAAATACAAAAAAGACACAAAGAACACAAAAGTTATTCCTGACGGACAGAAACAGCAAAGACAGTTAAAACACGGCGCTGCCTGTACAGAGAGACACAGCTGCACTCAGAGGGGGCGTCGCCGTTAATCGGCAGTGTGTCTCGTCTGTTCTTTGTTCGGTCTGTTCCCGTTTTTGGCTTTTTTTAGAAAAACTTGAATAGCATCAACAGTGAAGCAACATTAGAGAACAGACAGACAGACAGACAGACAGACAGACAGGAGACAGTGCTTCGTTATTAACTGTACCGGTAGAATTTACTGACAAAAACACAAAAAGGCCTGTTTTCTGTCTGTTTTAAACATCAGTGGAATAAAACACGGTTTACGCTTCGTCTCTTTGTGCTCGTTATGATTACCAATGTTTGCATCAGCGAGAGGAAACACTTCGTATGTAACCAGAGGAGAGCGGCTGGATCCAATCCGACGGAAAATGCTCCTTCAGAGAGGGCCTGGAAAACAGCACTGAGGGAAAATATCATAATAATAACGTCCCCGTGTCCTCCGGGAGAAGCGGCAGCGACCAAAACCAGCCCAAATATTCACCATCAAAACGTCAGACATCAACAAGGCTGCAATGTTCCAACACAGAAATATGTTTATGTTAAAGAGAAGTGCCACCAATTTTTCGAAAATTACTCCATAATTAAGTGGTTAAGATGTAAACAGAGTCGTTCAGAGCGGTTTGGTTTCTAGAGAAACTTACCGAGTCAGAACTGTTCACAGTGGTGGTGATAGGAACCAGACGTCCACCTCTAAAAGCTCCCTCACAGAAAGTTCCTACATGAAATGGTTATGAATTCACTGCCTGATGACTGAGACACTGTTTTATGATAGTTTAGAGAACTTAAACTCCATTCATGGTGGAGGGATACATGCAGGGCGCTGTGAGGCAAAATAGTCCCCAAAGAAAGTTCTTTGCAACCATTTCATGCCAAATCACTCTGAATGACTCACACACTGAAAATTGTGCAGAAATTTTGCAAATTTGGTGGAGTTCCCCTTTAAGTCTTGAGCAGAGGGTCCGTTCTTTGTGGTTGAGATGGTCCAGCAGTTGGAAAGCAGGGTACAAGTTTAAAAAGGCACTTTTTTAGTACAAAAGCGAGATTTCAGTTCAGTCTTCTGTGTCCGACAGTGAGGAGTGCTGCGCTGTGTCCACTGTCTGTGAAAGGAACCGAAGGACGCGTCTCCACCAGGAACCTCTGAAGTTCTAAGAAGAGCTCCAGAACTTTCCATGATCACTAAAACAACAGATGTGACACAAACTGCACGGTTAACCTGTTTAATTACAGCAATGCAGTAAATATAGAGAACCTCTCTACTGCATTGCATTTGATGTTAAAGGGGAACTCCACCAATATTTCAAAATTCCCCTATAATTCAGTGTGTGATGTAAACACAGTGATTCAGAGTGGTTTGGTGTGAAATGGTTCAGATTTCTTTACAGTGGTGGTGACAGGGGTACAGTCACCATGACTACAACACAAATAAAAAATTGAAACAGACAATATAGAATCTGTAGTTATACATATAAAAATGCTATAATAATAATAATAGTAATAATAGTAATAATAATAATAATAAAATGTGTTCTGAGTGTCTATATGGAATGTTGATTATGGTAAACGGTAGTGGAAAATCTGAAAAAATAAACATTTAACACCAAACTGTTCTGAACACTGTTATTTACATCTTAACCACTTAATTATGCTGAAATTTGTAAAAATTGGTGGAATTCCCCTTCAATATCGATACTGCAGAATACTAATGAGGATGAGGATGTTGATATTCCAGAATCGCTCCTAATGGTCGGTCCACTTTTCCATTTTAATCACTGGTTATCCTTCTCATTTTGCTTTGGTGGTATCCGTGACGTGTTTTATTAAAATGCTAAATAGGAGTGTTCTGTAAACCTCGCGTTTGACCAATCAGAGACGTTCCTGATCCGCAGAAAAGCTCATATTCCGGGGTAGAAACCAACAGCTGTGCATCGTCTGGTGGAAACACTAATAGTCTTATTCCCATTCCAGCAAACACAAGTGTTAAAATGAGCAACGAGGCGCTTGTAGCAAATGCAGGCCTCTAGAGGGCGCTAGTGTAGAAAATGCTCCCTTGTTTGGTGAACACCTAAAAGTTCCTGCGGTGGAAACGCGCCTTCAGAGAGCCGCCCGGCATTCAGACGACCGATACGCCCTGGGCGGGGGCGGTGAGGGCTTTGGCCACGTCGTGCCGCTCGACGCGGGCGAGGGCGGAGCACAGCAGGCCCAGCGTGGAGCCGTCCTGCTGAGACCAGTCCGTCAGCAGCGTGCGGACGGGGTCCTCTCCGCGCCCAAAAACGTCCAGGCGCTCCTGCTCGTAGCCCAAGGCTCCACCCAGCTGCCTCCAGCTCCGCCCACTTCCCTCCTCCAGCAGCCGCTCCACCTCCTCCTGCCGGTGTGGGGGGAGGTTTATATACAGCCGGGTGTCCTGCTTGCTGTCCCGCTTACTGCCTGCAGGGGGAGACGGAACGCAGTTAGCCGGGTGCTTTATAGAAAACAGTGGGTGCAAACCATTCTACAAAAGACACAACAGCACAGGAAGCCCCACCACCTCTTCCAGCAGCTGAGGCTGCATACCGAGCGAATCTGACCCGTCAGCCTGATTTTAACGCATCCATACAGCGCAGAAACTACAGAAGCCCTGCAGTCCATCAGTTTTGGACTTGGTGTGCAAGACGGCATTAATACCTGTGTGTTTGTTGCCAAACTTGGCGAGTTTTTTAATCCGCCCTTAATTCGCAGAGTCAAAAGTCAAAAGGTCTGTATTTCCATCTAGTGTTTGAACGATGAACTGCAGGGTCCTGTGACGGAGGAGCCTCACCTAGAGCAGGAGCGATCCTTAAATATGGCACATATGTTTTATGTCACTGATCAGCTCTCAGGATCTGGTTATTTTAGGGGTACCTGCTGCACCATTTAAGGTGGAACTGAAAAATTCAAACAAGAGGCTGGCGAAAAAGAAGCTGAGTTCAGCTTCAAGAGTTTAAAGGCATGAAAAGGGATGAGGAGGCTGCTCTGTTTCTGCATGTGGGCAACACCAACTTATTTTTGCTGTTTCAAAGAATCAGCAGGTCAGTATTGTTTTGTCTCGTTTGCTAATGTTTGTGGCTCAGCAGCAGCAACTGTAGTGACCGTTTGCTAAGCCACAGCCTCGCTAATGTTAGCTACATGACTTGCTGTGTGGCTGTTCGCTCTAACGTTATATCCCAGTATTTGTCTGTACAGCGTTTGTGTTTTATGGTCACGAAGATTTTAAAAAGTGTCGTTCACTTTGATGCGTGTCGATGAATTTGGGGGCAGAGCTTCTGAAGGAGCACTGAAGGGAGGGGTGTGTTTGTTTTAAGGTTGGGAATCACGTCTGCACCTTTAAATGTGGCATCCAGCCCTGCCTTCCGTCGGCATCGGCTATCAGCCCTGATCGGTCCATCTCTAGTTCCGTGTTCTCTCACCTTTGCTGGGCTGGCCGTCCTGCAGGCTGTGCGAGTCGAGGAAAACGCCGCTGTCGCTGTGCAGCTTCTCTCCCTCAGCGACGTTGTTCAGCTCTCCAGCGCGAGCTTTTCCCAGAGCTTTCTTCTGCTGAAAGGACTTCCAGCTAATAACATGCAAACACACGTATATATATACGTTTATATTAGTTCACCACTCACTGAGGCTTTACAGTCATTTACAGGCATTTGCTGTGAATTATTTTAAATTAGTTGTTTTATTTAATTATTAATTGTTTATTTTATTTAATTACTATTTTCTTTTTTTTGGGCCAGAAAAAATTAGTGTTTATATGCAAATAGTTCCATATTTTTGTTATGATTTTTACATATAGCTTGAGAATTTTTATTCTGTCCAAAAAAAGGAGTACGTACATCATTAAATATCACTATAACTGACCACCTGCAGGTCGAGGCAGTATAATAAAGCTCCCCTCACTCACCACTTGTAGGCGACATAGATCAGCAGTCCCAGCACCACAGCTGCCAGCACAGACACGTACAGCAGGATGTTGTTGCCCCCCTGATCCTGCGGGGTGAGTTCGGGGGCTTCGGAGCCGGAAGCCGCTCCGCTCCCCTTCACGCTGTCGTCGTCGGCCAATCCGGGCCAGCGTGGAAACGGCCCCTCGGAGCCCGCCGGCCGAGACATGATGTTCAGATCCCGCTCTGCAGGAACACAAGTGAACAGAAGATCAACCTCATGTTGCTTTTAAACCTTCTGTTTCCTCTGGCTGGACCAACTTCTGATGATACCAGAGCCTTGAAGGGGAAGTCCACAAGCTTTTTCAAAATTCTATACAAAATTCTATACAAGCATTCCGTTCCACCTTAAATGGTGCAGCAGTTACATTCTGGCACCTCAGCAATGCTGGAGAGTTCATTCTCTGCCAAAGGGGGAATCCCCCATCACTCAGTAGCGCATTCCTCACTGCACCAACCCTTTCCAGGCACGCAAAACACACATCACACGTTTCTGCTGCAGCCAGGTCGAATTTAAAGACTCATTCTGAGTTCATTTTTGACCCAAATGTGTAAACAGTGCTGTTCTTCTCTTTCTGCACTGCTGTACCGCTGTACATGTACATGTTAGAGCTGGAAATACAACATAAAATCCACCTGAAGCCCAACTACTGATCAGTGCAACAGTGGTTTCCTCTGTATACACTACACCCATATCTACGGTTACGCTACACCTACTTCCATGGTTGCCCTACATCGGTATCTATGATACACACTATACTGTTTCCAGGCTGTACTCTAAACCGATTACCATTGTTATGCCATGACTGTTACCATGGTTATGCCGGGGCTGCACCCATCTCCTTGGTTACATTACACCGATTTCTATGGTTATACTATAGTAATGAGTGTTGAGAAGATGAGCCAAAAAATACGGAAATATTATTTTAGAGGTTTAGAGGTTAACCTCTTACTAAGCCACGGGCCTGAAGACAGGCCAGAGTTTTATTACACACTTCTTTAACCTGAGATTAGTTTGCAGTGAAGTCTCTGAAGTTACTGAATAATAAGCCTCAGTATGTAATAAGCCTGGATTGCTATGGGGTTAATAATAATAATAATAACAAAAAACTATGGAGCAGAAAAAACAACAGCAGAGACCTGCTGAGAGGATAATCCATTCATCTTCTTGTGTGCCTGTGCGTTGAGGCAGTGGAGGTCGTGACCTTCTGACCAGCTGCTTAACCCCTAAACCTGAAAACCTGCTAAACGAGCCCCACAGGTCTTTAACAGGCTGTGAGTGTGAAGCTCGGAGCTAAAACCAGCCTCAAACAGGTCAACTCTGCAGTTTAATCACTCTGTTTCTGAGAGAAGCACTCAGAGCCGTTTACAGGCCACAGTAAACGCTGCACGGCTGATTTCTGAGTAAATATAAACACAGACGGCCGTAATGCGGCGTTACTGTACTGCAGGGATCAATGCAGTGAAGAGAGAAACTGAAATGCAGAATCACAGTGTAATTTTCCAACTGCTGCACATTTACAGCGCCGTGAACAGCTGTTCGCCACATGTTGGCCACATAACACTACACACACACACACACACACACACACACACATACACACACACACACACACACACACACACTCACGCACACACACACACAGAGGATAAAAGCTTCACAGTATTGAGACAGCCTGCGACCTGCATCAGTTAGGATTGAATATAATGGTTTCAAAAACGTTACTATTAACATAATGAACTGCAGAAAAACTTGTCAGTCAAACTAGTCATACTTGTTTTTAATGTAGCTTTTATTTAAAATGATAATGCACAGTAATTTTATCTGTTTTATCTTCTGTTATTGTATTTCATTACTTTTATGAAACTGCAGTATTGTGCGAACAGTGAGACATGGGGTTTTAAGTAGAAGCTAATCATTTTTTCAGGAGATATTTGGAAGCAGATTAGATATAAGATAATCCACTTGTATAAGGAAGGAGTTCAAAAACAGATTAAAAGCTCCAGAGAAAATGTGTCTCCTAACAACCACCTGGAAGAGCTGGTCGACCCCAAAACTGCCCCCATCAGATAAACAGCACTTAAAGCTTTCATCTCTGAGAGAGAGGAGAAAATCAAGCTGATCAGATCTGAAAACATCCACAGGTGTTTCTGTCCATCCTTCCACTGTGAGAAGACGACTCAGCGCTGTGGGTCTGAAAGGATGTGTAGCTGATCAAGAAGAACCTCACTGAGAAAAGGAGACGGACACATCAAACAAAGAAGCTGAACAATGGACTGACCACCCCAGAGTCCAGACCTCAACACCACTGAATGTGTTTGGGAATCCTAGGTGGTTGCTAAGGTGCTGCTATGATATCCCAGGTGGTTGCTAAGATGTTTGCCAGGCCATTATTATGGCATCCCAGGTACTTGCGCTTAGGCGTTGCTATGTTATTCCAGGTGTCGCTAGGCTGTTGCTATGGGATCCCAGGTGGTTGCTAAGGTATTGCTCGGGCAGTGGTATAACTTGGCTCACAAAAAGCAGAAAATGATCAACCAATTTCTAAGAACTTTGGAGGTGTGTCTGCAGATTCTTTGAGGAACTGAAAGCGAGTCTCCTGAAAAGAATGGAAGCTGGAATAAAGGTGAAGAGCGACTTACTGACTCACACAGCTGAGATTAGACGAGCTGTAATCTGTACCTACCCATGCAGAGTGTGTCTGAGTTGGGCTGGCAGGCTCGGATCTCCACCTCGTCATCTTTGCAGCGGGTGCAGGGTTGGCAGGGCTGGCTGGCGCTCTGCTGCTCTGAGAAGGTGCCCGGCAGGCACGGCTTGCACTCCGTGTTTCCCAGTGGTCCGCACATGCGGGTCACCTCCTCACCGCGTTGGCACACACTGCAGGGGGCGCAGCGGCCCACCGTGCTGTTCCCGTCCCTCCACAGGAAGAAACCCTCACCGCAATCGCACTGTGTGTCCTGGGTCACAGTGCAGCGCGCCAGCTGGGGGACGCCAGGCGGACAGTGGGCACACGCCAGGCAACCGGAGAGACCGGCGGAGTCTGAGAACGTCACACCTGGAAGAGAGAGAGTCATGCCATTCACAGCATGTTATATTTACATTAAGACTACGTCAACAATCTGAAAGGTCTACGAACTGTTTGCTTAAAATCACAAGTGCTCTATAATGTTCATATGATCCACACAGTCACTCTGACAGACTGTAATACACTACAGGAAGTGTAGGGGGCGATATGGCTTCTACTGTTTCATTTAAAAGCCTCTATAATGTTCACATGATCCACACAGTCACTCTGACAGACTGTAATACACTACAGGAAGTATAAATACAGACCCAGTATACATTTTAAAATTACTGCATAACTAAGTGGTTAAGATGTAAACAGAGTCGTTCAGAGCGGTTTGGTTTCTAGATAAACTTACCGAGTCAGAACTGTTCACAGTGGTGGTGATAGGAACCAGACGTCCACCTCTAAAAGCTCCCTCACAGAAAGTTCCTACATGAAATGGTTATGAATTCACTGCCTGATGACTGAGACACTGTTTTATGATAGTTTAGAGAACTTAAACTCCATTCATGGTGGAGGGATACATGCAGGGCGCTGAGGCAAAATAGTCCCCAAAGAAAACTTATTATTTCAGATTTTCCACTATTTTCCATCATCAATATTCCATATAAACTCAGAAGACTCGTGTAGGTTCACTGGTGGTTCTGGATAGTAAATAAAATGTCTATATCTGTGTTGTAGTCATGGCGACCCCTGGTTCCTATCACCACCACTGTAAAGACATCTGAACCATTTCACACCAAACCACTCTGATTACATCTCACACACTGAATTATGGGGAGTTGCCCTTTAAGGGGCTGGCGAGATGCTCGGTTCCATAGGGATTAATGTAAAGAGAACCCTACAGGGTTCTGTTTAATACTCACCGTCTTGGCACTCCTGGCACTTTGTGTTTTCTGCTCCACACTCAGATGCCACTCCGGTGCCCGGCAGGCACTCAGAGCAGCACTCACCATGGTGTGTGAAGCGCATGGTCACACACACGTCGCCCACCACCACCTAAACACACAAGACACAGAACACACACGGGTCACAACACACACACTGGATTTACTGTAACTATAAGAACAGAAAAAACTAGAAATGTGAGAGAGGAAGGAAGATAAGGAAGAAAGAGAGAGAAGGAGGAGAGAAAGAAAGAAAGAAAGAAGAGAAAGAAGGAAATGAGAAAGAAAGATAGAAAAGAGAGAATGAAAAAGAGGAGAAAAAAGGAAAAGAGGAGAAGAAAGACAGCAAGAAGGAAAGAAAGAAAGAAAGAAAGAAAGGAAAGTGGAGAGAGAACGAAAACAGAGAACAAAGGAAGAGATATAGAGAAAGAAAGAATAAAAAAAGTAAGTAAGAGAAAGAAAAGAGAAGAAAGAAAGGGAGAGATAGAAAGAAAGAAAGAACAAAACAGAGAAAAAAGAGAGAGAAGGAAGAAAGCAAGAAAGAAAGAAGAAAAGAAAGAAAGGAGAAGAGAGAAGGACAAGAGAGAAAAGAAAGGGCATGATATAAAGGAATAAAGAATAAAAAGGAGGAGAAAGAAGGAAGAGAGAAAAAAACAAGGAAGAAAGCAAGAAAGAAAATAAAGAAAGAAAGAAAGGGAGAGAGAAAGAAAAGAGAGAGAGGGGAGAAAAAAGAAAGAGAGATATAGAGGAAAAAGGAGGAGAGAAACATGAAGAAAAAGGAGAGAAGAGGCAAAAAAGAAAGAAAGAAAGGGAGAGAGAGAGAGAGAGAGAGAGAGAGAGAGTGAGAGCGTGTGAGGAAGGAAGTTTTCCAGTCTGGAACAGTGAGCGGGTGTGAATGTAAACGAGACAGAAAAACACACACACACACACACACGCACACACGCACACACGCACACACGCACACACACGCACACACACACACACACACACACACACACACACACACACGCACACACACACGCACACACGCACACTCTCTCTCTCTCTCTAAAACTGTGAAATAAATAAAGATGATAAAATAAATCACTGTTGTATAAAAAATTTCAGCTTCAGTTCAGCCAATCAGCTGTCAGAGCTGGAGCGATGAATCAGCTAAAGCACCATGTCATCTCAGCTGACCGATCAATACTGAGGACATCATCTCTGATCACTCTGATCACTATAATCACTCTGATCACATGGAGGAAAAGCTATATGTATATATATATATATATATATACACACATACGTGTCAATCAAATGCGTTAACCCGCCCCCTAAGCAGCGGGTTAAAATATTACATAACAATGCAATAAAATATAAAAGGTGCCATAACTTTCGCACAAGCCACATTTTTTCTTTTTTTTCCCCTCAATTTATTAGATCCACCAAATAAACAGTAACTTTGCATCCAAATATGAAGCGCAACTTATTTTCACCTAAAAAAACAAGCACGCACAAAGGTGTGTATACATGCTGTAAATCACAGTGTTTATGACATCACAAAATCTTTGAGGATAAGCAGTTTCTGTACATTTTGGAAAGGCTGTTTACAGACTACATCACACTCTTATCTAAAAAATTAAAAGAATAAATAAATAAATTAAGTAAGGAGTGTTGAGTTTTCCGTGGTACGGGCTCTTTAAGGTCAGTTCCTCAGTATGTGCAGACGTGTATTGGCCTCCCAGTGCCTGAGGGCGAGGTGTGGACAGGCAAGGACAGCAAGTTTGGGTCAGGCTGAGCCTTTGAAGTCCCCCCCCACCATACCCCCCCACCCCCTGAGCCCTGCAGGTGTGAGAGGAGGTCACTAACACAGCATTTCAAACACAGACACGTTTTGGGGAGAAGATCGTCCTGACAAGAGCAAACAGATGTCTGCCAGCCGCCTCCTGCACAGCAACAAAACCCCTCTGATCTGCGCCGGGACGCGTGTGCTGACCTGCTGAATGCTCTCAGACGGAGCCGTGCCCACAGGGTAAACCCCCCCGTTACCGCCCCCCCCGCACATTCCACTCTGATAAAACCCAGCATTAAAGTTTATACAGATAGAGCTCAGATTAAACACCGAGCCGAACCGCCAACTACCAGCTTATTTATTATTCTAACACTAAATTACTGTCTGACATCTGTGTACAGAACCAGGACCCGTTACAGTTCATGTTTGGCTTCATGGCTGCCAGTCTGGTCTGTTTCTGGACACTGCAGACCCTCTTCACGCTCCAGTAATGATAATAATAACAGTAATAACAGTAATTCATGTATAATTGACATACATAACTTGCGGTTCAAAGTCGTGTGCAAATGTTTCCAACAGATTCGATGCTGTTGCTGAGTGTAACTAAGTGAACACATCCTCTAAAGTGAACACACTTCTGCACAATTTAATACACAATTACTGTTTATTTACTCAAGTTAACATGCTAGAAAAAAACACAGAAAATGTGGTTTGTGCAAAAGTATAATTATTTTATTTTGGGGATTTTTTCCAATTTTCTTCCCAATTTAGTCGTCTCCAATTCCACCCACTAGTTCTGACCCCACTCACACGATACCCCCAGCTCTAGGAGGGTGAAGGTGAACACAGGCTTCCTCTGAGTTCTGTGAAGGTCCACTGCATCTTTTTAAACTGCAGCTAAAGCAGCATCACTGTACAGCTGAACGCTCTCAGAGGAGACGCCCACCACCAGATCTGTTACGTCAGACTGACTAGCATCGCACTGAGTGATGGGGCGGGGGGCATCCTGCCCACCCAGACAGAGTGAGGACAACTGTGCTCTCTCAGACTCCCGGACACAATCCCCTGATGATAGGCCCAACACTTAGACCTGGCCTGTCAAACTGGGGACCTTGGGGGCCAAAGTGCTGTGGAGATCAGCGTTTACCCTCATCTGACACTCTGAATTCAGCTCAAGGTCTTGCTAATTAGCTGATGAGCTGAATCAGGTGTGTTTAATGAGGCAGTGAGCTGAAGTCTGCAGAGTTTTGGCCTGCAAGCACTGGAGCCTGACACGGCTGCACTTTCAAACAGACATTTTGCAGTAACATTTACCTCATTTAAGTTCAGTGCAACTTATTTTCCCTCAGAAATTCAGCAAAACAGAATTAGTCATTTGAACCAGGGTCAGTTATTTGCCCCACAGTGTGATTCGCACTGTAACCTAGCAACGGCTTCCATCAACAAAGTGACGGGTTTGCTGACGCAGCATCATCAGTAGGCTTAGAGAAATAAATAATAACGGGTTTGGGGAGCACTGATCCCGAAGCTGCTTCCCATATGTGAACTCGGGGTACAGATCGATACAGATTACTGATCTGACAGCAGCGCTCAGCTGAGGCCACGGCGCCACTTCACAACAAGAAAGCAGAGACTAAGAGGCTAATGTAAAGATACAGTAGAGGCTAATGTAAAGATACAGTAGAGGCTAAAGTAAAGATACAGTACAGACCAACGTAAAGATACAGTAGAGGCTAACGTAAAGATACAGTAGAGAATGTACAGATACAGTAGAGGCTTATGTAGCGCAGTCGAGACGCACCAACATATTTTTTTGGACCGCACAACTTTTGAACCATATCGTTCTAGAAAGCTTACAAAACTGCACTGTTATATTTTTCATGACCACGACTGCGGTAATGAGGTCAGTATTGGCACTGATACAGATTCAGTGCAACACTAAAGCGGTAAGTCAAATATACGGCCGGGCGCTCACTGACGGCTGGTCTAATGATATGGAACTACTTTACTTCACGGAATGTAAACAGATCTTTTTTTTTACAGTAATGAATTCTTGACTGTTAAGGATCACAGGATTTCTGGAGAGCAGCTTTAGGAGGACGACTGCTGTAAAAAACCACATAAAACTGAATCAAACTGAACTGAATCAGACACAGACACATTCCTCACTGCGTTTCAGACACGGCTATCCATCTACGATCTGGAGAGAGAGAGAGAGGGAGGGAGAGAGAGAGAGACAGAGAGAGAGAGAGAGAAAGAGAGAGACAGAGAGAGAGAGAGAGGGAGGGGGAGGGAGAGAGAGAGAGAGAGAGAGAGAGAGAGAGAGAGAGAGAGAGAGAGAGAGAGAGAGAGCAGGAGCTGTATTAGCTCTGACTATTAGTGCTGGCATTCCCTTCTCTAATGTCCTAATATGGCCTGTTGCCTGTGTGTGCTGTATAGAGCAGTACAGTGCTCAATAACAACTGTATAAAACAATATAACTGATGTTTAGTGCTGTATAAAGCAATATGGCTACTATATAGTGCAGTACAAAGCAGTATAACTGCTATATACTGTAGTGTAAAGCGGTATAACTGCAATATAGCGTAGTAAAAAGTGATATAATTGCTATATAGTGTAGTATAATATATTTATATAGTATAAAAGCTGTATAAATCTTTATAGAAGCCGTATAAATTTGCATAACCTGCACAAAAGTGGTATAAATCTGTATTAAACTGCACAAAAGTGGTATAAATCTGCATAGAAGTTGTATAAAGCTGTATATATCTGTACAGAAGCTGTATATCTGTATGTATAAATGTGTATAAAGCTGTATAAACTCGATTGGCGGTGCTGTTGTGTAAATAATGTCACCCAGTTGTTCCCTAAACTGTAATTGTGCAGCTAAACAGCCTGCAGAGCCACTCAGATTAAACAGAGTATACAGTGCAGACAGATAAACCCCAGCAGGACAGGCGCACAGGCGGTCTCAGGGTCAGGGTGGGCTCCTTAAAGTGGAGCTCGCGCATATCAAAGCAGTGAGTCTGACCATAAAGCAGGCGTCTCCCTTTGATCCTGAAACAGGCCTATCAGCACAACTCTAATCCCCTCCGCAGGAACCAGCTGCTCTCGCTGGCTGGAGAGGCCGTTTCCACCAGTCCATCAGCAGGAAGACCACCAAAGATCAGGAAAGGCCTTCAGAGGGGCTGAACCAACCGGCTGCTCCGCTCACTCAGCGCACACTCAGTAAACTACCATCACCACTCACTGTCATTACTGACCAAACAGTTCAGATTCAGCATTATATCAACAGGCCATCGCAATATATTTCATTTTCATAAGACGTTAAGGCAGATTTACTGGTTTATCTGCAGAAAGCTGAATATGAATGTCTGGGTGTGATATATTAGGATATTAGAATCAGTTTATTATTCTGATTTTGGATGATGGACAATATAAACTGAAATGTATAACATACAAATGACCATAAAGATATTATCCACAATTCTGATATCATGATAAACCTAAAACATTATCATTATTAATATTGTCATTAATGTTATATTGATATGGATATTGTGATGAGCCAAATATGAGCTAAACGAATTATTATTATTATTATTGTTGTGGTTACTGTCATCCATACTTTGAATTTGTCATAAGCAAAATAGATTAAAATATTAATATTATATAATATTAATAGATTATTGTAATAATCTCATAATTGTTGTAATAGTAACCATTTACTCAGCAATGTATTAAAACACAGTAAATTCTTTTCATAAATGCATTTACATAATGTAAATTATGTAAATTTAAGTGAATAAATAATAAAATATATCTTCATAAATACCTTATGAAGTTGCATTTTTACAGTTGGGGTCCACTTATGAATTATTACAGTTTAAAAAATATATTAACTAATTAATAATGACCAACTAAGCACTTACACATCACACAGTAGCGAGACTGTAAATAACTACTGTATCATTTTTAAACAGGATACAAATGATTATTCATATATCACTAAACACATGGCTAATAATTCAAATTAAACTTTTTTATTATTTTATTTTTATTATATATAACTATTATATAATTAGTATAATTAGTATCAGTGATTAACAAACTATTTGATATTGATTATGTTGCTGTTTATTAGGACCTGTTATTATAAAGTGGAACTGATAATATTCTTCTTCCTCTTCATCTTCTTCTTATTATTAATATTATTTGTAACTATTATATAATTATTAACAGTAATTAATATACTGAGATACTCGTCATATTGCTCTTTATTAGGGTCTGTTATAGTAAAGTGTTACAAATAATACTTTTTATGTATACGTATTATTATTATTATTCCTCTTCTTATTATTATTATTAATAATATTATTTGTAACTATTATATAATTATTAACAGTGCTTAATACACTATTTATTATGTTGCTGTTTATTATGGACTGTTAATTACAATGTGTTACTAATAATACATATTATTATTATCCATACTGTGCTGTTAATATTAATATTATTATTATCATTAATAATAATAATAATAATAATAATAATAATCTCTAGGAGCTGCTGATTTAGAAAAATAAAACAGTTCTAAATGAAGATCCTCTGAGAGTCTGAAAAACTTTTTAAACAGATGTTTGACGTGTTCAATCAGTGTTCACTCTATTCGCTCTCCTGCCCGTCCAGCAGCTGGAGACAACAGGCCGCGCCATCAAAGCCTGTCTGTGGGGGGGGGGTACAGAGCCTGGGGGGAGGGAGTTCAAGAGGAAACCACCCCCCACCCCACAATCAGAGCCACACTGCTGAACGGAACGTGGAAGGAGTGCAGTTTCTCGGCCTCTCCGTCCTCAGAGCAGAGAAAATGAGGGTAATTACCGACTCCGGATTCCACAGCCCGCCAAATACTTCAGCTGCGGTCGCCCTCTCACCAAAACACTCTCTCTGGGGGACAAACCTGGCAGCATCCTCGGCCCACCGCACTCCCTCACTGTACTGGGGCTGATGCTTTAAAGGGCACGTACCACGGAAAGACACATCCTCTTCATCTTTTAAATAAGAGAGTTTGGTGTGGTGTGTTTACACTGTTTAAGATTCAGATAGTCCGAAGAGTCCATATACGGAAAGTAAAAACAACTCGCTTTGAATTCATGTTTGTGAGGTCACAAAACACACACACACACACACACACACACACACACACAACACACACACACACACACACACACACGCGCACGCAAAAGGATCATGGGAAAAGGATCATGAAGAAATTGTTTAGGGCTGTTTGATGTCATATAAAATAAAATACAAGAAAAATGTAGAATATGGGCACTTTAAAGGGACAGCTCATTAAAATATTAAATTTCTTCTTCAGTAATACAAAAAGATAAAAAGTTCAACGATGGACGATAATACGTCAGATCTGTCCATTAGATCAGATCAGAGTGACTTTTATTCTTCCCAGAATAAAATAAACAACTTTTAGAATAAAAAATATCTAAAGTTCTTTATTTTATTGTTTAATATCTGCATTTTATTCACTTTACTGCATTTGTAATGGTACAGAAATAAATGTTATGCATCTCTGCAAAGCTAATACATTTAACATATTAATGTTTACATATCAGCGATATCTGCCCACAATTGTGTGCCAAAACTGATTAATCCAGTATCATCATGCATCCCTACACAATATAGTCACAGTTCATCACAGTGGAGATAAACATCATCATACTGCCCACCCCTTTACTGAAGCCTGAATTTCGTCTGTACATTAGTCCATGTTTGTAGATAACAGTAAGTCACCCAGTATCAGAAACCACATAATCAAGTCTATTAGAGATTACATAAAGGGAAACTAATTTTCCAAAATGTTCTGCTTAATTTCAGTGGTTGAGACATTCAGAGTGGTTTGGTGTGAAATGGTTCAGATGTCTTTACAGTGGTGGTGATAGGAACCAGGGGTCGCCATGACTACAACACAGATATAGACATTTTATTTACTATCCAGAACCACCAGTGAACCTACACGAGTCTTCTGAGTTTATATGGAATGTTGATGATGGAAAATAGTGGAGAATCTGAAATAATAAGTTTTCTTTGGGGACTATTTTGCCTCACAGCACCCTGCATATTATGTATCCCTCCACCATGAATGGATTTAAAATTAGTTTCAGGCCAAAACTATGGGAGCCATAAAGCGCCATGGATTTGTGTGCGTTTTACTCTGTCTTTCTGTGAAAATTAGTTATTTTCATTTGTTTTCTCAAAAATCTTCTGATGCTTATGTCATTATCACGACATAACTGGCACCGTTTATCGTGATAACGTTTGTTATGTCTGTATAATGGCATACATATCTCAAAATCCCAAGAAAACAAATGGAAATATCTCCTTATCATAAAAAACAGCAAGCAAATCTGTGGCCCTTTACAGATGCCGTACAAAATCTTCGTAAGTCAGTGTCTCAGTCATCAGGCAGTGAATTCATAACCATTTCATGTAGGAACTTTCTGTGAAGGAGCTTTTAGAGGTGGACGTCTGGTTCCTATCACCACCACTGTGAACAATTCTGACTTGGTAGATTTCTCTAGAAACCAAACCGCTCTGAACGACGATGTTTACATCTTCAGCTTTTATTATGGAGAAAATTAGAAAGATGGGTGGAATTCCCCTTTAACACCTTAGGGGTGGGACAGTGTAAATCGCCAAACTATCACTTCAATCCAACACAAAGGGAGCACAAAGGCTTCAGTGAATCACAGTAAGCCACAGCACACCTCACTTCAGGAGCGAAAGCATAACAGCCCGATTAGATCATCGGCGCTGTGTTTTCATACGGAGGACAAAAAGAGCTGCATTGTGGGTCTGATTTTCTTTAAAGCAGTAATTAATTTCAGATGAGACACTCTGGCTTCTCCGAAAGGGGGACTATTAGTTTGGAAGCCTTGATGAGACCTGATTTTGCAGTCTGGAACTCTAGATACAAAAATATTAACACTCAGATCACCTGCTCTGAAGAACACAAGAGCATTTCAGTGCTGGATCATCAAGAAAGCAAATTACAGGGTAACTTCACCAACTTTTCAAATATGCAGACTGAGGTGGCAAATATTTATTTGGCACGATATTCATTTTTTCCAACATCTGATCAGCTGGAACAGAAAAAAATGACCCTACATTTTATACTACCAAAAACTGTGAACGCAATGATTTTTATCCAGTATTTGGCACTAAATCCAGTTAAACAGGACTAATTTTGCTCTTTTCATAATGAAACATGTAGTTGGTCAGTTTTATCATGATACGTTCAGAAAAGCATACTGTATTGTATTGCGACATAATTTATCACGATAATGATATATATCATTATATTGCCCAGCCCTATGCTCAGATTAATTAAGTAGTTCAGATGTAAACAGTTGTTCTGGGTAGTTTGGTGAGAAACTCTCCAGTCTAGAGCAATTCTAGAGTCAGAACTGTTCACAGTGGGGCTGATAGGAACCAGATGTCCACCTCTAAAAGCTCCCTCACATAAAATGGAGGCAAAACTTATATAAAAAACGTATATAGAACTCAGAAGACTCGTGTAGGTTCACTGGTGGTTCTGGATAGTTAAATAAAATGTCTATATTTGTGTTTTAGTCATGGCGACCCCTGGTTCCTATCACCACCACTGTAAAGACATCTGAGTAGATATGTTTCTCTAGAACGGAGCATTTCAGAGTTCACGTCACAAGCACTGCAATATGCAGACATTTTGAAAGTTCGGTGGAGTGCCCCTTTAAGTCAACGGAGCTGCACGAATTTGCGCATTTAAAGGCTGTGAAATTAAACTTCTTAAAACTTTTTTCTCCGAATGTGGACCTGCGGAACCTTTCGGCACGGTTAGCTCACCTTTATTGCTAAAGCGTAGATGCAGATCCGGAGAACCTCCATGGCCCAAATCTCCACCGTGCCCACTTTCTTCTCCTCTCAGCAGCTGTTTGAATGAAGCTGGTCGTCACTGCAGCCCTCACTAACGGAGAACTTCACCACTGGAGCGCCAAAAACTTTTACAGATTTAATCTGTAAACGCACAAATAAACCGCCGTCCTTCTTTCTCCACGCTGCGTTTCAGTTCTTCTCCGCTGTAATCCGCTGTTTTGAAGGCCGTATTTCCATCAGATAAAGGTTCTCAGCTCCGTGTTCTCCGCTCTGTGAGGGCTGCTGCACTGAGAGAGCTCAGCGCTCACTGCAAGGCTTGGATGCCCCAGCGCGGGTCGCGTCACCCACTACGGCCTCGCTGATTGGATAACTGGGACACTGCATCTCAAATAGCTCCCTACTCCCTACCTAGTGCACTACGTAGGTCGGCCCTGCGTCCGAATAGCGCCTTGTGCGTCTAACGCATCGTAAAGAGGAATGTCAGTCAGTGGTTCACCTGCTTTATGACAGCGTCCGAGTCTCTTTTCTGCTCTCAGCTGTGTTTATTTCTTCTTTCCTCCTGTAAATCAGTCACAGCTTTTCTATGAAGGATACATAATTTACTACATAAATTCTGGAACTGCTCTTGAATATACATACATACATCATCTAAACCGCTTATCCTTCTGGGTCGCGGTGGGGTGCTGGAGCCTATCCCAGCTGTCATTGGGCGGAAGGCAGGATACACCCTGGGCAGGTCGCCAGTCCATCGCAGGGCTCTCGAATATGTTGTTAATTATTTCATTTTATCTGCAAAACATTTTATTCATAAAAAAACACTTTTTGAATCAATTCCAAAAATGTGTGTTTGTCATACATGATAGATGATAAGAGCAAAACTCTCCCCAGATATCTCGAGCTTTGCAACATATTTTGAATAATTTTTGTTTCCTTTCAGTATTTATCTTGTTTGTTTGAATTTCACTTTATGTGATTTTATATTATTTTGCTGCTTTTAATTCACCCATTTAATGTAGTAGTGATGTATGGAGTAGTGATATATGTTTGAATTGTTATGAATAATTGCATCAATAAAAAAAATAATAAAGAATAAATAAGCTGGTCTAGCGGGGCGGCATGGTGGCGCAGTGGGTAGAGCTGTCGCCTCACAGCAAGAAGGGCCTGGGTTCGATGTGTGGAGTTTGCCTGTTCTCCCCGTGTCTGCGTGGGTTTCCTCCGGGTACTCCGGTTTCCTCCCACAGTCCAAAGACATGCAGTCAGGCTGATTGGACATGCTGAATTGCCCCTAGGTGTGAGTGAGTGTGACTGTATATGTATGTCTGTCTGTCTGCCCTGCAATGGACTGGTGACCTGTCCAGGGTGTATCCTGCCTTCCGCCCAATGACAGCTGGGATAGGCTCCAGCACCCCACCGTGACCCAGAAGGATAAGCGGTTTAG
>NW_023494785.1:45114905-45344520 GCF_904425465.1 Colossoma macropomum
ATATATATATATATATATATATATATAATGTTGCTGTCGTACATAATAATTTTATTTCTTTTATTATGAAATTTAAACGGCATGTTTATGCCAGTTGCCTCTTTTACGATTATGTAAAAGAACTTAAAACAGTAAAAATGATAAAAGTTTAAAAATACATTCAAAAAGACAGCAATGAGAAATATATATATATATGTGTGTGTGTGTGTGTGTGTGTGTGTGTGTGTGTGTGTGTGTGTATCATAAAGTTTTTGAAGTACAGTTATATTTGAAAACGAGTTACATCCTCTATAGAGAACAATATCTGATTTTCTATAAATGTAATAAGTTGTGTATACACAACTTATACTATTTGCTGAACTGAACTGAAATAATAATAATAACATGACAGATCAATGTTATACAAAGCTCATCTGTTATACAATTCTATATATTTTCTTTATTCATGATTTTTCTGTAAATGTTTCTATAAACATTGCACTTTGGCCCCACAAGACAAAATGTTTGACCCTTTTCTCTCTTTATTTGATTCCATAACTGAGATAACATTTTTTAATTAAGATACAATAAATTTGCAACAGATGCACAGAAAATTGTGCACTATCTTGTGATTTCAGTCTGAACATATTATTCTTATGTATCGTCTCACTGGTAGTTATTTGCATATGAGTTATTTGATTTGTAATGACCCATAACAATGTCATCTCTCCACAGAACTAATCTGAGAAATAGCCCTTGTTAAATGTGTTAAAAGAGCTAAATGTGTTAATGCTTTGCTAGACTTAGTAAAAAGTAAAAAATTCCAGCTTTACAATAAATCAATGTATAAATTCTAGATATGCAATTTTTTCTCCAAGTTTTTGTCCTAAAAGTAGCCAATGTACCTTAAAAAACAGAGCTCACAAAATGTTAAATAGCAACAAAAAATATTCAATTCAGGTAATTTTAAAAATTAATTCTAACTTTTAAGACTTTCTTTTTTTCAGGTGAAACATGACTGTTGCATGTATGCCTTACAATTCTGAGTTCACAAAAACATTCATATAACGTTAAGAAAACAATGATCTGTTCGGATAATAAGTTTCAATTCATTTTAAATTTTAAAATTTACTTTTAGTAAAAAACATTTTGACTTAAAAAAGTAGCCTGTATGCCTCAGAATTTTGAGTTCATAAACTGTTCAAATAGCAGCCTAACAGTCCTAATCTGTAACAACAGTTTACAAAAACGATTTCATTCTAAATTTCAAGAATTTTATAGAATTTTAGAACTTTTTAGAACTTTTAGAATTTTAGGTGTTTTAAAATGTGTTTTACAGTAGCTTTAGGACAGAGTTGCAGAATTTATCTGAGTTCAGTTCTGAGCCTCAATTCTACATTTGTGAGTTAGAATTTTACTTTATAACACACTTTATAATATCTGGACTTTTTAACAGCAAACTTTTACAAAGCTGCATCTTTTTTATTAATATATCAATTTAATTGATTAATTCATCACAGCCAGTCGATCCATAAGTGACTGTGTTCCGACTGCATTTCCAAACCGGAGAACCGAGTTAAAGGAAAGTGTTCTGTGTGTATCGAGTACAAACGTAGCTGTTAGCCGTTGTTTCCTGTGGGAGTCGGCGGCGTCTGTGCGGTAATAACAGGGTGAGAAGCTGCAATAAAACCCACAGAGGCTCATTCTGCTTACAGGGGACAGTGGGAGGGGGCTGGGGGGTGTTTGGGGGGCTTAAGGATGTTCACAAGTGGTTGTGGTTGTTAACAGTAACTGCTCAGACAGCAGGTAATTGTCTTTGGGGGCTTTATCTGACCCCCCCACCCTGCCCCCACAACTCCGGGAGCGATCAGGAGGTTCCTGCTTTAATGGACAGCAAGGTGTTAAGACCTCCCCCCATTGTCAGCCAGAGAGATCACAGGCAGAATTACCCCCACTGACCCTCCTGAAACCCACCAACCCCCCCCCCATCAAATATCACAATAACCCCCCAACCCAAACCCCCATTCCTCTTTCTCTGAGCCAAAACACTGAATACAGTATTGTGAGGAAAGTGGAGACCCCCAACCCCACCGATTATTAATCATTATCAGAATATCAGCCCTTAAAATAATGATATCTCTATTTTTTTGTCTTTATTAGGCTTATTTCACATGACATCATACAACCTTGTATAAAACATTATTATAGATGTATTCAGCTTGAAATTCATTATTTAGTTATTATATTAATCTTAACACTTATTGCTCAGTTATCAATCTTAAAATGTATTTATCAGTTGTTCTCAAAATGTATTATTCTGTTAATACATCATACGATTTAAAATTCAGTTAATATCTTAAAATTTATTTTTCAGTGACTAATCTTAAAATTTAATATTGTTATTAATCTTAAAATGTGTTATTCTGTTATTCATTTTCATTCCTGTTATTCAGTTATTAAACTTAACATTTATTGTCCAGTTATTAATCTTAAAATGTATTTTTCAGTTGTTGTTCTCAAAATTTAATTTTTTGTTCTTAATCTTAAGATTTAAAGTTCAGTTACTATCTTAAAATGTATTATTCGCTTACTAATGTTAAAACATGTTATTCAGTTACTCATTTTAATTCCAGTTATTCAGTTATTAAATTTAAATTTTAGTATGTAGTAATTAACTTTTAAATATGTTACTTAATTCTTAATTTGTTATTCAGTTACTGATCTTAAGATTAATTATTCTGTTATTTATTTCAGTTATTCATGTTAACATTTATTATTTAGTAAAAACTACTGCTGCACGGTTTATCAATTTTTCAATAATTATTGCAATATTGGCTTTTGTGAAACTGATATCATACTGCAATATGCAAATGAGCTTTTTAAGAAATTACAAAAAATGTCATCTTTGGATGCTCTAGATTCTGATTTCTGACAGTTTCTTCTTGTTTTGGTCAAATAATAACGCTGGCCTGAACTGCCGCTGGCTGAATAACGAGCTGCTTTTTTAATGACATCACAAAAGCAATCAATCAGTTTTTTCACTTTACCCTCCTAACCTGTATGTAGTGGAGCACTGTACGTCGAGCTTCGACACAATGTTTCTTAGTGCATGCCCTTTAATTGTGCCATGATATGGGCTCTTTAAACCTTATATATATCCTTATATTACATATAACCTTATATTATATATATATATATATATATATATATATATATATATATATAAAATGGAAGCATGTAGCAATATATATATCAGTTAATTTAGCTACATACTTCCATTATATATATAAAATATATATAATGGAAGTATGTAGCAATATAACTAAAATACTGACATCCTGTTCATATCGGGCAGAGTTTTCCTTTCAGTGAAGGGTGTCCATTCAAAATGCTGTCCGGGAGAACGAGCTTTTAAGGCGATTTTAAGGGTCAGTCTGACTTTCACACAAACCACTCCTCCGTTCTCTATTGTCCCCTCAGGGTGTTTATGGGCAGAGCTACAGGATGTTTGACCCTCAGCGCATCAAAGGATTCCCCCCAGCAGATAAATGCAGAGTAAACTCTGACCTTTTGACCCCCGCCAGGCCTGACGCGTCCCAACAGGAGGAGAGAGAGACGTTTCGGAGGGAGACAGTGGGTTCAGGACTCCAGTGCATCATCTGGACGAAGATCTCAGAAGCACTTCGACTCCAGTCCTGTAACTTATTAATAACTCAACATGACTTAATAACGATAACTCAGCTTCTTCTTCACCAGCATCTTATTTCAATTTCCATTCCACCTTAAATGGTATGCAATATATGTTTAGATCTATTTCTCATATATAGTTATCTTTTAGTATATTTTATTATTTATCTTACTATGAGGCTGAAGTTCATTCCATCTTACAAACCCATTTCCGAAAAAGTTGGGATGCTGTGCAGAAAGTAAATAAAAACAAAATGCAATGATGTGCAAATCATTTAAACCATATATATTCTATTGAAAATAGTACAAAGACAATATTTCAAATGTTGAAAGTGAGAAATTCTATTGTTTACTGAAAAATATATGCCAATAAAATGTTCCAAAAAAGTTGGGATGGGGCAAAAAAAAGGCTGGTAAAGTTGTGTAATGTAAAAAAACACCTGGTGGTTAATTTGCAACAGGTCAGTAACATGATTGGGTATAAAGAGCATCTCAGAGAGGCGGAGTCTTTCAGAAGTAGAGATGAGGAGGGGTTCACCACTCAAAGAACTTCTGCTTTTCATCATCTATGATACATAATAACATTAAAAGACTCAGAGAATCTGGAGAAATCTCTGTATGTAAGGGACAAAAACCAGTATTAGCTGGCTGTGATCTTTGGGCCCTCAGGCAGCACTGCATTAAAAACAGACATGATTCTGTAGTGGAAATCACTGCATGGGCTCAGAAACACTTCTGAAAAACACTGTCTGTGAACACAGTTCATCACTGCATCCATAAATGCAAGTTAAAACTCTAAAACGCAAAGAAGAAACCATAAATAAACAGGATCCAGAAATGCTGCCACCTTCTCTGGGCCTGAGCTCATTTAAAATGGACTGAGGTGAAGTGGAAAAGTGTCCTGTGGATGAATCAACATTTGAAATTCTTTTTGGAAATCATAGACACTGTGTCCTCCGGGCTAAAGACCACTCAGCTTGTTATCAGTGCACAGTTCAAAAGCCAGTATTCATGATGGTATAGGGGGCATTAATGATCTGTGAAGGCACCATTAAGGCTGAATTATATATACACATTTTGGCAACATATGCTGCCATCCAGGCGACGTCTTTTTCAGGGAAGGCCTTATTTCAGTAAGACAATGTTAAACCACATTCTGCATGTATTACAGCAGCATTGCCCCGTATTGAAAGAGTCCAAGTGCTAAACTGACCTGCCTGCAGTCCAGACCTGTCACCACTGATAACATTTGGCACATTATGAAATGAAAAATACAACAAAGGAGACCCTGAACTGTTGAGCAGCTGAAATCCTATGTTAAGAAAAAATGGGAAAACATTTCTCTTTCTAAACTACAGCAGTGTCTCCTCAGTTCACAAACACTTACAGAGTGTTGTTAAAGAAGAGGTGATGAAGCACAGTGGTAAACAGGCCCCCGTCCCAACTTTTTGTAACGTGTTGTCGGCATCAAATTCAAAATGTGCATATATTTTTCAAAAAACAACAAAATTTCTCAGTTTCAACATTTGATATGTCATCTTTGTACAATTTTCAATGAAATATAGGGTTTAAATGATTTGCATATCATTGAATTTTGTTTTTATTTACATTTTGCACAGCGTGCCAACTTTTTTGGAAATGGGTTTGTGTGTGTGTATATATATATATATACACACACATATATACTTTCACCTTTAATGGTGGAGCAGTTACATTCCAGTTCCTTTGTCGAATGGTAAGCACTGTAAATTAAAAACATAATCTACAATATAATAATAAATAACCTTATGTGATAAACAGGCCAATTTTAAAGTGGAACGGAACACTTGAATAAGAAGCTGGCCAAGGGTAAACCTTTTAACTTAAAAATGTAATATATATACACATCATAATTATAGACAACCATAACTGTAATTATACTATAATTTAACAACAGTATTAATGCAATCATTTTTGTTGTATGGAAGAAATTCGAGCCCCCCACTCCCAAAGTTTCCCCACTGAAGTATTGTTTTAATATCAAGGCCTTTAAGGTGAATTGGTACAGGCTCAGTTGTGACAGTCACAGTGTGAAACGCTGAACGTTTCCATCATTACTCACACATTTACAAGAATTAATGGGACAATGTTCTACAAATAACCTGCATTTATCTTGTATTTATTTATTTACTAATTTTCATTCCTTTGTTTCTTTCTTTAAAAAAAATTCACTTGATTGATAAATATTTTGGGTTGATATAACGCAGTCCAGCATTAAAGGGCCCATATTCTACTCTTTCCCCCATTTTTCAAGAATTTTATTCACATTTCTGTGGTTTCACATCACAAAAAGAGTCATACATCATTTCTACATGACCATTCGAATTAAACAAGGAAACAGGCTGTTTTTGTCACTGTAAGACTAATTTATGCAAATGAGCTCTGTTCTGATTGGCTGCGCTATGTGTCGTTTAAAAAGCAGTCTGGGCTGGAACACTCCTTATAACTTCAGCGTGAATGGGCAGGGATAATCAGCTGAAGCCTCAACATGTGGATATGTGTGAATGTGTTGGGTCTTGTGACATCACAAACATAAATAACGAATTAATGCAAATATTTATGTTTTTTTTTTCATTTTTGTTTATTTTATATAAGTGCACTGTATGGACTGGGGAGTCAACACTATGCGCTGAACTTTTTTGCTTTATACACTATATCAAACATGAGGAAAATGAAGTTTTCAATGGTACTGGCCCTTTAAATATGCAGTTTATTGGGTTACATTTATAAAAATGCTCCGAAAAGACAACAGGCACAGAAAAGAGGCCGAATGTATTTAATGTACAAACTCACCCGCTTAGACGCTTAGAGCTCAGACACGTACTGAAATATAAACGAACCAGAAAACAGCGACAGTGGAAGATCCTCCTGTAAAAAAGCCCCCCAGCTGCTGAAAAGACTGACTGAACCACAGGACGAATAAGATTAGGACAGATCTCCCAACACATCGTTTGTTAACCGGCTTCTGCAACACGCACATCACAACAGCCTGCAATATGCAAATGAGCCCTTTAATAACCCTCAAAATGTTACGTTGTGTCCTCAGATGCTCCACTGATGAGTCGAGTGATTCAGATCACTGAACACAGTTAATGATTTGGTCAAAATAATGAAGGCCATCTTTAAAGGGCCCATATCCTACATTTTTTGTGTATCTTATTTTTTCCCCACTTATAACATTATTATAACAAAATTATGTTATGCACCAAAAACAACCCTAACAATCAATTCCATAACATCTAGCCTCTCTTTACAACTTAGAATCAAACAAGCTGAGTTTGTCACCGTCCCTTTAAGACTGATATATGCAAATGAGCTCTGTTCTGATTGGCCGCCTTACAGTTAAAAGCAGCCCAGGGTGAAACGCTCCCTATAACTTCAGCACGAATGGGCGTGGTTAAGCTGCCATAGGCTGAATAGGCTTTTATAAAGGATATATGTAAATGCTGGTTGGTGTGACATCACAAAGACGGACTGTTTTTCATATCTGGACTGCGTATGTGGACGGTTCATTTTGAAACGATGAAAAACAGCAAAATATAGCAATAAAATTATTATTACATCCAACGGCATCCATTTCAGCCGTGTTCGAGCGCACACTATGGTGCAAACACAAAATCACTCATTCCCTCTGTCCAGCAGGGTCCACTACCATCCATTAGAAGGGGAACTCCACCGATTTTGCAAAATTTCTGAATAAATGGTTAGGATGTAACAGAGTCAGAACTGTTCACAGTGGTGGTGATAGGAACCAGACGTCCACCTCTAAAAGCTCCCTCACAGAAAGTTCCTACATGAAATGGTTATGAATTCACTGCCTGATGACTGAGACACTGTTTTATGATAGTTTGGAGAACTTAAACTCCATTCATGGTGGAGGGATACATGCAGGGCGCTGTGAGGCAAAATAGTCCCCAAAGAAAACTTATTATTTCAGATTTTCCACTATTTTCCATCATCAACATTCCATATAAACTCAGAAGACTCGTGTAGGTTCACTGGTGGTTCTGGATAGTAAATAAAATGTCTATATTTGTGTTGTAGTCATGGCGACCCCTGGACCCACTGAATCATTTTACGCTAAACCACTCAATTATGAAGAAATTCTTGAAAAATGGGTGGAATTCCCCTTTGAAAAGAACTGTATGGCTTTTTTCATCAACGGTACTGTAAATGACCCAAAAAGCGTGCGTGTGCAATCAAACAGAAACAGCATTCTCAAGCATTTTGAACACCAGCGTTGGACCCACAGTGCAGGAAAAGCGGTTCCTCGGCTCCGTCTTCAGATTAGGCAGGAAGTTGCTGCAGTTGTAGCTCAGTGGGGCTGCATTCCCATGTGTTCCGCAGACACCACTCGCACAACATGCTTCAAAGCACTCAGTGCTTCAAGGAGAGAAGGAAAAAAAACATTCCCGTGCAGACACGGTCAGCATTCTGCCCCGCGCCAAAACACACATTCATATGGGCCGCTTTAAACGCTGAACAGCAGCTGAACGGCACGCCGCAAACACGCTCTGCTCTAACGAAGGCGCAGTCGGAGGCACTTAGCAGGATTAAAGGGATACTTCAGAGCTTTTCAACCTGGTCTGTATCTGCTGCACGTGTGGCACTCGGCCGATTAGCACAGACGAGGACTTCGGCACGTTTCCCTGAACTTGGAAAAGAGCAGAAAACCTGTTCTTTGGAACACACTTACAATGGAAGTCAAAGGGCAGATGCTTCAGCATCAGCATCAGCATCAGCATCAGCATCTACCCATTGAGTCCTATTATAACTGGGCTCCTATTATCAGTGGAACTTTTGAGAAACTTTTACATTGTAATCGGGATGAAACTAGGGAGCCCTGCTGGTGACATCCTGTATAAATAAAAATAATGCACGGCCACGGCATATTAACGCGTGGGAACAAGATCCTAATGCGTGGCTAAGACTTAGTAAGGCATAGGAACGAGATAATTAAGTCGTGGCCACGTCTTAGTGAGGCATGGGAACGAGATCATGCTTTATTAAGCCTAATTATCTCATTCCCACGCCTTACTAAGTTGTGGCCACACAATAGGATTTCATTCCCACGCCTTACTAAGTCGTGGCCACAACTTATCTCTTTCCCACAACTTACTAAGTCATGGCTACGCATTAGGATCTTGTTCCCATGCATTACTAAGTTGTGGTCATGACTTAATTATCTCATTCCCACACCTTACTAAGTCGTGGGCATGCATTAGGATTTCATTCCCATGCCTTACTAAGTCGTGGCCACAACTCATCTCTTTTGCACACCTTACTAAGTTGTGGCCATGACTTAATTATGTTGTTCCCAAGCCTTACTAAGTCGTGGCCACATATTATTTATATTTTTACAGATAATTAAGTCGTTGCTACGACTTATTAAGGCAATGGAACGAGATGATACTTTATCAAGCTGTGGCCACAACTTAATTATCTCGTTCCCACACCTTACTAAGTCATGGCCATGCTTTAGGATCTTGTTCCCACATGTTAATACGGCATGGCCACGCATTATTTTTACTTATACAGGATGTTGACGGGAGGGCTCCGCATGAAACTTCTGAACTTCTGAGACTGAACTTTCTTTGAGAAACTGAAGTGAGTTTCCCAAAAAGAATAAGAAGCTGTGATAAAGATCAATAAATGATGGAAATGAAATAAACGCTTTGATTGTGGCTTTACATTAAGCATTATTACGTAACCATCTGCACTTTTGTTCCTAATTTCGATCACATGTTTATTACTAAGTGAATTTTGAAGAAAAAACATAGAACACCTTCAAAGAGGCTCAGACACAGGAGCAGAGACAGGAACAAGGAGACCTGAATGTTTTCAATGTGGATTTTCCCCGTTGGATCAGTAAAGTGGGCGGAGTCTAAAGGCACTCAGACATAATGAGCAATAAAAAAGTCCTATAGCTACCAGTGCACGGTGCAGGGAGCTACAACAGCACATAAAAGTCCAGATCACGCAAAACATACAGATCTAGAACCGTGTAACAGCGCAGTTCAATAATAAACAGACTATTCTAGAATCACTGTAAGGCACAGGGGGTGGGGGGCGGGGTTTGTGGATCAAGTTTTAAAAGCGCAAACAGCAGAATTATAATAAAAAGTCAAGCAAAAGTGAAATACGGCACTGTGCACAAGCCAGAGAGCCCCTCACTCGTCTAATTTCCATTTAGTGCGAGTTATTCGTTTCTTAGGAGGAGAGCAGAGAGAAAATGATCCACACCAGGAGGAAGGCGTGGAAGCCCTGAAGGGTCAGATGAGAAGAAAGTGTGAAAGTGCGTTCCTGAGTCCAAGCTTGCCTGTATTTATTTTTTTGCCTATTTAACAAACATAAAAACAGCTTAAAAATATTTATAGCATCAATTTTACAATTTAAGCCATCAAAAAGCTCAAAAACAAAAAGGTATGAAAAAATATTAACTAACACTTTCACCACTTTTGACCAGCAGGGGGCGTTTTATTCCTTACCCTTCAGGAAGCAGGTGAAAATAAAATCACTGTGGAGCTAAGGGGCTAACAATTAGAATGCTGTACCAGCTTTGACCAGCAGAGGTGGATGTTTTTACAGTTTTTAAAAGTTGATAAGGTACAATAAAGACTTAGCATTAGCATTCATATTGTTAGCTAGTTAGCTTACCAGTAGTTTTTTTTACCTGTGCAAGACGAAAAAAAAACATCCATCTGCCCCCTGCTGGTCAAAGCTGGAGTAGCATGCTAAGTGTTAACCTATATGTTTTTATTAATACCCGTTTGGCGCGACTCAGTAGTGGAGGTGTAACGGAGGAGTGGAACTGATATTTTATCATCTTTCCTCCTTCAGGGCTTCTGTAGGAAGAGGAGAGTGAAAGGAAATGTACAGACTTAAAAAATATGGTTCTTCAGTAAAGAAAATGGCTCTATATGGAACCATTAACATTCAAAGAACCCTTTTAAATGTTTCTCTGCATTGTGAAAGCGTTCTTCAGATTGACAGAGAATGTGCTGTAGATGGTTCTATATAGAAAGGTTCTATGTAGCACCAAAAAGGGTTCCTCTACTGTAACAAGCCTGACATTGTAACTATACAGGAACCCTTTTTTGTGCTATACAGAACCATATACAACATATTCTCCATCAATCTGAAGAACCATTTCATGAACTCCTTAATCATGTAAAGGGTTCTTTGAGTGTTTATGGTTCTATATATATACTTCCTTTACCAAAGAATCCTTGAAGAACCATAATTTTTAAGTGTGTAGAGAACTGGAGTGCAAATAAATGATGACGAGAGTCTAAAGCTGTGCTTGGGTTGTAAAAAGCAGCTTCTAAAGGCCGTTACGCACCGAACGCGACACGGAAACGAAACGGAAGTGTGAAATATCGAGATGGGATTCTTCTAATCTTCTACTGGCAGAATATTTAACAACTATATCAAAAAAGGTCCTTTGCTCTTGAAGAAATGGGCAAACGGTGACAGTGTACAGGACACTCCACTATGGAGAAGCGAGAGGAGAACGGAGAGTTTCTCCTCATGCAGAAGCTGAAACTGTATAAGAGCTTCACTCACAGCTGGGATCTCAGCTGAGTCTGAGCTCATTTTGGAGATGCAGCTCCAAACAAGACAAAGCTCAAAACAAACAGGCTGAAAGTCTTTGAGTGCAAATACGATCCAATTCAATGCTTCAAGCAGATGAACAGACGGCGACACTGTCTGTGTTTACATGCAGAGATTTTTGCCAATCTGACTGAATTCAGGTTAAGACTGAGGTGTTTATTCTCACTCTACTCAACAATCTGATGAAAATCTCTGTTTACATGCTCACTACAAGTAATCAGATCCAAAATTATGCGCATGCATTGGGAACCACTTAGTGTAGACGTTACCATGACAACCAGCCTCACGTGAGTCCAGTCAGAGTGAGATGAGCAGCAGTGAGCAGCGCTTGTGTTTTTAACTGCTTTAAAATTATGTCAGACTCAGGAAAACGTCCTTCACATGTCCTCATTAAAGAAGGCCGAGAGGAAGACGTCGTGTTCTGAGACACATAAGCTGGACGTCCGTCCCACCGCCGTCTTTTAAAGATCAGAGCAGAAACTTCGTCTCCTCTGCAGACCAGTTTCTGCTCCACCATGTTGAACGGTATAAACTCTCACTATGACGCGGCGAACATGATCAGAACGGACTTAAACTTTCCGATAGGGAATGTAATCAGATACAGGCGTTTACACGGATATTATTCTTCTATTTAACGGATTATTTACAGGATTACCCACCTCGATCAGTCTGGTAGAAACTGTATTCTGAATGGCCTCAATCGGACTAGACTATTCTACTGATGTGTTTACATGGACGCATTCTATTCCGATTGAGCTATTAGTCGGATTATTAATGGACTATTAGACTGCATGTAAACGTGGCTACTGTTCTTTCTGGAAAAGTAGTGCAACAATCTTCATCACCTCATCCAGAAGCTGAAAAGTTCTTCCACATTTAACTTGATGTTTGTAGCTCAGTTTGAGATGCTTTTGAAGATTTGGATCCTTTTAGCGTTCGTAAAAAAAATCTGTTTGGTGGAACACAGCTGCTCCGGTTGTTGTCATGCCAACAGCACAGACTGAAAATAGTGTTGCATTTTTGCCGTCAAAAAAAATGATACTGTCAGTGAAACACGAGTTTGAATTAATTTACTGTCGTCCGAATAAATCACGCTTGGTGTGTAACGGCCTTAAGAAAAATAAACCAACTTCTAAGACTGAACTTTGGAGGTGTGTCTGCAGATTCTTTGAGGAACTGAAAGTGAGTCTCCTGAACAGAATGGAAGCTGGAATAAAGGTAAAGAGTGACTCACTGAACACTGAACTCTCACACAGCTGAGAGTAGATTTAGCTGTTGAGGATTCTGTGTCATTTTCTGCTCTGATGCTAAAATAACTTCTACTGAATCAGTGGGAGTTAAATTAGTGATGGGTCCTCTCTGACTTTTGCACCGTGGACTCACCAGCGCATTAGTTATTGCTGTACATTAAGCATTAAGCATGTATCCATACGCCAGTCTCGCTCATTCACATGCACCGAGCACACAGCTAAAATATCTCGCTGTGCAGAATTCTGATACAGCAAAAAACAAAACAAAACACAAAGTCTTCAAGTTTCTGGCAGTTCCAGGAAGGCGAAGCAGGCGCTTTTCCGTGTCTGTGTTTTCAGAAGTGCTTGTAGAAGTTCTGGCTCTGAGCCGTAGTGGAGTCTCTGACGCTCCCACATCAAAGACAGCGTCCACCTGCCTCCGCGTCTCCGTCTTTGGAATGTTTCTGCTTAAAAACACGTCCAAAACGTCTCCGAGTAAATCCGTTCGGTTCCCTTTCAGAAGGAGAAGGAATAAAAAGTGCAGCTTCGGACGACCCGGCCTGGGGAAGACCACCGCGTGGACGTGATGAGGTCATCGTCTCTGGAGTGTGTGTGTGTGTGTGTGTGAAGGCACTGTGTGAATGTGGATGATGCTCATTTCCCAGCATGCTCAGCGGGGTTGTACTCCGTCTCCCCTGACGACACCTGAGAGATCCGGCGAGTGGAGCCCCACAGACGGCGGGAAAACTGACCCGAACGCACCTGAACAAACAAACAAACATAGATAATGTATATCAAATATAATATAAAAGCAGTTCTGTCACAGATTAATTAATCCAATTATTCTAATCTGCTCATTCTGAAGAAATGTTAGAAGCAAACAAATCTGTAGAAGATTTGAAAACAGCTGAGGAACCTGTAAAACATCCAGAATGAAGAAGTTCTAAAAAAATTTACATCCAAAATGAAGTTCTAATAAAATTTATAGTCTAGAATGAAGTTCTAAAAAATTAACATCCAGAATGAAGTTCTAATAAAATTAACACCATTTAATAAATTCCTGCTGTTCTCAAAATACTCAAAATATTGAATAAAACATTTTTAAATACTTCTGGGTGTCTAGCTGCAGGTTTTATGTTCTCTCTCTCTCTCTCTCTCTCTCTCTCTCTCTTTCTCTCACCTCCTCTGGTTTTCCAGCTCCCACCACGATCAGTTTTCCATCCTCCAACCCCACCAGGATGTGACTGCTCTCCTTAGTGACTGATACACTGCGGATGGGGACCTTCAGCGCCAGCGGCTTCACCGCCTGATTCAGACTGCAGACAGACAGACAGACAGACAGACAGACAGGATAGCTAGGGGGTGCACTCTCAACACAATACTTTGACACAGTTGTTAAAGTGTGCCCCCTGGTGGCTCAGGCCTGTATGTACGGCTCTGAGCGCTGCTGGTGCTGTGAGACCGACGCCAGCACTCCGGTGCTTTGTTTACCTGAACAGGTCCCGGATGTGCAGGTTGCCCTGTAGTGTGCCCAGTATGAGGTATTCAGACACCAGATACAGCGCAGACACCGACTCCTCCAGAACCACAGACGCCAGCAGGGTACCGTTCACCGAGTACACATGCAGAGCGTACTTCTCCTACAGCAGAACCAAAAAAACCATTCACACATATTCACACTCATTCATTACAGTCAGTTTGTCACACCACAGAAAAATGTGTCATCATAAAACGGATAGTTCCCGTCCTAAAATCTGATTGGCTGGGCCACACTTTTTGGTGCTATACAGAACCATATACAACACATTCTCTATCAGTCTGAAGAACCATTTCACCATGCAAATGGTTCTTTGAGTGTTCATGGTTCTTGTCTAGGGGCAGTCGTGGGCTTCAGTCGCCGGTTTGTATGTGCAGACCTGAGTTTGTGTGGACGGTTCTCTTCATTCACAAAACTAAAGAAAATTTTGATTGGTCTGCACCAAACAAGGCAGGCATGGCAAGTCTAGCCTAAAAGATGCAGATAACCAGCGCAGTTCTTTTTAAGCGAAGGCTGTCGTCACTGTTCTTTAAATAAACTAATAAATAAATAAACAAATTAATTCATCTTGCCTTCCCAGCGGTGCGCCCCTCCATGACAGTCTGAGCCACCATGTGTCCCTCCATGCCCACCTGCAGCTGGGCCACACGGGCAGAGACACAATTCTCACAGGGAGGACGCAGCGTCCGCAGGTACTGACCCCGCCGGACACTGTGCACGATCACCGTACCGTCCTGACAGAAAAAAAAACCACAGACACAAGCAGATCAATTCTGAAATCTGTGGCAAAAATATTTACTTCATATATGCCAGATGAATCTCTAAGTGTAGGTATTGTGATATAAACTGAGTCTGTTCTACAGTTTCTCATTAGGCTGAATGAATAACTGACTCTAAATGTAGGTATTGTGATATAAACTGAGTCTGTTCTACAGTTTCTCATTAGGCTGAATGAATAACCGACTCTAAATGTAGGTATTGTGATATAAACTGAGTCTGTTCTACAGTTTCTCATTAGGCAAAACTGACCTTTGACCCTGAAACAGCCATATCCAGCTCAGTGCTGATGGACACACAAGTGACCTCCTGATCGTGACCACACAGAACCTGCACTGGTCGTGGAGACAGACCGCTGGAGAAACCACCCTACAGAGCGAGAGAGGGAGTTTAAAGTGAAGTGAAATACTGAAAGTGGAGAGTGAAAAATTAAAGGTGTAAAGTGAAGTATTAAGTAAGTAAAGTATTTAAGGTGTAAAGTGATGAATTAAAAGTGTAAAGTGAACTTATTAAATGTGTAAAATGAAGTATTACAAGTGTAAAGTTAACATATTCATGGATTGAACTATTAAATGTGTAAAGTGGTGTCAAGAGGGTAAAGTGAAGTATTTGAGGCGTAAAGTGAAGCATAAAAAGTGTAAAGTGACATTGTTAAGGCTGTAAACGAAATACTGAAGGCGTAAAGTGCAGTATTAAATGTGTAAAGTGTAGCATTAAGGATGAATAGTATTAAAAGTGTAAAGTGAACTTATTCAAGGTATAAAGTGAAGTGCTAAAGTGTAAAGTGAAGTATTAAGAGGGTAAATGTGTAAAGTGAAGTAGTAAATGTGTACAGTGAACTTACTGAATGTGTAAGATGGACTATTAAAAGTGTAAAGTGAACTTATTAAAGGTGTAAAGTATTAAATGTGTAAAGTGAAGTATTAGGTGGGTAAAGTTAAGTATTTAAGGCATAGAGTGAAGCATTAAAAGTGTAAATTGACATTATTAAAGATGTAAAATGAAGTGTTAAGGCTAATAAATAAAATACTGAAGGTGTAAAGTGCAGTATTAATGGCTCACCTGCTGTAGGACCTGCCACACCATGCAGGTGGTGTCTCGAGAGCCAGAAATGAGGTAGATTCCACACAGATCCAACGCCAGACAGGTGACCACATCTACAACAGAGCAACAGAGACAAAATAACAAAGTTATAAAACAATACAGACTCTAAATGTATATCTAATAAAAGCTAAAGACAAAACAGAAAGCAACCTCTTCATTTATGGAGCCATATCGCCCCCTACACTTCCTGTAGTGTATTACAGTCTGTCAGAGTGACTGTGTGGATCATATGAACATTATAGAGCTTTTTAAATGAAACAGTAGAAGCCATATCGCCCCCTACGCTTCCTGTAGTGTATTACAGTCTGTCAGAGTGACTGTGTGGATCATATGAACATTACAGAGCATCATTACTTTTAATTGTGTTTGTAAATGGACTTTTTCCATAAAGAATATTGGCAACAGCTTATTAACTTTGCTAATTAATCATTACAGCTCCACTGTAAACTGAGCTTATGTGGATTAGTGACAGTTCCCTCTGGTTCTTCTGGTTCCTGATATTCTCTCGTTGTCTATGTTTATCTTACCTATGTGTCGGCAAATCCTGCCCACCATCTTGGCCTTTCCCAGTGTGGTGACGCGCAGGCTGCAGTCCCAGTGCCCCCCGCTGAACAGCAGCCGGCCGTCACTGGACACCACCAGCACCTGAGCTCCGATCTCCACCCCTGGAGAGAATGGGCCACTCAGGAAACGATGAGTCCTACAGACAAACACACAAACACAGGTACTTAGAGCTGAACGATTCAGGGAAAACATCTAATTGCAATTTTTTCTGACCAACAATGTGATTGTGATTCATATTTTCACATATTGCTCTCTTTAAATGACCCGAACTCCCTGTTCTCACCAGACCTTTACAACTCAGGATGGAATATCTATGAGGGAAAATCACTGACAGAAGTAGAGAAGACCGCAGACACTCACATCCCCGGTTCGTGGTTAACCTGGCTGGCTGGTTTGCTGTCTGAGATGTCACAGCTGTGCTGTGGTAGTTAATCTGGTATTACTAGATAAACGTTTACAGTTACACTGTACAGCAAACTCTCATTACGATACTACGTTAGCAGTAATCTACTCAAATAAACGTCAGCTTTACCGGTGAATGTTTGTGCTGCACAGAATATTGTTGCACTGGGAGGAGTTTTGGTTGTACTGGGAGGGCTTTCGGTTGTACTGGGAGGGGTTTCAGTTGTACTAGAAGGGGTTTCGGTTGTACTGGGAGGGGTTTCGGTTGTACTGGGAGGAGTTTTGGTTGTACTAAAAGGAGTTTTGTTGTACTGGGAGGGGTTTCGGTTGTACTGGGAGGGGTTTCAGTTGTACTAGAAGGGGTTTCAGTTGTACTGGGAGGGGTTTCAGTTGTACTAGAAGGGGTTTCAGTTGTACTAGAAGGGGTTTTAGTTGTACTAGGAGTTTCGGTTGTACTAAAAGGAGTTATGTTGTACTAGGAGGGGTTTTGGTTGTACTAAAAGGAGTTTTGTTGTACTGGGAGGGGTTTTGGTTGTACTAAAAGGAGTTTTGTTGTACTGGGAGGGGTTTTGGTTATACTGGGAGGAATTTTGTTTGTACTGGGAGGGGTTTCGGTTGTACTGGGAGGAGTTTTGGTTGTTGAATGTGTCGTAGAGAGAAGGATGTATTTACGCTGCATGTCAAGACACATGAAGTGACCAGGTGTAAGCAGGGCCAAAAATCTTACAAACATTTTTACCAAAAAGGTTAAAGAGCCCCTGTCCTAAAGAATCATAACCACGACTCGATCAGTTACAGTAACACACAGTTACTTTAACAGCCCAGAGCGTCTGTTTGTGTTCAGACTTACTTGGGGTTGCTCATGGTGGGGTCCTTGGAGAAGGTGAAGTAGTTGGCGATGTTCTTGTCGTACGGCAACCAGCTATGAGTTCCTATCTGACCATTAGCACTCACGGTCACCTGGATTAGCAAAAAAACCATGACACAGATGTTTATAATTTAATATCATCACAAGTTTCTGATTATAACAGGTGTAAACATTCAGAAGCTCTTTATTTGAAGACGACATACATAAGGACTTCACAATAGATGCATAAGCATTGAATAAAGCAAAATCAAGCAACATGAATATTAATAAACAGGTTATGCCACCAAAAAAGGTTCAGCTATTGTTACAATGTCAAGTCTGTAACAATAGAAGAACCCTTTCTGGTGCTATATAGAACGCTTTTCAAAAAGGTACTATCTAGAACCATCTACAGCACATTCTCCATCAGTCTGAAGAACCTTTTCACCATGCAAAGAACCATTTAATCAGGCAAAAGGTTCTTTGAGTGCTCATGGTTCTATATAGAACCATTTTCTTTACTAAAGAAGAACCATTTTTTAAAGATAATCTATGATTTAATAATGGTTCTATAAAGAACCAGGAACACTCGAATCCTTTTCAAAAAGATACTATCTATCTAGAAATAGGGTTCTTTGAGTGCTCATGGTTCTACATACAAACATTTTCTTTACTAACGAACCTTTGAAGAACCATATTTTTTAAGATTGTATGATTTGATACTGAATGGGATCTAGACTCTGTTCCTCAAAGGAAATCCTGAAATCTTAATTCTGTGTCTGGTGTGTTTCTCACCAGTACGTCTGAGCCCTGGATGATGAAGGACCGTGTTTGGTTCCTGGGAACCACAGCCTGCACTAGAGGAACCCCGTCACTCACCACCTACAGCACACAGAACATATAACACATCATTCTCCTGCACCAGTTCCACCCTCCTCTGTGTTCTCCAGTGCATATAGAACCTGCGCTGCGCTCTGACCTCCACAAACGGACGCAGTTTGTCGAGCTGCTCGAAGAGGTTTGGAGGCAGAGTGTCTATCCGGGCCTGCCGTCTGGACGCGTTCTCTGCAGACATTCGGGGGGGATGGGGTTCCTGCAGCACAGACACACACCGTTACACTGCAAACACACTGACATATACAGCAATCACTGCTCAAACTGTGAAGAACCTTCAGCGGGTCCTTTCGTCAATTCCTTACTCTCATAACTACATAACTATGTACTGTATATTATATACGATAACTTACACAACAGCTACGGAATAATTCATAGATGATACTCAATGATTTATAATAAATTCTAAGTAATTCACAGTATGTAATTCATACTCAGTAAGTAGTAAATTATTTGTACATAGTTACTGAATAATTCACAGCAGCTGCACACTTAAAAATGACGGTTCTTCAAAGGTTCTTTAGTAAAGAAAATGGTTTTATATATAGAACCATGGACGCTCAAGAACACTCTTCAAATTGACGGAGAATGTGTTGTATATGTTTCTACATAGCACCAAAAAGAGTTCTTCTATTGTAACAAGCTTGACATCATAACAACAGAAGAACCCTTTTTGAGGCTATAGAGAACCCTTTTCAAAAAGATTCTATATATAGAACCCTCTACAGCACAATCTCCATCAATCTCAAGAACCATTTCATGATGCAAAGAACCCTTTATTGTTCAATAATCAATTCATATTCAAAGGGTTGTTCTATTGTAACAAGCCTGACATCGTAACAATAGAAGAACCATTTTTGGTGCTGTATAGAACGCTTTTAGAAAAAGGCTCTATATAGAACCATCTACAGCACATTCTCCATCACTCTGAAGAACCCTTTCATGACGCAAAGAACCCTTCAATCATGCAAAGAATTCTTTGAGTGTTCATAGTTCAATACAGAACCATTTTCTTTACTAAAGAACCCTTGAAGAACAATTACTTTTAAGTGTGGACTAAATAATTCATAGTCAATACGGAATAAATAACAGTATTTACTAAATAATTTGAGTAACAGAGTTACTTAATCATTTATAGCAAATACTGAAAAAAAATAGTTACTAAATAATTCATAGTAGACACTAAATAAAAAGTCTTATAAGGGGTTTATACGGGATTTATAACCACAAACATGTTCTATTATGTTTTACTAAAACAGTAATGGCAGAGTTCACACTAACAATGAGGTTCATGTGTTTTTGTACCTTGAGAAGCTGACAGGGAGTTTGGCCGAAGTTACTGATGATGCCCTCCAGAGCTTTACGCTCCGTCTCATTAGCTATAGCGTCCAGATCGACAGCACCTAGAAGAGCCACACAGCACCGTACAAACACATTAACATCACATCTTATACATACAGTGATAACAGACTATAGCAATTCAAAGACAATAACAAATATAGGACCACAAATTACCATATAATGACGACTGCAGCCTCAATGTATCGCTTCCTTAATATATTAAGTACTGCTGCTGTTTATCTCTGAAACAGTAACTTCAACGGACAAGAAAAAGATGTCCATAACTGAAAATCTATAAATGTAACTTTACCTTTTTTATATTTCTTTTCGTTTGTCCTGAAATTTTCACACAATTAAGTAATTAATCTGACTGCCTTCGCTTAATAGTAAGTTAGTTTTATGACCATACGCGATGCTATTGTACTTGAATTATTAAAAGTAAAAGTATATAGTATATAAATATGCTTGTTCTGTCATTGGGTGTAGGGGGGTGAAGTTAAGGTCACTTTCTGGTGGTCCAGATTTTTATTTATTTATTTATTTATTTATTTATTATAATTTTTTGAAATATGTTAAAACTCAAAATCATTGTTGTGTTTTGTTTTTTTTTTGGTGTGAGGATGTAGGGGTGGAGATTTACCTTCATAAGTGCAGTAGTAGAAGACGTTCAGAGCCTCCACTGCCTCTGGGCCGCGCTGTTTATAACCAAATATCAGGTCAATCCACTCGTGCAGGTGAGCAGAAACATGTTCGCTCTCCTGAGAACACATACACAACTGTTAGATGAGTGGAGGACATCTACACCTACTATCTACATCTACACCTATTATCTAGATCTACACCTACTATCTGCATCTACACCTATTATCTACATCTACACCTACTATCTGCATCTATACCTATTATCTACATCTACACCTACTATCTGCATCTACACCTATTATCTACATCTACACCTACTATCTACATCTACACCTATTATCTACATCTACACCTACTATCTGCATCTACACCTATTATCTACATCTACACCTACTATCTACATCTACACCTATTATCTACATCTACACCTACTATCTGCATCTACACCTATTATCTACATCTACACCTACTATCTGCATCTACACCTATTATCTACATCTACACCTACTATCTGCATCTACACCTATTATCTACATCTACACCTACTATCTGCATCTACACCTATTATCTACATCTACACCTACTATCTGCATCTACACCTATTATCTACATCTACACCTACTATCTGCATCTACACCTACTATCTGCATCTACACCTACTATCTACATCTACACCTATTATCTACATCTACACCTACTATCTGCATCTACACCTATTATCTACATCTGCATCTACAACTACACCAATATCTATACCAATATCTACATCAACACCTACATATACACCTACATCTACATCAATATATACATCTACTTTAACACCTATATCTACACCTATATATACATCTACACCTACTGTCTACATCTACATCAACACCTACACCTATATCTACATCAACACCTATCAACATCTACATCTACTACTGCATCTACTATGCTGAAATCTACCTCCACACCTTCACCTACATCTACACCTGCATGTACATTTACACTGAAATGTGCATCTACACCTTCACCTACATCTGTACCTACATCTACACCTACTCAACAACTACATCTATACTTACTACTAACACCTACTATCAACACCTACATCTGCACCTACATCAACAACTACATCTACATACATATCTACACCTACATCAACCTCACCTATATCTGCATGTATATTTACATTGAAATGTGCATCAACATCTTCACCTATATCTACATGTACATGTACACCTACATCTGTACCTACATCTACATGTACATCTACATCTACACCTACATCTAAACCTACACCTACATCAGCACCTGCATCTACAACTACACCTACACCTATTTCTACATCTACTTAAAGGAATACTCCAGGTTTTTTCATCCTGATCTCTATCTGCTGTCAGTGTCAGTGGATTTCCTGCTGTTTTTCTAAGTTCAGGGAACACTAGAGGTCTGTTTTTTCAGTCTTGCTCCCGTCCGCTCCCGCAGAAAATCGGAATCATTTGTCCTGCTCCTGCCCGCATCCGCAACGTTTTGGCCCACTCACGCCCGTGCAGTTCCTTCACGGTGAACTGACATCCAATATTCGACACAGTCTATTCACAAATACATTATTCTTTGCTGAAATAACACAGCAGTCATGGTCATCGGACTTACTGTGTCCAGTGGGGACCTATATCGTTCACTACAGACGCAGCAGACAGAGACCAGGTTAAAAATAATGCTTTTTATAATACTCCTTTAAGCTGCCCACTCTGTGGTTACTGTGTGTGTATATGAGTGTCTGCTGCGAATCACCAGAGCTTTTCTGTGTTTTCTGATAAAATCTTCTCTAGACGAGGCCCAGCGTGGTAGAAACACCTCATTCACTGGTTCCTGATTCACCTGCAGACAGCCCAGATTAAAGCCTGCACACAGAAAGAAGGAAGGTCATCTGAAGGTCGAGGCATATGCAGTTATAAGTGCAACTCGTTAAAGCGATAGTTCAGCCAAAAATCAAATTCCCCCCATTACTGCAAATGTAGTCTCCCAGTCAAGGCATGCTCAGTGTCTGAAGTTTGCTTCTTTAGTTTTAAATGGGTTAATATTGTTTTAAGAGGATCGTGTGAGATGTTTGTGTACCGTTCATGTTCTGCAGGAATTCTGGGAAGTAGAAGAATTCGGGAATGAGCTCCTTCACATCAGCCGGACTCTCCATACGAGCCTGCCATGCAGCAGCCACTGAGGCGAACTGTCTGTCTGCACAGTCGAACCTATTTCCAAACGCAAAAGTTCAAAGAAAATCATGTGTATATAAAAACAATCTAATCACAGGTTTACACTGCCACTTACTACTTACTGCTCACGTGTTCTCCACACAAAATCATACGTGTGCGAATGTAAACACACCTGAATAGCCTGTATTAATGACCTGTGAAAATTAGCAAGTTTCTTGTGTCCAGTAGTCTACTGAGCTAATCATTTTATCGAGGAGAATTGTTTATAAAACTTTATTTATGTATTTATTTACAAAACAACACCCCTGAGATGGACTGGCGACCAGGGTGTTTCCTGCCTTACGCCCAATGACCGCTGGGATAGGCTCCAGAACTAAACTGAACTAAACTAAACTGAACTGAAATGAACTGAAATGAACTAAACTGAACTGTACTGAACTGCACTGAACTGAACTGAATTGAATCAAACTGAACTGAACTGAATGGAAATGAAACAGAACTGAACTGAACTGAATTGAATCAAATCGAACTGAACTGAATGGAAATGAAATAGAACTGAACTGAACTGAAATGAACTAAACTGAACTGAACTGAAATGAACTAAACCGAACTGAAGTGAATTGAACTGAAATGAACAAAACTGAACTGAAATTAACTAAATTGAATTAAACTGAACTGAACGAAACTGAACTGAACTAAACTGAATTGAACTGACCTGACCTGACCAGAACAGAACTAAAGTAACTGAACTGAACTAAACTGACCTGACCTGAATAAAACCATAGTGGCTACAAAAAGTAATAAATTTTGTTCATCTGATCAGCAGGACAGGCTGCAGTGATGCGTGTCCGTATGGTGCGTGTCTGTATGGTGCGTGTCCGTACTTTCCGCTCTGCAGCTGAATGTGCAGGGTGGTGAAGGGCTCCATGCGGATCATGTAGTGCATGACCCCCGCTGCGTTAGAGTAGTGTGTGCCGTAGTGGAACTTATCCACGGTTCCTGTGGGGTCCTCGAAACTTTCATACCTGAGAAAACACACGAAAAAACATCACTGCGCATCCGCTCACTGATTACCATCACTTACTGAGCATTTCACAAACACACAACAAAGCCATCGCTCTCCAGCAGCATCTCCAACACTGAAACTTCATAATGATTTATCTCAGATTTTCCACTATTTTCCATCATCAACATTCCATATAAACTCAGAAGACTCGTGTAGGTTCACTGGTGGTTCTGGATAGTAAATAAAATGTCTATATTTGTGTTGTAGTCATGGCGACCCCTGGTTCCTATCACCACCACTGTAAAGACATCAGAACCATTTCACACCAAACCACTCTGATTACATCTCACACACTGAATTATGCAAAGATTTTAAAAGTTTGGTGGAATTCTCCTTTAAGGTGTACTGTAATATGAAGGTAAAGCGTCTCACTTCTCTCGGACGACCTGGGCGTGGCGAGGGTTGACCACTCCGATGGGTTTGGACAAATCTCTGAACACAGCTGGGTCGTCCAGGTCCAATTCAGGGGATGTGTAATCACACAGCACCCACGGGAACTGAGAACACATTTAAACCAGGGTCCAGTTTAAGGGTGGTCAGCAAATATTACCACAATACACACTGTTCTTTAACTAGTTTATATATTTTGTGTATTTATTACTTGTATAAATAGGTAATATTACACTGCACTGTCTTTTATTTTGCACAGTGCTGCTGTTTTCAGTTCCCATAGATGTTTCATTGCCTTGTATATATACTAAACAATGACTATGAAGTTCTATCTGTCTATCCATCTGTCTATCTATCTATCTGTCTATCTGTCTGTCTATCTGTCTAGAGCCTAATCTATCTGTATTAGCTAGAACACACAAGCACATCTGTAAGTAAGTCGCTCCGGATAAGAGCAACTGCTAAATCCCATAAATGTAAGGCTACGTTCACATTACCAGGCTGAAGTGGCACAAATCCAATTTTTTGTCCTGATGAGACTCAGATCTGATGTTTTCAGAGCTGTGTGGACGCAAATCTGATCTTTTCAAATCCAACCTGAGTCACTTTCATATGTGGTCCTAGATTGGATATGTATCTGATTCATGGCCATGTGACCTTAATGAGACGCTAAGATCGGAATTAATGTGCTTTTTTTCCACTGCGCTGCTCCATCATTCAGCGTTACCATGGCAGCAGCGCCGAACAGAAGTTAAAGCCTGTAAACGGTGGAAAAGCAGCTCATCTCACCTTTTTCTCCTTCGTCTCGCTCTAATAATGAAGCTGAGAGCTGATCAGAGTTAATGATCTTCTCAGCGAAGCTCGTTCTGCTCGTTAGTTTGTGCTGATGATGCTCGTGATTCATTCACGTGACGTTACTGAGTAGGATGAGCTCATAAGGGTCATTTCAGGACGCCGGGTTGTTTACATTGATGACAGATTTGAGTCACTTATCTAAACGAGTGTGAACCGTCGAGTCAGAGAGATCGGATTTGAGCAAAAAATCGGATTTGAGCAACGAGTCTAGTAATGTGAACGTAACTTAAATGTAAATATGTTGTGTTCTAGAACACCATGCACCAGCATGGGTCATAATAAATTATTATTATTGGTTTATTATTTATTTATTTATTACTATTATTAAACCTATTATAGATCCTGTAAACAACAACCAGCATACAGCACCTACAAAACTGCATAGTAACAAGCAGCCGACCGTACGACAATCTGTTTTGTTGCTTCATCTAACTTTTCTCATTTATTTTTACCAACGGTTTGATGTGTTTCCTCCTGTTTCTTCCTAAAAGGTTTATTTTTGAGTGAGAAAAGTCTTGTGGTGTTATACTTTTGTTGTAGCACCCAGGTAGCAGTTAAATTGAGTGAACCGGTCGTACCACAGGATACTGGGACAGGTCGTTGTACGTGCGGCCGGCGATGGTGTTGAGCTGCATCAGATACTCGAAGTTTGAAATCTCTCTGCACACCCATTTCTGCAGGACACACACACAAACAAGTATTAAATAAAAAAAACAACACAACTACAGTGGGGAAACACCTTTATTTTCAGACTAGCTACATACAGACTTCATAACACACATGTAAGCACTCAATAAAGTATTTAAAAACCAGTACTTAAGTGTTTATAATCGGTCTATGCCAGCATACGCAACATGACATAAGGTGTTTCATGAAGTAAAAGACACTGTATTGACTTGAGGGCTCCTAAAGTAAAGTGATAGAAACTCATTTCATTTCTATCACTATTAAGCAGAATCTTTTCCAAGTCGCTGAATTTAGAAAAGGCCTCGTTAAGAACGCGGCTTATAACGTGTTGACAAGCTAATATTAACTAATGCTTTTGCTAACATTAGAAATATGAGCTAGTATGTTAATAATGGTTAGCTAATCTTAAGTAAACAAGTAACAACTGTATTAATTCATTACTCAGGCATATCTCGTTTTTTTAAAGGAGCAGACACAAAAGTATTACCATCTGAAAATTCTCAGAGTACAAAGTACAAATCCATCAGCTATTGTTTAACTTTATTTATTGAATCTTAATTTACTTATGTAGTCAATGAACTTAACATCACATAACGTCACGTTTTTTTCACAAACACTGTATCACTCCGCTGAGACGCTGTTGCTGAGCAACGACTCTGACAGCTGTAGGAGACGCTCAAGCCATTTGAACGTTTTTACTTCTTACTTTGCCACAAACAGAAAATGGACACTTATAAGATCACATTTGACCGACAGCCGATTTGGTCAGACTCTGAAGATGAGACGACACTAAATTCCCAAACTGTCATCACCACTGAGCAGCTTTTCAGTCGGCAGCTGAGACAGAAGAACAGCTGAACAACCTGGAATCAGCCAGAAATGAACCCAACACCATTCGCCAAACTAAATGGGCTGTAAGATGCTTTACAGACTGGCTGGAACAAAACAACATTAATACTGATCTGGCAAGAACTGACACAACTGAGCTGAACTTGATATTGCGGCAGTTTTATGGCTCAGTCTGATTTGGTCAGACTCTGAAGATCAGACTGCACATTTGGCGAATGGTATTCGGTTAATTTCATGAAACATGTCGGGAGTACTAACATATACTGTTGATAAATACTCAGGTATTGCTTATTCAGAGCTTATGCATGTGTTATGAAGTTCCTATGTAAGTAGCCTTCAAGTGTTACTAAAATGTTTGTAATCTTTAATTACAGTAATAATAGACAATAATATAGTGATAATAATAATCAGTAATTTTTTGCATTGCTGATGTAACTGCAGTTAGGCTGAGGGTGTTTGCACACAAACCTGAGTGAGATTGGAGGCCTTCAGGAGCTCTTGAGGGGAGCGGGAACCGAAATAAAATAGATTAGGCGGCCGCAGGCCCAGAATCCTGGAGTAGACCTTGTTCCGCACCTGTGGTGGTCAGTAAAGGTGTGGGTCAATCCACGTGAAATGACCTGATCATCTCAGATTTGCTTAATACTTTCAGGAAATAATGTGATTGTGCTCAGTAGACTGTGTGCAAAATTTTCTGGTTATATCTTCTTTCGTTTCAGAGATATAGAGGCTTTAAAAAGTGGGTGTGGCCTTATTTTTTACTTTCAAATGGAAAAGGTTTGATAACATATGAAATATTGTGGCCAGATGCATGAAATTTTCAGGGAAATGATTTAATTTAGGTCGTGTTTAACTACCAAAAACAGGAGGTGCAGATATACAGGTTTGTCAGTGTATGCTTTGCTGAAATTCCAAAAAAAAGCGCATTTGAGCAACTATGACACTGTAAATACCCACATTAAAGCACATCAGATCTTTCAAACTTTATTTATTTTATACCTTCATTACTCATATTACAGCTCATGCTTTCCAATTAAGTAGTGTTCTCAAATAGTAAAAATATTTTATTTATTAGCAATTAAATAAATTTAGATTTTTTCTTTTCTTTTGTGCAGCTTTGGCCCTCAAAACTTCCACAGTAATGTTTATCAGATCTTTCAAACTTTGACATTTATTACATGATTTTAGGCCGACTTACAGTTTGTACTTACACACATAAACAAATATTCAGAACAGAACATATTTAACCTTCATAAATAAAAACATTTTATTCTGTTGTTTTTACTCCATCACTATGGGGACACTGAGATGGTAATCTGACCTTCTTCCTGAAGTTGATGAAGTAGTGCGCCTGGTCGATGAAGAAAAGCTCGAGGGCGGAGCGCCGCAGGTTGTAGCGCCTCAGGTGGACCTCCCTCAGCTGGTACAGCGGCCGCTTAAAATCAAAGCCGATACCTGCAAAAACATACAGTGACATTTCAGCTTCAACAGGCAAAAACACAGGTCACACTTTACCTGTTAGCTGCAATGTGTCACATAACCAATGAATCAGTTCATCAAAATAGTACACAAGAGTTCATTAGAGCCATATAACACCTCTGTAAAGGCGTCCCGGCAGCAGGAAAATACATTTTTATAAATAAATAAATAATAAAAAAGGTAAAACAGTTAAACAGGTTTCAGATCATTAGTAAGAAATGTGCCCATAATGATGAACAGAGCTGCAGAATATCAAGAATGAAGTTCTGACAAAATTAATATCCATAGAATAGCTGTAACTAAATGAATCTGAAAAATGAAGTGCTGTAATGAATATCCAAATAAATTTAAATAAAAAAAATAAAATAAATATCTAGAATGTAGTGCTAATAAAATAAATATCCAGAATAATGTTCTAATAAATGTAATATCCAAAATGTAGTTCTAATAAATATCTAGATTGAAGTTCTAATAAAATAAATATCTAGAATGTAGTTCTCATAAAATAAATATCTAGAATGAAATCATAATAAAATCAATATCAAAAATGTAGTTCTAATAAAATCAATAACTAGAATGATATTCTAATAAATTTAATATCCAAAATGAAGTTCTATTAAAATAATTATCTGGAATGAAGTTCTAGTAAAGTATAATGTGTACAGTGTTCTGCTGTAGTGCTGAGTAACGATGGTGTTCGTACCTTCCTCAGTTTCCTCCTTCTCGCTGCTGCCGTCATAGAAGTAGATGTGGTGTGTTGTGACCTCCAGACGACCCGGCACTACGGCCACGATAGTGATGAGCTCACAGTCTTCAGAGAGAACCAGCTTCTCCTTCTGACTCTCCTCCTCACCCTCCTCCACCCTGAGGCACACAGACAGGAGAAACACCACAACACGCCCTCAGCTCCTTCACTCACACATCACCAGGCATTTTATAAAACAAATATTGTAAACTGGCCACGTATTCAACAGCTGAATATATATATTTATATATACTGTAAATATTCCTTTATTTGGGTTTAAATTTAAATTAAACCACATATTATGTAGGAAAATATCTGACATTAAATTTACTCATATGTTGCAAATATTCCTATATTTTAATAATCTAATTTAAACCACATACAGTAAATATTTCTGTAAATTGGACTCATATATTGAAAATATTTCTATATTTGAAATAGCTAATATATTTAAATTATTCCTACCTTTGAATTTCAATTTAAATTATTTTATGTACTGCAATAATTTTCCATTTTTTAAATTAAATTCCCAAAATATATACGTTGTCATATCAAAAGCTCAAAACTTTAACATCATTTGTAAATGCCAGCTTTTCTCTACATTATGTGAACATTTCATGATAAATGTATCAACAGAAATGAATAAAATCCAATACAGACTCACTACATTAAAACATACTCATATTCAGAATGATTTTAGGTCTCTTATAAAGTTACCATTTCCAAAATTTGAGGTTTCATTATGGCAGTGACGATATGCAGAATTCAGATATGAGTGAGAAATTTAAATCTAAATATAGGAATAATATTACCAAATTAACACATTTTCTTTTAATTTTTGCATCCCAAATCTGCTAAATGATTAATATAAATATGATAAATATGATAATGTGCACAGTTTGTTCAGGTGGGGTTGCTCACTGGCTGTCGATGTACATGAGGTCCTCTTCCTCCAGCCGGTCATCCTCCATGTCGCTCACTTTAGCTTCCTTAGCAACAGCCAATGGGAGCGGATCTGAGCTACGAGGACTCTCGGCTCCTAAAACCACAGAGAAGAGCTTGAAATTAACCTCCAGGCATGTTTTAATGTAAAGAGTATCATCTATATGAACCCATTAATGTCTGTTTTGGAAATGTAACATTTTAATCTACATGTTCCCTTAATTTTCTTATGGTGCAGTGAACCAATAGAAGCCATATCGCCCCCTCCACTTCCTGTAGTGTATTACAGTCTGTCAGAGTGACTGTGTGGATCATATGAACATTATAGAGGCTTTTTAAATGAAACAGTAGAAGACATATCGCCCCCTACACTTCCTGTAGCGTATTACAGTCCGTCAGAAAGACTATGTCAACCATATGAATGTTATAGAGCACTTTTTATGTTAGCCAATATTCCAACTACACATTCCTACTACATAAATATACAAACAGTTCTGTAAAGTCAGTAAAATATATATATCTAGTCATTGTTTGTAAGCCTACTTAACCCTCTGAGGTCATTTTCTCGATTTGTTCTTATCCTCTTAAACTCTCCTTTAAACGCTCTTCATATAACATGATCCTCATATGTTTCATATCTAAATGCTCCGTTATCTTCATCACTACTTTCCAAAACCGCTGCAGCAGCTTCAGCAGCTGTAAACTCTCTGCACGCCGTTTCACATGAGTCTCCGATGTGGACTGAATGAAGAATGAAGGGTTTCCGGCGTGATGGTCAGTCCTTAGTGATTTCCCGAGTGTCCATTGGTCAGTTTCACACAGAATGTAAACGGGCACACCAATCCACCAGTTCCACACGGTGAGAGGCAGATGACGTGTATCTCAGCCCCTCTTCATAGGCTCATAACTCCGGATGTGAGTCTCGTATGATCTCGTGATGAGATGGAATGGAAAGGGCGACTCTACAGATTCAGGAAGTGTTTGAACTGGATTTCTGAGCTGGATCGTCACAAAGATACACAAACAGATATAGAAACAGAGAACTTGACGTGACCCCAGAGGGTTAAAGTATGAAACTGAGTGGACTCTTACTGCAAAACCTCAAACCTCAGCCCATGAGTTTAACCCAAACGCATGGTTCAGTATGTTGTAAGTGAGTCTGATCTGTTGTCTCCACTGTGATACAGACCCATGTTGTCCCTGAGTGCGCTGGCCTCGCTGTGGGAGTTGAAGTTATAGTTGGGCACGAGCTTCAGACGCATTTTGGAGTACGTCTCTGCACTAGAGAGCTTCCACTTCACCTCAGGCTGATCCCTAAAACATAAACACACACATTCAGTCTGGCACTACCAGCATAAACACACTTACATTCAGTCTGGCAGCTCCAGTAAACTCTGCCACCCAGACACATCTGCTTACACACAATACACACAACCATCTTACCCACTACTTTAATAGCACTTCATTTAATAGACCTGAATCTGATACACTGTAATCTCATCATATATAGTAAAATATAAAATAATTGATGCCCTAGAGCAGCCTGGGTGCAACCTGGGGGTCCAGATTTACAGGGGGTTGCAGGATGGTTGTCAAAAAAACACACACAGCCATGCACTCTTAAAAAATGATGGTTCTTCAAGGGTTCTTTAGTAAAAACAACAATTCTGTATAGAACCATGAACATTCAAAGAATCATCTGCATGCTTAAATGGTTCTCTGCATGGTGAGATGGTTCTTCAGATTGATGGAGAATGTGTTGTATATGGTTCTATACAGAGACTTTTTGAAAATGGTTCTCGACAACTAGAACTGGAAATAGGAAACTCATTGTAAATTTAGATTTAAATTAATTCATATATTGTACAAATTCTATATTTCAATTTTAATTAATTTAAGTATTGTACATATTTCTATCCTGTATTTAAAACTAACTTCAATATTACACATTTTCTTATGTTTGAATTTGAATGAACTCATATTGTAAATATTCCTATATTTGAATCTAAATTTAATTCCTATACTGTAAATATTCCTTTGAGTTTATATTTATATTGAACCACATATTGCAAATCTGAAATAAAATTTATTCATGTTGCAAATATTCCTATATTCCTGTTGTAATTAAAATAGTAAATAAATATAAATAAAATAATATATAAATAAAATATACATAATATATTTTCATATATTGAAAATTTTCCTACATTTGAAATTAAATGAAATTACATACTGAAATTGTCATTAAATGAAAAATATATATTGAAATTAGATACAGCACATCACAATTAAAAACGAATGGAGTTATTAAAGAATGAAGTTCTAATTAAATTAATATCTGGAATACATAACATTCCAAAAGTGGAGGTCAAATCTCAAGGCAGAGTTTTTGACAAAAAAAAAAACGTACATGGATAATAACAGCGCAGCATTTATCATTTTATTCACAGAATCCTTAAAATATTGAATAGATCATCTAAAAATAGCTTTCGACAAGTAGTTTGTACTGTGTTAATTCATGTTTATGCTAACTTGCTTGTTAATATAAAACATCTGCATGTTATATTTACTCATCTGCAGAAAACAGGCTGATCGACATAAAGAACGCAGGAATAAGAACAGAAGCACCGTGCAACAGTGAACAAACTGTGGTTTGATGAAGAACAGAAGCTTTGTTTACGATTAGTTTATGACATCGATTGTAGAGGAGACACTGTTAGGCGGACAGACCTGTTAGCCCAAGCTCCTCTCTGGCTGGTCAGCAGTCTGCGCAGTGACTTCCAGTGTTTCCACACCACCCCCTGCTGGCTGTTACTCAGCTTCTGCACACTCATATAGCGACTGTTCTCACTGCGCACTCGCTTCACGAAGGGGTCCACGATCAGCTCCTGAACACAAGCACAAACACACATATAGCCATGAGTGGCAATCTGCGGGGTCCAAGCGCTCATCAGCTCAATGAGGTCTAATACTGGGGACTTTTCACAGACAGATGATAAATAATATGCTCTGGGACCTTCAAATGTCCCACTGATGAGATGAGACCTTCTTTCGAACCGAATTTTGAGGATGCACCAGTGTATCGTTCTCAGATCTGAGTTCCCATGAGCCTCTACATCACAGGCAGAGCAGAGCCAGTTTGCAAGGACAGCGGGAAAACTTCCTTTTAAATGTATGTTGAACTCGTTTGTTCATGAAAATTAGTACCAGTTTACCACTTACATGAACACTTCCTGTCATTACATGGATAACCAGCTAGATTGCTAGCATAGCTGTCAGCACTTAAGTTTTATGTGCATTAATTTAAAAATTTAAGGTAAATAGTTAATATTTTAGCAAAGCCATTGAACAGTGAGAGAGGCTGATCACATTTAATACAGATTGACATTTAGACACTGGTACACTAAGACTGGTAAACTAAGCTGCAGACTTTGATGAAATGAGTTAAATTTTGAGATGATAAGACTAAGAATTTTTGAGTTTTAGTAATTTAATTCAGTATTAATAATCAATAATTCAATAATTGCCATGGTTACAATGATTAACATTTTTTTTTGAGAATTATTTACCTAGAGATGCCAGAGATTATCGCAAGGCTAATTTTGAAATGATCAGATCAAACTCCTTAGACTGAAATTGGCTGTTTTCAGACAATTGACAATAGAAAAATCCAAAAAAATGCAAAACAAATAAAAAATATTCTGGGAGAACTGTCTTGAGTTTTGGATGAATTTTGGTTTAAAATGAGCCAATAAATCAGCAGAATTATGTCTGTAAGCTTTACAGTGTAGGAGTCAAAAACACAACACTGTAGTGCCCCCTAAAGGCCAATCAGACTCATCTCACGTAGTGGGAGGGACCAAGTTTCATATCTGTAGGCCTCATGGTTTGGACAGCACAGTTCATTTTAGCATTGAACAGTAATTTATGTGAATCTGAGCTAAGACAATAGGAATCCAACACCTTTGGAGCTTCAACCCCTAATTATCACTAACGTTTGTGGAATCACAATCAAGGCAGTGCATGAGGCTGTTTAATGAAACTAGACTTCTTTTAGCAATACTGACAAACATTTAATTGATATTTTACATAGAAACATATTACAGAACCCAATCCTTTACAATAATTGGATTTGCTATTATAAGCTAACAGGTCCCTCTGTTTAAGAGCCTTGAGACTGTAGCTTTAGCAGTAGCTAAAAACAGTGGCTAAATTAGCCTAGCTAGCTATAGCCTTAATCCATAGTTGATAGTGATAAATAAATGCAACATACTGTTTATTTTTCACTAAGGGCGAACGGTACAGCAAAGACACAGTATAACTATATTTCAAGAAACATTCACGACACACAGCATCACGATATGTAGTTTTTCTTACAACTGATTAGATTGAACAGAACAAACTGATCGATCACAAAACCGTGGGTGAAATTTGCTTTCACTCATTTTACAATCAGATTTGTACACAACTTTGATGAATAAATCAAAGCGTCCACATAATCAAATAAAACATAAATATTACAACAACACAGTCAGAGGTGACAAGAGAAGATTTAAATATAAACCTGAAACTTGGCTCTGCAGTCAGCTCGGTCCTTCTCCCTCTTCTGGGCGGTGCTCATCAGGGCATCAAAACACGAGTTCCAGAAGTTGGACATTAAGTCGTGGCTCTTTCCGAACGTGTCTAGCTCATACTGCTGCATCGTGGGTCCCACCTACAAACACAAGACACTTTATTTAAACTCACAGTGAGTGATTTTCACTATTTCCAAACCTGTCCTATCATATTATATCTTTCTTTTGTATTTTTCAGTGTTTTATTTAGATTACTTTTGAAGTGAAGTTGAAAAAATAAATTTATTTAATAAATAATAAATAAATAAATAAACAGAATAAATAATAAAGAGTTTTCATATGTAGACGGAGCATTATTGTAGCCATGCCCCATTGTTTTGAAGCAAATGTGTCCCAAAGTCTGAAAATCAGTGTGGAACATCACCAATCGTCACAAAGTCTCACCACTGAAACATTTGGTAAAGTTTGGATACTGTTATGATTGTCTTGGAATATTCAATCGTTATCTTTAATAAAATAAACATAATTAAGGTATAGGGTCACTCAAAGTTAAAGGGTTTTAGTCTAAGATCAGTTAAAATCTCAAATGTGTTTTCAGCTCTGACTTTGAACCAGTTCGGGACAATCATTCAAAACCATTTACACTGTATCATCACCTGATGTAATAGGCATGTCTAAATGTTACCAATTGCATATTTAAAAATAAAACCAAAAAAATGTAATACACCACACATCCTCTCCAGTGTACTCACACACACAAACAAATGTTTGTTTCTGTGAGCTGTGGGGACATTATTTCCATTAATTTCCTGGAAACTTACCCAAACCTTAACCATAACTACTACTAGCCAAACCTCAACTCTTACCCTAACCTTACATCATGTCTTCACCCTAAAATTTAATGATTTACATTATGGGGACCAGATTGTGGAAGAAATGTCCCCACAACGTCAGTGTGTAAACAAATTTTGGTCCCCACAATGCTGCATAAACCTGGTACCCACACACACACCCACAGGGGAATGGTGAGCTGATATAATGAGTGATTTGTTTATCCAAACAGTCCAAACAGAGCAGATTTATGGGTTTAAACTGTCGTCCAGCCATGTATAAATCCTCCGAGCAGGGTGCGCGCCAGACAGTGTGTTTAATTTCGCTCTCCAGCACAGAGATGCTGCAAATAAATCAGCACTTTTCTCTGTCTTGTTTTGGCACCGCATGGGTGGCTTTCATCTAAATACGGACTCCATCACCACAGCACAGACGAGCATGAAGAGCCAGCGTCCACTTTAAACAAACACAGCGTCCACTGCATGAATTATCTGACCAATCAAACACCGAAGAAACGTTTATAAGGGTTTGGACTGGAGCCTAGACCACTAAGAAGCTACGAAAATGAATATGAATTAAGAAAATGAAAAGAGGCTGCGACAAACGTGGCTAATTCATTTTTGTCCACAAAGCAGAAGATGAAATATATACTTATTACACTGTAAACTGTACTTACCGTCCTCACTGCACTCTGTACATACATAATCTGTATATTTAACACACAACTGAATACAACAATATTCTGTATGTTATATATTATGCTGTTGTCGAAAGAAAACCTTGTATGGTGACTTTACAGGAGAAGGAAAAAACCTACCTTACTTTTAATGTAAGTCAATGGAACCAGAATTTTGTACCATGTCATTTTGGGCCGTTTCTTTTGGTCCATTCTTCATGAAATTTACATCCAGTGTAAAGGACAGCAGGCTTTTTAAAATGATGTCAAAAAACTGAAAAACGAGGTTTTCTTCCGACAACAGCGATATATATTTTCATATGTATGTGGACAGGTTTTTATCTACATGTACATTTTTATTATTAGTGACTAGAGTAAATACTATTAGAATACACAGTGTTCTTTAACTACACTCTAAAAAAATATGGTTCTTCAAGAGTTCTTTAGTAAAGAAAATGGTTCTATACAGTAGAACCTTTTGCACGATTAATGGGTTCTTTTCATCATGAAAAGGTTCTTCCAATTGATGGAGAATGTACTGTAGATGGTTCTATACAGAACCTTTTTGAAAAGTTTTCTATATAGCACCCAAAAGGGTTATTATATTGGTACAAGCTTGACATCGTAACAATAGAAGAACTCTTTTGAGTACTATATAGAACCATTTTCAAAATGTTCTATATATAGCACAAGCTGAAGAACCCTTTCACCATGCAAAAGTTTCTTTAATTGTTCATGGTTCTATATAGAACCATTTTTTCTAGAGTTATGAAGCTATGCTGGGTCTGCTGCACATGTGGAAGCTATCCACTCCCAGTGCTGCATGTGGGGCAGCGTGATTGGTTCATTTTGTGACACGGCTGCTTCGACTTATTGTGTCACTTCTCTTTTCAAGTCTCTGGATGGAGGGAAGAGGGTTGCCATGTATCCAAAAAGAGCTGCTCTAAACCGCTTGAGTGTTTGTATCCGAGGAAAATCCGAATAACCAGTAAGCTGATGAAGCTGCTCACAGGACAGTGGTAATATTTTGGTCCAGTAATACCAACACATCCCTGTGTGTGTGTGTGTGTGTGTGTGTGTGTGTGTGTGTGTGTGTGGACTCACGTGGTTGTGGTAGAACAGCTGCCACTCAGCGGTGCTGCAGTATCTGTGCAGGTCCTGAGCGAACGTCGGACTGCCGTTTGTTGGGGGCAGGCTGGGCAGGAGCTGCTGCAGTTTGGTGGGGTCGGCGTGCTGGTCCAGCAGCGTCCGCACCACAGGCACCAGTGGCCTCAGCAAAGCCTCTGCCCCCGAGTTACTGACCCGGTCGCTGTCGGCCCCCGCGGGCCACAGCGTGGCCCCCAGACGCCCCAGCAGAAAGCAAACCTCCTCCCATGACAGACACAACACCGTCTGCAGCAGACTGTGCAGCTTTACACACGCCATCACACACACCTGCACACAGACACAGAGAGCACACACTACTGATCAATAACACACTGATCACTGATCAGAAGTTATGAATCACTGTTCAAGAGTTATGAATCACTGTTCAAGAGTTATGAATCACTGTTCAAGAGTTATGAATCATCATTCAAAAGTTACTAATCACTGATCAGAAGTTACAAATCAGTAGCCATGTTTACAAGCAGCCTGGTAATTCGTTAATAAGAGAGGGTAAAGGGTGCCGTAGTTTCCGCTCTCGGATCTCGGAGAAAGTTATGTTTGCCGTCTGTGATGAAGACCAGTCTGTCTTTGCCTGATTGGCTAAACGCAGTGCGGTGGACAGATTTATTTGCATAAAACTGAACTTTTACACAGCTGAGGTGAACAGAACGCAGCGAGGCGACGTTACGTACCGTTACACTTCCTAATAGGAGAGCAGTGGCGAAGCACGGCGAGCTGCGTACCTGCGAGTGCTGCTGCTGTATGTATCCTGTGATGATCCTCAGGCCGATCTGAGCCATCTCTTTCAGCTCAGCAGCTCCAGGTGTGGCGGGAGTGGTGTGCCACGCCTGCAGCCGGTCCAGCAGATTCACCACACCCTCAAATATCTGAAATACACACAGTCAGTCTCAGGAACAACCAGGAAACACCCCACATTCAACATAACAGGGGCAAAATGACCCCAAAATGATGCCTGGGCGATATGCTCATATTTTACCGTTTTTGTGATAAATTATGTCACAATATGTTTTTCTCAGCACATTGTGGACATCAGCAGTACTTACAGAACTCTGACTAATACATGTTTCATTAGAAAGTTTGATCATAACATTATACTGTTTAACTGGATTTAGTGCAGTTTGTAAAACACTGAATAAAATTCATCGTAGTTGTAGGTTTATCATTATTTTATATGTGGCACTACAGGTCATATAAAAAAAAAACCAAAAAAACGAAATATTGTGATGCATATAGTGTATCGCGATAATATCTTGAAGTATTGTGATATAATATTTTTTGCTATATCTGTCAGAATTGCTCACAGTGGTGGTGATAGGAACCAGACGTCCACCTCTAAAAGCTCCCTCACAGAAAGTTCCTACATGAAATGGTTATGAATTCACTGCCTGATGACTGAGACACTGTTTTATGATAGTTTGGAGAACTTAAACTCCATTCATGGTGGAGGGATACATGCAGGGCGCTGTGAGGCAAAATAGTCCCCAAAGAAAACTTATTATTTCAGATTTTCCACTATTTTCCATCATCAACATTCCATATAAACTCAGAAGACTCGTGTAGGTTCACTGGTGGTTCTGGATAGTAAATAAAATGTCTATATTTGTGTTGTAGTCATGGCGACCCCTGGTTCCTATCACCACCACTGTAAAGAGATCTGAACCATTTCACACCAAACCACTCTGAGTCTCTCTGATTACACCTCACACACTGAAGCTGAATCACTTCCTTTCCTTAGCGCAGTTTGGTATCAGTACGCATGTAATTTTGTTAAGTAATGTGGCCGATAGCACAGCTCTATTCTGAACTGAAATATGTAAATCACTTCTAATTTTACACATTTCTATTTTTAAAAATGTAGATAATGTAGCTTAATGATACTGTTTGAAGGAAGCGTATGAAAATTTGAGACTTTGGATGACTACTGACTTCTACTATATTAGCCTCGTAGCTCCAGCACAGTGCAAATTAGATTTTTTGGGCAAATCTCAGCAAATATCAGCCAGTTTTATCGGCAAAATGATATATCGGTTGATCTTTGCACTCTTGGTCCAAACAAGCCTCATCTAAAAGTGTACATTTCTATGTATTCTCTACCTTTTCACTCCAAAGAGTTTGATTGTCGGTTCCCTCAGCGAATAGGAAGTCCTGTAACAGTCTGAGGAGGCGGAGCAAAGAGGGAATATGGGGCAGAGCCAATCCCTGAGAGTCCCGCAGATCAGACAGAGACGACTCCAACATCATCTCCAAAAGGCTAAAACAAACACATACACAGAAATATATACACGGTTAGTGCATAAGTTCATATACACAGCAAATATATAGACTATACACTCCTGAATTAGCTCAAACTGCACTCCCACAGAAAAACAAAGAAGTGTTCAGGTCTTAAATATTAGAAGGATTATGTTTATCTATTAAAACACAAGGAATTAATAGAGATAGTAATAAGCTAAATATATACAAAATCATCATTTATAGGGTATTTCCTATCTGAATCAGACGTACATCATCAGCTGCATTTCATCATTTCTAGGCACTATTATAAAATATAGTGGTAATCAATAAAGTATGTTCTAATTTATGGCTAAAATATATTTTTTCAAATATAGAAACAAAAAAGCTTGGTGTATTGTTTTTATTTGATTTTATTGTTTTACTTGATTTTACTATTTTTGTCTTATTGTCATTATTTTAGATATTTTATTATTTACTTATTTGTTTTTATTTTTTTTCCCCATTTATTTATTTGTTTATTTATTATTACTCATGTTCTAAATCTTGTTTCAATTATGATTATTTTATTATTATTTCAATCATTTTAATTCATTTTTGTTTCCTTTCTGATCTTAAATTCCTTTTGTTTTATTTTTGACTTTCTTTTGATTTTATTAACTTTAAATTTCAGTTATGCTTTAATTATTGTTTATATTTTCTACTGTTTTATGTATTTTTATTATTAATTTTTAATTTTTTAATATGCTGACCTGATTTGATTCATTTTTATTATTAAATTTACTTTTATTATTTGATGTGTTCTCACACATTATCAATCATTGTAAATGAGGGTCACCCTCAATGGTCTCTGAGGTTTAATAAACGTTGATTGATTGATTGATTAACTGATTATCATATATATTTTACTACTGTCTAAATACTCCCTCCTGTTACATTGGGGTGTTTTTAGAATTTAGAAGTGATTCTTAATTGTACCGAAATTATGAAAAAGAACAAGATCAGGGTAGATTGTGAGATTTCATGACGCATGAAATCACCTCCTGAATAAGTGTTCACAAGATTAAACCCCTGGCCATAGCTTTATTCACCAGGGCTCCAACAGGAAACAGGCTGCTGTTAAACTCTGAGTGGACAATCAGGAGGTTTATCACGCCTGACTGGAGCTCTTACCCCTTTATACTCCTCATACACCAACACCCCAAAGCCAAAAACAGAAACAGAACTACAGCAGGAGAGAAGGACGAGCACTTAAAGAATCCTGGCAACACTCACAACCAGATGTTTCACATCAAACAGATGTTTATAATATAATAAGAATAACCCTATGACTGCAGAGACTTCAAACACAGGACTGCAAAGCTTAGTCAACAAAAATGATTAGCCAATGACAATCATGGAAATTTCACTTAATAACTAAAGCTCACTATAATGTTCATGCGATCCACACAGTCACTCTGACAGACTGTAATACACTACAGGAAGTGTAGGGGGCGATATGGCTTCTACTGTTTCATTTAAAAAGCTCTATAATGTTCATATGATCCACACAGTCACTCTGACAGACTGTAATACTCTACAGGAAGTGTAGGGGGCGATATGGCTTCTACTGTTTCATTTAAAAAGCTCTATAACGTTCATACGATCCACACAGTCACTCTGACAGATATTGGTGTGAAGGATGGACAGTAATGTGAAGGATCGCTGTGTTTTAGCATCTGACCTGCGCTTGATGTCGTCCGGCGGCCGCACTAGTTGGCAAGATGAGCCCAGTTTGGTTAGAACAGAGAAAACCTGTCCTCTCTCTCTCCACACTGCGTCCTCACAGCCTTCAGCGCCGCTCCACAACACTCTGAACACAATGTTAGTCAGCAGGTTGCACAACTCCTCCTCTGGAGCCTGCTGGAGGGAGAGAGCGAGAGAGAGTGATAATTCATATAACTAATAATTGGATAAGATTTCGTTGTTGAGGTTGTAGGGGATGTTTTTGTAGGCTACCTCAGAGTTGGGGTTCTTGGAGAGGCTTATGTGAGGTACCTGATGGTTGAGATTAGGGGTCGAGGCAGTTAAAGACATCTGTGTGGGTTACCTGATGGTCGAGTTTCATGTAGGTTGTTCATGTAGGTTGTTGTAGTTGTTTGTGTAGTGTATGTTAGGGCTGGGGTTGTTTGAGATATTTGTATAGGGTACCTGAGGACTGGGGTTTATGGAGATGTTTTTTATGGTGACCTGAGGATTGAGATTGTTGGAGCTGTTTGTCTGGGATACCTCAGAGTTGGGGCTGTTGGAGAGGTGGGTTCGGGGTACCTGAGGGTCAGGGATGAGGTTGGTTGAGATGTTTGTGTGGGGTACCTGAGATTGGAGGTTTTGTTGGAGATGTTCGTATTGGGTACCTCTATGTTGGAGTTGTTGAAGATGTTCTGGTGAAGCTGTCAGGTGCTCTACACAGAGAGCACCTGACAGCTGAGATTGTTGGAGATGTTTGTTTGGGTTTTCTGAGGTTTGAGGTTCTATTAAAAAAGGTTTGTCTGGAATACCTGAGGGTTGGTGTTGTTGGAGAAGTGTGTTGAAGGCAATTGCATGTTTGAGCTGTTGGAGATGTTTGGGATACTTGTATGTTGGAGTCATTGGAGATGTTTGTGTAGGATTCCTGAAGGTGGAGGTTCTTGGAGATGTTTGTGTAGGGTACCTGAGTGTCAGGGTAGTTGCAGATGTTTGGGTTATCTGACAGGTGGGTTCTTTAAAAAAATGTTTGTTTGTGGTACCTGGCGGTTGTAATTGTTAGAGATTTTGGTTTAAGGTACTTGTGTGTTGGAGTTGTTGGAGATGTTTGTTTGTGGTACCTGAGGGTTGGAATTGTTGGAGATGGTGTCTGCAGTTGGAGGCTCAGTGCTGTAGCTGGTGTCGTCCAGAACATTGGACAAGCTGGAGCTCTTTCGGGGCCTGGGGCCGGGGAAGGCTTTGCTGTGCTCCATTGGTGAGGGTGTCTCTGGCTGGCTGCTCATTGGTGTCTGGGGACCCTTCTGACCACCCAGATCCAGCTCGAAGGGCGAGGTGCCGAAGGGCGAGAGTGGCTGATACAGACCCTCCTCTTCCTCCAGCAGCCGTGAGGAGGACTGGATGTCCACTGTGTTGGACAGGGAGGACGAGCGACTGCCCTGCTCCATTGAGTCGAATGACTTGAAGTTGAGGGAGTCACTGAAGTTCTTCAGCTGGCCACCAGGAGGCGGAGATTGGGACAAGTCAGAAAAGCCCTCAGAGAAGGCCTGGATGATAAGACAGTAGAAACAATTATCATAACCAATTTAGGGGGTGCTTTGGTAAAATGATGACGCCATTTGGTTCCTCAACCTGAGCCCTACCTCGGAGATATCCTGAGCCGGTTCCTCCTCTTCTTCCTCTTCGTCTTCCTCCTCTTCCTCATGATGGGAGTTGTAGGGGATGAAGATGTTGTTCCGGGGTTCCTCCACCACGCTGTCGTCCCGGCGGAGGATGGGTCTGGATTGGCTGGCTTCTATGGAGGTCTGATGATTGGTGCTGGACTGGCTGACGGCTCGGGACTCATACGACTCTTTGACATAGAGTTTGGTGAGGATGTCCTGCCAGCCAGGCTGCCGGGCCAACTGCTTTACACTGTCCTCACTGGAGTAAATCAGGTGAAACAGCTGCACAGAGGTGCAGGGAGTTGGGAATTTTAATATTCAAATGTATATTTGCATTGTAAACACATTAAATCAGTATTAAGAAGATAAGTAGATTACACAAATGAAATATCCACAAAATATCAAGCAAACTGCATGATTTGTCAAGACTTTTCCCTCAGTCTCATTTGTAGGCAACAGAAAAATGTAACCACAGGTTGGAACAATGACATAAATCACGTCCCTGGTGGTCACTCACCTTGCGACAGATGTCCAGTCGGATGGAGAGATCAGCCCGATGCGACAAGTAAACCACCGTCAACAGATCCCTGAAGTTAGGAGTAGGATCTGCACCAAAAACAAACACCAGCACATGAACCAGAAGATCACAAGCACATCCTACTACCTGGAGAAGTGGAGGCAGGAAAAGGGGTAAAAAGAAGTGTAGCTAATATAGTTGCGTAGAAACGTTGTCAGCTAGCTCACACCGCAGCGCTAGCTTAGAAAATCAGCATATCTAGTGCTACCAAAGTGGACCCTGGGCTTCGAGCCCAACAAAGGTAATGTTAGCCAGCTAGCTTCTTATGTTATCTAGCTAACTGGCTGTGTTGATGTTAGCTAACGTCATTATTTTATTTGTGCCCATCGATTACGGCTAAATTAACTCGGTTTAATCAGTGTGTGTGCGCATGTGTTTTGGGGTGGAGGAGGGGCTATTTTTGTTTTTGGGGCAGGACTGTGGAGGGGACATTGATGGGAGGGGCTATATTGGTTTGGGGGTGGGCCTTTGGAGGGAACACTAAAAGAATTGGCTGCATTTGTTTGGGGTGGCTCTTTAGAGGTAACACTGAAGGGAGGGGCTATATTGGTTCGGGGGCGTGGCTTTGGAGGGAACACTAAAAGGATTGGCTGCATTTGTTTGGGGTGGGTCTTTGGAGGTAACACTGGATGGAGGGGCTATACTGGTTTGGACGGAGCTTTGGAGAGACCACTGAAGGTAGGGGCTGTATTGCTTGAGGTCAGGGCTTTGGAGGGAACACAGAAGAATTAAAGGGAGGAGCTGCATTTGTTTAGGGGTGGGGCTTTGGAGGAAACACTAAAGGGACTGGCTGTATGGGACTCTGGAGAGACCACAGAGGGAGCGTCTGTATTGCTTAAGGGCGGGGCTTTTGAGGAATCACTGAGGAATTAAAGAGAGGTGCTGCATTTGTTTGGGGGTGGGGCTTTGGAGGGACATTACCGTCCCTTCTTAGGAGTTTACCTGTGGCCAGCACCTGCTCACACAGGCAGCGGATGAACGTCATGGTGACGGGGATTTCCTCCAGGAAGCAGACGAGGCCGAGGTAGGTGGCCTCTCGGAGCTTGACCCGCTGCTTGTTCCGCTCCGGAACTCGTTCACTCTTCAGGACTTTATACAGAATCTGCAGCACAGCGGCATAAAGGCAGGATTCAGATCCGTACGGCACTGAGAACACACTGCTTGGTTTGTTGGAAATATGGCAAAAACTATCATGATACTACAAGATATTTTATTTATATTTAAACTGCATGTATATCATATTTATATTCATATTACATTTATATGTCTCCATATATTACATTATATATTTATAATTACAATGATTTTTATTCAACAATTGGCACTAAATCCAGTTAAACAGGACTAATTTTGCTCTCTTTATAATGAAACAAGTACTGATGAGTACTGACGATATCCACTAAATGTTCTGAAAAACATGCTGTATTGCATTGTGACATAACTTATCATGATAACAATATATATTGTCATATAGAACTACAGAAAATTCTAAAATGACTGAGAAAGCTGCAGAACATGAAGAAGTTGTAATAAAACTACCACCCAGAATAAAATTAATATCTAAAAGGAAGCTTTAATAAAAATTAATATCCAGAATGTACTGTATTTCAAATCTTGGGACAGATAAATTGACATGACATATATAACTATAATAAATAGATAATTACGGTATATTATTTAGCATTTAATAATCTTGTAGCTCTAAGCATCTAAATATGAAATTTAGTGTCTGGTTTACAAAGTTACAGTTGGAATGAAATGGCTATAATGATGAATATTGATAAGTGACAGTCAGACAGTGGAGTGACCGTAGAGCAGCGAGAGGTGCCGAGGAGGGCGATGGCGGCTCTGCTCACCCTGAAGACTTTCTCTCGCGCTTCGTCTCCAAAGTTGGGTTTGAGCAGAAGACAGTAGAGCTGCTCCACCCCCCACTCCAACAGCACGGACAGAGCCTGAGGATTAGACCTCAACACGGCATACAGCACCTCCAACACACACACAGCCTGAGAGAGAGAGAGAGAGAGAGAGAGAGAGAGGTTTTAATGTTCCTGTAACACAGACAGACAGTCAGACAGACAGACAGGCAGACTGTGAGACAGTCAGACAGTCAGACAGTGAGACAGACAGACAGACAGGCGGTGAGACAGTCAGACAGACAGGCGGTGAGACAGTCAGACAGTGAGACAGACAGACAGACAGATGGTGAGACAGGCAATGAGACAGTGCAGTACCTGCAGGTGGTCCTGTGCTACAGCAGTGAAGGCCAGGACGCTGTGCAGCTCCTCAGTGCTGGGAGACTTCAGCAGGTAATCATTCAGTAGAGTGAAGAGAGACGTCCGAACTGTCTGCTTCTCATCTGACAGAGCACTGCCGTCCCTCTCCACACTGCACACACACACACACACACACACAGACACACACACACACACACGCGCACACACACACACACACACACACACACACAGACACACACACACACACACACACACATATATATATATATATATACACAAATTACAAATTTTCTTCAAACTTCCCCTTTCCTCTTAAAAAAGATGGTGCCTCAAGCGTTCTTTAATAAAGAAAATGGCCATGAACACTCAATGGTTCTATACAGAACCTTTTTGAAAATGGTTCTCTATAGCACCAAAAAGTGTTCTCCTACTGTTAAAGTGTAACACTTGTAACAATAGAAAAACACTTTTGGGGCTCTGTAGAACCCTTTCCAAAAAGATTCTATACAGAACCATCTACAGCACATTCATACACATTTTCCACCAATCTGAAGAACGCTTTCACCATGCAAAGAACCACTTAATCATGCAAAGGGTTCTTTGAGTGGTAGAACCATTGTCTTTACTAAAGAACCTATGAAGGACCATCTTTTTAAGAGTGTAGGCAAAAGCTTACCTGGTCAAAGTCCACATTGTTGTAGAGTTTCTGAGTGTAAATAAGTGAACAGATCCACAGTTACTGCTTATTTACTGATTTTAACACACTGGGGGAAATCAGGTTTTTGGCTGTGCACAGATGCGGCTTATGCAGACCTCACGGAGAATGTTAAACTTTACATGATTCCAATATGTTACAATCAGTAAATAAACAGTAATTGTGCATTAAGATGTGCAGAAGTGTCTCCGTCACTAGCCCTGATCAGGATGCTCCTGTCTGAGTGTCTGTGACCTGCTGGTGTTCTCACCTGTAGTGTGAGCGAATGGAGTCCAGGAGGTACTGAACTCCGTACTTCCTGCGCGTCCTCAGTTTACTCTCCTTCAGCACTGAGGACAGATACTGCACATGACCTACGAACACACAGCCACACAGTGTATTTGTATTTGTATCGCACTTCTTTAGAGCTATGAATGTAACAGTACAATCAGACTGCAAATCGATTAGTGATACTGGAGTTCACGGGTCAATATTCACGAGAAGAAGAACGATGACAGTGGGTCTGTCACTGCACCTCTGAGTCATCATCATGATGATCTCCATGGACAATCTGTGTACAGTCTGTGTACAGCTGTACATATCATAGCTTTTATTTCATAACTTATATACTGTTACAAAAACTACATTGGAAAGGTGCACTAATGTGTATATTGTGTATACACCGATCAGGCATAGCATTCTGACCACCTCCTTGTTTCTACACTCATTGTCCATTTTATCAGCTCCACTTACTATATAGGTGCACTTTGTAGTTCTACAGTTACAGACTGTAGTCCATCTGTTTCTCTGATACTTTGTTAGCCCCCTTTTACCCTGTTCTTCAGTGGTCAGGACCCCTATGGACCCTCACAGAGCAGGTACTATTTGGGTGGTGGGTCATTCTCAGCACTGCAGTAACACTGACGTGGTGGTGGTGTGTTAGTGTGTGTTGTGCTGGTCTGAGTAGATCAGACACATTAACAAAATGAACAAAAAACACGGGGACAAAGGAGACTCAGGAAAAGGATTTGGGATTCGTTGTTTTACCGAGGCAGACGGCGAAGTGGCAGTGGCTCCAGATGCGGAAGTCGAAGAGCAGGTGCTGATAGAGCTGAGAGAGTAAAGCACTGTTCCCCTCACTGCACACCTGCTCGAACAGCAACTGGCACGCCATCAGCACGCTCATATCCATCATACTGCTGGGAACCTGAGAGAGAGAGAGAGAGAGAGAGAGAGAGAGAGAGAGAGAGAGAGAGAGAGAGAGAGAGATTTTACAGAACGCTACCTGCTGATTCTGTTCCAGCTGTGTTACGTCAGACTGAGTGATGGACAGAGTGAGGGGACAGTTATGGTCTCTTGGGCTCCCACTTACGGATGGATGGCATCACTGTGGTTCTTTCTTCTGTTTCCGATAGTTAACTAATAGCTTGTGTGTCTGTAGGTTTACCTTGCTGAGCATGGCTCCTATGATGGGGGGTCCATGGCAGTGAAGGAGGCTCTCCTGATTGACCTGATGGTTCCTCAGCATGTTCCTGACCATCAGCAGAAAAGCAGCCACACTGTTTCTCTCCAAACGGCTCTCTGAAAGATTGAGAAAGAGAGGGAGAGAGAGAGAGATAAAGAGAGATAGAGGGTGTGATTCATGACTTTTGCTTCTGAGCTGGGTATGTACTGACTGGATGACAGTATTAAAGGTATATACTGAGTGGACAACAGTATTGTGGGTATTTACTGACTGGACAACAGTATTAAGGGTACATACTGAGAGGATGACAGTACTGTGGATATATACTCACTGGATGACAGTATTAAGGGTATATACTGACTGGACGACAGTAGCGTGGGTGTATACTGACTGGACGACAGTATAGTGGATGGCAGTATTATGGGTATATACTGAGTGGACGACGGTATTGTAGAAGTATTATGAGTGGACGACAGTAGTGTGGGTTTGTACTGAGTGGACGACAGCAGTGCGGGTTTGTACTGAGTGGACGACAGTAGTGTGGATTTGTACTGAGTGGACGACAGTAGTGTGGGTTTGTACTGAGTGGACAACAGTAGTGTGGATTTGTACTGAGTGGACGACAGTAGTGTGGGTTTGTACTGAGTGGACGACAGCAGTGCGGGTTTGTACCGAGTGGACGACAGTATTTTGTGGATATACTGACCGGATGACCTGCCCAGCGGCAGTAGCATGCCAGTCGCTCCTCTGGAGGATGTCAGCTCCGGCCCCAGCAGGTCCGATGTTTCCTGCCCCCCAGCCTCGCTCTGCTCCAGCCCACACACCTGCTCCAGCAGGGGGAGCAGCGCCCCTATCCCACCCACAGAGTTCAGAACATCCTACACAAACACAACCACAGATGACCAGAGGGGCACAAACAGAAGAATACTTAATGGACCCTCTCGTCCACTGTCTGCTTTAAAAACCTGAGAGCCTGAGGTGGAAACCACACTGAATATAACATGCAGATGTTTTATAATGTATGTCTATGTAGAACCATGAACAGTTACAGAACCCTTTGCATGATTAAAGGGTTCTTTTGCATGGTGAAATGGTAAACTCTACTATGTGAGCATGTGAGCAGTCGGGGTTAACAAGAAAACAAACAGACCTTGATGTCCCAGTTGACCACTCTGTGACCGGTCAGTCTGCCATTGTAGAGATGGTTGGGAGACAGATCCTGACAGATTTGGTTTTTAAAGGCCTGGAACACAGAAAACACAGAACGTGGAGAACCAAAACTCCTACGTCATTACAATACACAAGGCCAGGTGCTCAAACTGTGTAGCTATTATCTGAATATTTCCCAAAGCATTCACTGTTCAAAAGCTTCGTACAGCGCTCAGTTAAGCAGCGACTGTAAGAGTCCTACCTGAGGGGTGTAGTACAGCAGGAGTTTACTGCACAGCTCGGAAAGCTCTCCATCCGTTTTGAACAAGGAGACGTTATTGGGACCTGAAACAAGGAAACACAAGAGCTCTCACGAATCTCTACCAAAGAGATCAGAGGACCAGCCACTAGTCTTCTGAGAAGGCTTTACATTGCATTGCTATGAGGATTAGACTGCATTCAGCCACATGAGCATTAGTGAGGTCAGGTACTGATGTTGGATGATCAATCTGAACCACCCCCCCCCACACACATACTCTACACACACACACACACACACCTCTTTTGATGCTCTACTTGCACTATCTGGAACATTGCTGCTAACACTGTGTTTACACTGCTTACTCTAGTACTACCTCAGTAACTGCTGTGGTTATGTATGTTATCTGACTGCGTAACTCACAGATCACAGCATGTTAAACATCTCTGCACCTTATTCCACAACCCTACCTCATGTCCAGAAGTGAGTGCTGTGTCAGTGCTGCACTGTCCTGTCTGTTTACTGTGTCTAATGTCTGTTTTATTTATCATATTTATTGTATTGTTTCTGGTTTAATTTTTTGTTTGCACACTTATGTCTGCACGTTTGCACTTTGTACTCTTTTGTTCCATGTTGCACCGTGTTGTTCCTGGACACTGTGTACTTGTACATGGATGGAATGACAATAAAAGCCTTTTGACTTGACTTCTGGATTACTCCAACTAATCCCAAAGATGAGCTGCTCCATCACTCCAGCTCACCCAATAAGCGTTCCAAATGAGCTCCATCAATCCAGCTCATTTAAAAGGTGTTCAATGATCACTTCATCTCATACCAAAGATCTTCTATGGAGCTTCTTCACTCCAAACCATCACAAAAAAGGTGTCCAATGGAGCCTCATCATTCCAACTCATCCCAATGATGTTCAGTGGAGCTTCATTACCTTAACTCAACCCAAAGACGTTCTATGGAGCGTCATTACTCCAGCTCAATCCAATTAATTCATCATTTCAATTCATCCCAAAGACGTTCAGTGGAGATTCATCACTCCAGCTCAACCCAATGATGTTCTATGGAGCTTCATCACAGAAACTCATCCTAAAGGTGTCCAATGGAGCCTCATCATTCCTACTCAACCCAATGATGTTCAGTAGAGCTTCATCACATTAACTCATCACAAAGAAGTTCAGCTTAAAGCAGCTGAAATCGCTCATTGGAAAGGCTGTCTGTACTTTTGGACACCAAGTGACCAGTCGACTCTCACCTGACAGATAGAGCGCGCGTGTCTGGGTGGGCTGCAGCGCTTCATGGCAGATGAAGGCTGTGGCCAGCAGGCCGCCTAGTGACGATGGTGACCCCCACTCTGTGTCCTGTAGCCCTGCAGGGATGGTGTGCACCGGTACATCTCTGCCTGGACCCCACCGGCCCCCGGCTGGCGCTGCAAAGGACGCTGGGAAGGACTGTGAGCGGGTGAGGGTGGGAGGGCCGGGAGCCATGGAGAAGCTCAGGTCGGACGGGGAGTGCATCGGAGGGGGCAGTGTCGGGGAGGGGGTGGTGGTGGTGGTGGTGGTCCGGTGACCCGCCGAACCAATGCAGCAGGAGGTAAAAGGCTGGAAGAGAAAGAAAACAAACACACGAGCTGAAATAAACCTGGAAGAGTCTTGAAGAACCGGCGTTAAAGAACCCATATCCCTCACTTTTCTTGTTATTTTTTTTTCTCCAAGGTCCTTATAATGTTAAGACAGTACATTTTTAAACATTAAACATTATAACTTCAGTGTAAATGGGCGGGGCTAAACTGCTATACAGATATATGGGTATGAGTTTTTGTGACATCACAAAACCAGTGAATTCAAAACAGGCTGTTTTTGTGGTTTAGTTTCGTTATATGGATTAAGTGTTTAAGTGCTTCTTGAAAATGGTTCTATTAGCACCAGAAAAGGGTTCTTCTACTGTTACAATGTCAAGCTTGTAATAACTGAGGAACCCTTTTTGGTGCTATATAGAACCACAGAATGCGTTTCAGAATTTATTGCCACATTGAACAAATATATTTTAAAATTCATTTATGTTTAATGTATGGGGAAATATTACACATAGAAATGATCCATAAAAAATATATGTAAATGTGTTTATCAGATCCATCTGAAAATGTATGAAAATATCCCAGAATCCTGTCTGATGCTCTTCACTGTCTGATACCTTTAGAAATGAATTTGTGTTCCAGTCTCTTCATTTTAAATCTGATCTAATGATCCTTTATCAGGACAGAAGCGAGTGTTGTAGTATTGATACTCTGTGAAAATGCAGTTATGATCTGATATCTTGTTCATGTGAAATACATTGTGTGTGAGAGTCTGACTGCAGACGTACATGGTTAATGTAAAGTCAGTGCTGTTCATTCAGTTCATGTATATTTAGTTCTACCTGTAACCTTTTGTTGAAACTAAATACAAATAAATGCATTTAAAATACATTTAACAAGTTACATTGCAAAAGTATATTTGATAAACACATTTGGAATGTATATTTTTCCATATGGGGAACTACAACCCAGGAGCTAAATCAGCCATAACTCTTGCGGCATAAACATTTCTGAAAAAGTTCCTGTTTTGAAACAAGTGGTTCCTCCGTACCTCGTTGAGGGAGGGGAAGCGTAGCGGGGCTGTTTTGCACTGGTTCCCGTCCACGTAGATGGTGACCAAGTTCTGCCCAAACGGCCGGCGGCCAGGGATGTGCACTATAGCTACAGAATGCTACAGAGAGAGAGATACAGAGAGAGATACAGAGAGATAGAGAGAGATAGAGAGAGAGATACAAAGAAAGAGAGAGAGAGAGAGAGAGAGAAAGACAGAAAGAGAGAGAGAGAGAGAGAGAGAGGGAGAAATAGAGAGAGGGAGAGAGATACAGAGACACAGAGAGAGAGAGAGAGAGATACATATATATATATATATATATATATATATATATATATATATATATATAGAGAGAGAGAGAGAGAGAGAGATACAGAGGTAGAGAGAGAGAGGTTAGAGATTAATTGAAGCAGTGTAATCTACACACTGTGTGTATTTCATCAATGTTGTTTAGGTGTGTGTGGGGGTGTACTGTACTGTACTGACCCATGCGCAGTCGTTCAGGGGGTTCTCAGGCAGAGAGACGGCCATGTACTCTTTCTTAGTGCAAACGGCCACTACCAGCACCCCCTCTGTGGTGAAGAATGCCTCAAAGCCCGTCCCACTCGCCGTGAAGAAGCTGAACACACAACAAGACATCAACACACCAATCAACCATATGGAAAAAACATATATTCCAAATGTATTTATCAAATGTATTTTTACAATGTTTGAAAATGGCCAAAAAAACGTATTTATCTGTATTAGTTATTGTCTGTGTTCAGTGTGTAGTGAAGGTTACAGATGTACCTAAACGTTCTGACTTCTGTGATCTGCACTGTACTTTACATTAACCATGTACGTCTGCAATCAGACTCTCACACACAATGTATTTCACATAAACAAGATATCAGATCATAACTGCATTTTCACAGAGTATCAATACCCACAACACTCGCTTCAGACAGTGAAGACCATCAGACAGGATTCTGGATATTTTCATACATTTTCAGATGGATTTGAAAAATACATTTTTGTATGGGACATTTCTATGTGTAATATTTCCAAATACATTTTATAATAAATGTATTTTAAAATATATATTTGGTTAATTAAGTGTTTGAAATGTATTTCAATTATATAAAAATATGCGTCCAAATATTTTACTTACACATGGAGAATTGTGGACTGTAAGTTCCACTTGTAATGTTTGTGTGTTTTTATTTATGAAAAACAGCCGTAGTTCATTTTACACAATTATTTTCCAGCTTCTCTTTGTTTGGGCGTCTCCCTGTTGCTAAGCGACAGTAGTGTCGTAACTTTCAACCAGTTTTATTAGCTATATAGCTAGTAAATATAAAAGATAAATCTTTATTGTGTGCACATAAATGAGCCACTATTAACTAGCAAGTGTGGTGCTAATTGTAAAAGCTGATTTTTGTTAATATGATTTGCTAATTTTTTTTTATCTGTTAAAAATCATACGGTTCAGAGTAACCTAGCAACCGCAAACATCACGGAAGGCCTGCCTTCCTTTTGATCTGATTGGTCAACACAGAAAAACTTTTAGTTCTTTAAAACATTTTAACATCCACCTAATGTTGTTACTATGACTTTAAGGCTGATATATGCAAATGAGCTCTTTATTGATTGGCTGTCCTATATCATGCCCTGTTCAAAAAGCCTGTCTGCACTAACAGCATTATCACTTTAACATGAATGGGCGGGGCTACTGTAGGTATGAATGTAAATGCATTCATGGCTCTGACGTCACAACCATGATGATTTTTACAGCAGCTTTGTTTCCACACGTATGAACTGGAGAGCGAGTGGTATGTTTTGAAACTCCACATCAAGAAAAATGAATTAAATGTAATATTTGCGCATGTGCACAGGCTAAGCCCCGCCCACCTGTAGAGCTGTTTGCGGCGCGGACCCTTGGTCATGCGGAGCGTGCTTTCGGGGGCGGAGAGCCGGGACTCGGAGTGGTGCTGCTGCTGCTGCTGAGGCGGGAATTCAGTGTTCAGGCACAGCCAGGCGTGGAAGGCAAACCCGCTGCCCGGCCAGCGCTGGATGGAGGGCACCATGATGCCCGCCATGGGGGGCGTGAGGTCAAAATACTGCAGGGCGCTGCTCCCTCTCTCCCCGCGGTACGGCTGCATAACACAAAATACCATAACGTGACTGTGGTAATATACTCTGTGACTTTAGTATGTTTGGTGAAGGTTTGATATTACAGGGCTGACCCCATTAATGTGTCTCTAATTTCAATCTGCTTTGGTCCATGAGCACAAATCATAAGAAATTTTACATAAAGACTGAATCATATGGCTACAAAGTGAGATTTTATGACTTAATTGATCAATCAATTTTGGTCACATGGGATTACTGATTTTTTAACAAAACAACAGAAAATCCAAATTCCATTGCAATTAATCCAATCAGAACAAGTTCTGTGACATCTTTTCTCATCATAGTGAATTTAGTTGTGATATAAATGGTTTATACTCTAACATAAGGGTCCAAACTTCATATAAATAAAGTGTATTATCACTAACACTACAATAATAATGATGATGATACTTTTATTTTTCCTTACTTTGCCTAAATTGTAATTTAAGGCCAAAATCTTCATAAAAGTGTTTCAGTCATCAGGCAGTGAATTCATAACCATTTCATGTAGGAACTTTCTGTGAGGGAACTTTTAGAGGTGGACGTCTGGTTCCTATCACCACCACTGTGAACAGTTCTGACTTGGTGTTTCACACCAAACCACTACAAACGACTCTGTTTACATCTTAATCACTGGATTATGCAGGAATTTTGGAAATTCTGTGACATTGGCCTTTAAAATATCACACAGTGCAGTTTTACCCCTCTGGCGGCCATGGCGGACAGCACCCTGATGGCGCGGGCGGTGTACGGGTGCGGAGGGGCACCAGGGTCCGTCCTCAGCAGTTTGAGCAGGCTCTTCAGTTCGGGGGGCCGCAGGGAGAGGGACCCCAGGTCCTGCAGAAGGCCCAGCAGGGCATCCACGCACTGCCGGTCCAACCGCTCCGGAGGCTCCGACAACACGTGCAGCAGGTGGCGCACCATGCCGGCCTCCGCGGCCACAGTGCGGCTCGACAGGCTAACCCGGCATACGGCCGCCAGCCACTGGGAGACCAGCTGCTGCAGAGAGCGAGAGGACAGCTCAGGCAGCCACTGCAGCAGGAGCAGTAACGGCTGGACATTACTGATCCCACACTGAGGAGACTGAGAGTGATCATCTTCTACTGCCTAGAGGGAGAGAGAGACAGAGAGAGAGAGAGAGAGAGAGAGAGAGAGAGACAGAGAGAGAGAGAGAGAGAGAGAGAGAGACAGATAGAGAGAGAGGGAGAGGTGAAATGAGTTCAGGCTGGGTCATCGTTAAGGCGACAGTGTAACACTCAGGTTCCCCTCACCATGTTCATCAGCTCCTGCAGGAGTCTCTTGGTGGGCTGGCCCTGACTCTTCAGAACGTCAAACAGCTGAGAGTAGCCGATTCTCTCCTTAAACACCTCCTGCAGAGCAAACACACATTAAAGGGGAACTCCACCAATTTTTCAAAATTTCTGCATAATTAAACGGTTTGGTGTGAAACGCTCCGTTCTAGATAAACTTACCGAGTCAGAACTGTTCACAGTGGTGGTGATAGGAACCAGACGTCCACCTCTAAAAGCTCCCTCACAGAAAGTTCCTACATGAAATGGTTATGAATTCACTGCCTGATGACTGAGACACTGTTTTATGGTAGTTTTGCGCTAAAGTTTAGGCCTAAAACATATTTTAATCAATTTATTTTATCTGTCCAAGGTGGAGGGATACAAAAAGGGTGTTCTAAGGCAAAGGTCTTCATTTTTCAGATTTTCCACTATTTTCCATCATCAACATTCCATATAAACTCAGAAGACTCGTGTAGGTTCACTGGTGGTTCTGGATAGTAAATAAAATGTCTATATCTGTGTTGTAGTCATGGCGACCCCTGGTTCCTATCACCACCATTGTAAAGACATCTGAACCATTTCACACCAAACCACTCTGAATCACTCTGTTTACATCTCACACACTGAATACTGTACAACAAAAGGAAAAATTAAATGGAATAAGTGAAGTTTGGGGGGAGGATCATGCCTGAAAACCCTCCTGCTTCCAATCTGTCACCCTATAAACGTCCATCTCTTCCTTCTCTTTGCCATGATGAAGTTTTCACAACTCCCACCACCACTTTATCTCCTCCCTGCTCCTCAGTGCTATTTCAGTCCTACCACAGTTAAAACAAAAAAGGGGGGTCCAGCCTTCTAGCTCCAGGCAGAACTCCAGGCCAAGTTCTCAGAGTTCTCTCCCCTCCCTCAATCAGTCTTCCCTCCCACTACCGCTATATGTGAAAGGCACGGTCTGAACTCACGTACTTCATGAGTTAGCACATATTTATGACCATTCACTGCATTTCTATGTTTATCTGGTAACGTAAGAAGAAAACTGTGACTGAATTAAGGTTAGTGTTGACAAATGTTGATTATCTATTCATCATCTTTCTTCTTTTCTACTGTTAGCTTGTGTGTAGCTTAACAATAGAAATGTGTGCAGCAAAACCACTGAAATGAGTGTTGTGTAACTAGGGGTGGGCAGTGTAGCAAAAAATATTATATCGTACATAATTTATCACGATAACGATAAAATATTGTCATATTGCCCACCCCATGTGTAACCGTGGAAATTGGTGTAGTGTAACCATGGAAATGGGTTTAGTGTAACTATGGAAATGAGTGTAACCATGGATATGGGTGTAGTGTAACCATGGAAATGGGTTTAGTGTAACTATGGAAATGAGTGTAGTGCAACCATGAAAATGGGTGTAGAGTAACCATAGAAATGGGTGAAGTGGAACCATGGAAATGGGTGTAGTGCAACCATAGAAATGGGTGTAGTGGAACCATGAAAATGGGTGTAGAGTAACCATGGAAACGGGTGAAGTGTAACCATGGAAATGGGTGTAGTGCAACCATAGAAATGGGTGTAGTGCAACCATAAAAATGGGTGTTGTGAAACCACGGAAATGGGTGAAATGTAACCATGAGCTGCCACTAGTATGAAAAGTGCTCTATAAATAAAAATGAGATAAAATTATTATTATTATAATTCTATTTTTATCATCTGGTTTACGACAGCAGGACAGTAAAAATAGACCTGCACTGTTTATAGATTTCGCATACAAATCGTGGATTTTGCAAATCTCCACCAGTACAGCCCACACATGTGCTGCCTCACGATGACTGGAGCGAGGGGTTTGTAAAAAAGCATATAACACATAAACATAAAACCCTAACGTTATCAAGTCCTTTGAGAACAGACCCCTTCTGAGATTAACATGTCCCGGTACCACCTTGTTAAAGGCTTTTTGTACTACTACTTCCAACAGTACAGATAAGATAAGCGCCAGTCACTTCTGCTCTGAATGTTTACCAAGCTTTCAGACCTTTTCAAACACCAGCGCATTAGTAACGGTAAAAGGGTCAGAGGGTCGCAGAGATACGCTACTGCAGAGGCACGTCAGAGGAGGCGGGTCTGATGGAGGGCGGGAGCAGCTGAGCTGTTTATGTATGCATACCTTTGCAGACGGCGAGTTGCTCATGATGGCGGTGAGGACTCCAATGGCGTGTACTGTGATACAGTCCGAACCTTTTTCCCACACCTACATACACAAACACAGCGTGATCAGACACACAGAGTACTGTCTAATACAGCCTCTGACCACAAATGTGTTCTTTTGTAGACAATAGCCAGGTTTCTATCCACGTATTTTGATATTTCAAACAAAAATGACTCGATAAAAACAGCAAATGTCAAATTAAATTTCCAAAATTTGCATAGAAGGTTGTACAATGTTGGTAGGTTGAATGAATAACTGACTCTAAATGTAGGTATTGTGATATAAACTGAGTCTGTTCTACAGTTTCTCATTAGGCTGAATGAATAACCGACTCTAAATGTAGGTATTGTGATATAAACTGAGTCTGTTCTACAGTTTCTCATTAGGCTGAATGAATAACCGACTCTAAATGTAGGTATTGTGATATAAACTGAGTCTGTTCTACAGTTTCTCATTAGGCTGAATGAATAACCGACTCTAAATGTAGGTATTGTGATATAAACTGAGTCTGTTCTACAGTTTCTCATTAGGCTGAATGAATAACCGACTCTAAATGTAGGTATTGTGATATAAACTGAGTCTGTTCTACAGTTTCTCATTAGGCTGAATGAATAACTGACTCTAAATGTAGGTATTGTGATATAAACTGAGTCTGTTCTACAGTTTCTCATTAGGCTGAATGAATAACTGACTCTAAATGTAGGTATTGTGATATAAACTGAGTCTGTTCTACAGTTTCTCATTAGGTTTCCACGGGATTTTGACCAACGTTCTGTAAAATCTGTCCAACCTCACAGCTATGAAAGAACACATTTGTGGGCGGAGCCTGGATAAAGTCGTATACAGCACTGTGCAAAAGTCTTAAGCAGCCAACAAATGGACATTCTTAAAAAAGATGGTTCTTTAGTAACGACAGTGGGTCTATACAGAACAATGAACACTCAAAGAACCATCTGCATTCTTAAAGGGGTCTTCACATGGTAAAATGTTTCTTCAGATTGATGGAGAATGTGTTCTATGTGGGTCTATATAGCACCAAAAAGGGTTCTGCTATTGTCAAGCTTGGCAAAATATAGAACCCTTTTTAAAAAGGTTCGATGTAAAACTATATACAACACACTCTCCATCAGTCTGAAGAACCATTTCACCATGCGAAGAACGCTTTAAGCATGCAAACAGTTCTATAGCTCTACTAAAGAACCCTTGAAGAACCATCCTTTTTAAGAGTGCATTTATCTGAGAAGTGTGTTTTTAAAGTAAAAATTGTATATAACATTAGAATAAATACAAATAACAAAATAAATACAGCATGGATTTGTTTAATTTCAGCACCTGAATTAATGTAATGAAGTACTGATTAGATTAAGCAGGTATTGGATGGTAACTGTGAACAGTGGACTTTGCTGAGAGCTTTGGAATTGATTTAGATGATCACAATGTGTTTTTTACTTACTTGTATTTATTCTAATGTTTTTTTCCAACAAATAAACACTTACTACCCAGATAAACAGCTTTAAACGATCTTTTTCTCAGACAATTAAGACTTTTGTACGGTACTGAATACTGAGAGCCGCCAATACATCAGCCGTGTGTGATATATTAGTCTGGAAATGAAGCTCAGAGTTAGATATCGTTTCAGGCAGGAGAAGAAATGCGTTTCCCCATACAGCCTGAACTCACACTGCACACGCTCCAAACATGCAGAACCCACAGCAGAACCAAAACCTGCTAACTTATTACACAACAGCACAACAACTGTTAACCCAACACACACAGCCATCACCAAAAACACCAGGGCCTGACCGATACATCGCTCACCTGGGAGAAGGTCAATATTTACATTTCCAAATCTTGCTGATGGCAATATGACAACATATATATCGTTATCATGATCGATTATGTCACAATACAATACAATACAATATGCTTTTCTGATCATATCCTGTATATCGTCAGTACTTGTGGACACTGACCAACCGCATGTTTCATTATAAAGAGAGCAAAATTAGCCCCGTTTAACTGGATTTAGTGCCAAATATTAAATAAAAATCACTGTGTTCACAGTTTTTGATAGTATTTTTAAACTGTAGTTCTCTGTTCCTGATCAGATGTCTGAAAAAACGAACATCGTGATACATTATCATATAATATCATGAATTTTTTTGAAGCATCGCAATATTATATTTTTGCCTTATTGGCAAACCTGTAATCACAATAACAACACTTAACACGTTAACGAAAAAGTATTGTCATATCGCCCATCTCTAAAACAAACACACTAAATTCTATCAGCTGATTATCGGTATTGAATGTTCGTATCAGTCGGGTCCTGCACATCCTGAGTGGCCTGTAAGAAGCACAGCCAGAAACCCATGCAGTAAAACCAGGAGCCGTTCAGATGACCCAGGGGAACATGCACAACCCAAACACACACACACACACACCAAACACACACACACACACACACACACACACACCAAACACACACACACACACACACACCAAACACTCAGACCAAATGCTCAGACCAAACGCTCAGGAGACCCGCCCTCCAAATCTGAACTGAAAGGGCGGTGGTCTCCTGTGGATGGTTCTGGGCCAGGTGGGGTGTTGTACCTGCTCCACTTCAGCTTCTGTGAGCAACTGTGTGGTGAGATCACACTCTGTTCTAAACCTGCTGCTCTGATAGAGCTGCACACACACACACACACACACACACACACAATATATATATATATGTATATAAACACAAACAGTCAGAAACGAGCTAAACACTAAACACACAAACATTTAGAGGAGAAATAGAAATGTGAGATGGTAGAAAAAAGAGAAGAGAATGAAAGAGAAGAGAACAGAAGAGATCAGAAGAGAAGAGAAAGAAGGAAACGAAAAGAGTAGAGAAGAGAAGAGAAGAGAAAGAAGGAGAAGAAAAGAGGAAAAAGGAGAAGAGAACAGAAGAGAAAAAAGGAGAAGAGAAGAGAAAGAAGGAGAACAGTAGAGAAGAGAAAGAAGGAGAAGAAAAGAAGAAAAAGGGGAAGAGAACAGAAGAGAAAAAAGGAGAAGAGAAGAGAAGAGAAGAGAAAGAAGTAGAACAGTAGAGAAGAGAAAGAGGGAGAAGAGAAGAGAAGAGGATAAAGGAGAAGAGAACAGAAGAGAACGAATGAGAAGAGAAAAGAGGAAAATGAGAAGAGAAGAGAAGAGAGGAGAAGAGAAGAGAAGAGAAGAGAAGAGAAGAGGAGAGAAGAGAAGAGAAGAGAAGAGAAGAGAAGAGGAGAGAAGAGAAGAGAAGAGAGGAGAAGAGAAGAGGAGAGAAGAGAAGAGAAGAGAAGAGAAGAGAAGAGAAGAGAAGAGAAGAGAGGAGAAGAGAAGAGAAGAGAAGAGAAGAGAAGAGAAGAGAAGAGAAGAGAAGAGAAGAGATCTTCCTACTCCTGAATGCTCCCACATTAACTGGACATGTTCCAAAACCCTGCTGTTAAAAATGCTCTCGTTTCTCCCATCAGCCTCTCAGACAGAGGAGCACTCGTAGACGTTTCGCTCTGCAGTGATCACTGAGTTCTAACAGTGGCCGTGCGGTTCTAGGTACTCGTACTGACCTTGCTGTTTTGGATGAGTCTCAGGATGTGCTCGAAGCAGTTGTTGTTGAGGAAGATGGCCTGCAGAACCGGACGGTCCGGACACTGCAGGATCTCCGGGATAGCATCTGGAGGGAAAACGGAGAGACGCAGCTGTGAGAACGTCTGCAGCGTTCTAGATACTCTTACTGTACGTAGTGCGTTCACACTGGGGAATGAAACAGGATGTATTGTGTTAACACCTCTGCATGGTAGCACAGGTAACATTAGGGGAGGAGCCAATTCACAGGATTTGATTACATCATTAAGAAGACCGAGGCTCCATGTTGGCAGGTGAGCTGTGACTCTGACTGAGCTCTCATCACTGTTACTGCAGTTGCAGCCCTGCAGGTGGAGAAACACCAACTAAACAGACCAGAATGACCACGAAAAAGACAAAGAGATATGTAGACGCTTTAGATAAGGTCAGGCTGTATTTGAATGCTGCTGATAGCCTGGTTATGAGTGTCGTATTTAAAATACAGTGCTCTGCAACACTTTACAGTAAAGAGGAAAAACCGTGAGTGGTGTCACAGGGGAAGAGATCAGATGCAAAATCAGATAAACGGCCATCTGTTTAAAATACACTTCTCTATTTACTGAGCTCCACTTCAAGGAACTGTCTGACATTACCCCGAACCTCTGTCACCGCGTCAGCGGGTTGTGATCTGGGTGTATTATGGGTGAGTTTCTCACGCACAGTCTGCTGGGCTGGACCGGGGCAAGTTACAAAAAAAAGATCATAAACGCTTCAAATAAAAGTATAAATCAGTTAAAAGTGATTAAAATACTAAAGTAGTTTGTTTTTGTAAGATTAATGGGTAACGCTTAAACGACTGCACTGAGAGCTTTCACCATCAGGAAGCATCTCTCAGAACTGTGATGTATACCAAAAATGAATATATAGTAAAATTAGTGTATAGTGTACACAGTGATGTATAGTGTACGTCAATAGTGACTTTGTAGCCATATATAGTAACTACTGTATATTGTGATGTGTAGTGTGTACCAAAAATGAATTTATAGTAAAAATAATGTATACAGTGATGCATAGTGACTAGGTATCGATATATACTATATACGATACATACATAGTAACTATATAGTAAAAATAGTGTATAGTGTATACAGTGATGTGTAGCGCATCTCAATTGGGACTACGTAGCGATATATAGTATATACTGTACATAGTGATGTATACCATATGTCCGTAATGATTATACAGCGATATGTATTGTATAAGTATATAGTGATATATAGTGTATATCAGTAATGACTATGCACTGACATAGTATATAGAGTGATATGTAGTATATATCAATAATGATTACATAGGTGATATATAGTGTATCTTGTGATGTATAGTGTATATCGATAATGATTACATAGTGATATATAGTGTATATTGTGATGTATAGTGTATATCGATAATGATTACATAGTGATATACAGTGTATATTGTGATGTATAGTGTATATCAATAATGATTGCAGCAGTATTGATGGCGGATTGCCTGGTGATTGATTAGGTCCAGGCTGTGATAGAAGCCTCTTACTGAGCATGTGGGTCTGCAGGGTGATGATGCTGTCCTCCCAGGCCGAGCCGTCCTGCCCGCTGTCCGGTGGTCTGTTCCAGTTCAGCAGCCTGAAGTAGCTGTTTAAAACGCTGCCGAGCTCCAGCTGCCTCTCTGCAGGGCTGCTGCCGTGCAGCAGGTGGATCATGGCCGTGAGGCAGCGCAGCGTCAGCCGCAGAACCAGGGGGTCCCGGGGGGCTTGGGAGGAGGGGTGGAGGCACCAGGAACGCAGAACACACATCAGGTCCTCCACAGCGTGAGGGGTGATGCAGAGCAGGCCGTTCTTCTGAAACAGAGACACTGAAGTTCAAAAGAGCTCAGACGTCCGTGTGAAATGGAGAGTTCAGGACGTTCTCCACAGTATGTTCTTCTGCAGAACACAGTCATGTATTATGTTCAAAAGTTCCCAATAATATTTTAATCTGGTGGCAGACTGATGCCTAAAATTATTACAATCTGCTTGCCTTTTGAATTTCTTATAAAATTAATATCCAGAATGAAGTTCTAATAAAATGAACATTTAGAATGAAGTTCTAATAACATTAACATCCATTTAGTATTCTAGGTACTTTCTCTCGACTTTGCATTATCTGTACCTGAGTACAGAGATGGCCACAAGGTGTTCTGAGATTTTAAATATTCTCCTGTATTCCTCGTATTGATATATATAAACACGTTTTTAAAAAATCAAGAAAATCAACAAACCGTTTGTCGTAATTTGACCGCTGCTCTTTAGACTTCTTTATACGGCTGTGTGATACAGTCAAGTCACGCTATTCCAAACTCACAGTGTAGCATTAATGTTTTTAGCCAGTGGTGCAGCTAACAGAAGTGCATTGTGGGAGAGGAGGTTACCTTGCAGCCGCTGATGACGGCTCCCTGCAGGTGCAGCAGCCGCAACAGCAGCGGTTCAGGAATCAGCTCACACTCCTGCAGACAGTCTGTACACAGACAGGAACAAATGAGCCACGTTCAAGAAGGGCTCGAGGCTGAAATTTGGAGCAGACTGTTAAGCTGAATGGGCGGAGCTAAACTGCTGTAGACTGAATGGGCGGAGCTAAACTGCTGTAGACTGAATGGGTGGGGCTAAACTGCTGTAGGCTGAATGGGCGGGGCTAAACTGCTGTAGGCTGAATGGTGGGGCTAAACTGCTGTAGCTGAATGGTGGGGCTAAACTGCTGTAGGCTGAATGGGCGGGGCTAAACTGCTGTAGGCTGAATGGGCGGGGCTAAACTGCTGTAGGCTGAATGGGTGGGGCTAAACTGCTGTAGGCTGAGTGGGCGGGCCTAAACTGATGTAAGCTGGTCATAAATGAGTTGTGACATCACAAGCACAATGAATTAAAAACTGTAAATGGACAGATTTCAAACAGTGCTTACATCTTACATCAAACTCCTACGTCAGAAAAGCACGGACAGCTCAGATGGCACGGGCCCTTTAAAGGTCAGTCCTTTTTGCTTTAGTTGTTTGTCTGACAACAGAAAAAAGCAACCGAGAGGACATACGATCAAAATAACTGCCCTCAGACGCTTCTTCTGCATTTATACTTCTTCTGGTTTGTGAAGCCACACATATAAATACCTGCCACGACTCACAGCGGCGTTCCTGTTTGTGTGGCCTATTCATGTTCTATGACGCGCCTTTGGGTGTTTCATCATACTTCCTTTGTTTGTAGAGGAGGGGCTGGTGGAGAGGCAGAGGAGTTCTCTCACAAACATAGACACAGTGCAGACGGGGGGGTTGGGGGGTGTGGCTGGGCCTTCATGCACTCAGTGACAGACAGCTTGACTCACCTTGCTGCCTCACCAGGGAACCAGCGAGGAAAAGCTAAACCTTTATCCAGTCTAAAGGGCAAAGGTAAACAAACTGCCTCCGTCATTAAAGCGACAGACCAAAAAAATCTAATTTCACCCAAATGTAGCCAATCAGCAAAGACTTGTTTGCCGTCTGAAGTCTCCTTCTTTAGTTTTAATGTAGCTAACAAGTCACGCAAGCTGACAGCCCACCAGTTAGCATGGTGCTAACTGCATGCCTAAATCATACGCTCGCATCAAACTGTGTTTATATACATGCTTATGCACAACAGGGTGATTTACAGTGTCAGAAACCACATAATCAGGTCTTTTTGAGAGAGAGCTTAAAAGGGAACTCCACCAAATTTTCATAATTCCTTTATAATTAAATGGTCAGGATGGGTGGTTTGGTGTGAAACGCTCAGTTCTAGAGAAATTTACTGAGACAGAATTGTTCACAGTGCTGGTGACAGGAACCAGACGTCCACCTCCAAAAGCTCCCTCACATTGTTTAATGATAGTTTTGAGAAGATTCTGGCCTTTAAATCTATTTATGGTGCTAAAATAATCAAGTGCTTTAAAGAGCCCATATCCTCTATTTTTATTAGGTATTTTTTATTATATTTTATTATCACTTATGATATTTGTGCCATTTTATATACTAAAAAGAGTCAAAATTGATTTCTACATGACTATTTTCTAAATTGTTTTAACCCTTACAATTAGACATGCTGTGCCTTTAAGACTGATATATGTAAATGAGCTCTGTTCTGATTGCACTGTATTGTGCCTCATTCGAAAAGCAGCGCAGGCTGAAACACTCCTTATAACTTCGGCACGAGTGGGCGGGGCCAAACTGCTGTAGGCTGAGTAGGTCCGGTGTATGTAAATGTGTTGGTTTTTGTGACATCACAAAAACACTGAATTCAAAACAGGTAGTTTTTTTGCAGTTTAGGCTCCATATGTGGACGGTATGAACCGGAGAGCGAACTTTAACTGTGTTTACACACCACATCAAACTCTTTTATTTCAAAAGAGCGAGGACATTTTCACCGACATGGTCCCTTTAATGCCCACAAGGCCCTGAACTGCATGTCCAGGCTGAGCGCGCTCCTCTGAGGCGGGACAGCTCCTCAGCAGGACCGCAGCGTGTGCAGAGATGAGTTTAAACAAGCCGATTACTAAGAGCTCTAATCACAAACCACAGAGACAGAAAACATCTGCTCAGCGTGACACAACCAGGCCTCCGTGGACGAAGCGCAGAGGCTGCTGTAGAAGTTCAGGTGTGCCTGTTTTATTGTGCAGTAACATGTAATTATAAATGAACAGGAAGGGGGGTGGAGCTCTGGGTTATTAATAAAATGTGATGTCAGAAGGGCTGAGTGAGAGTGGATAAAGGTTAAAGCGTACCGTGAAAGAACGCAGGCAGCTCCTCTGGCAGGCTGAGAGGCGAGAACTTATACTTGCTCCTTTCCAGCATGCTGACCTCCTCACTGGGACACACACACATTCAGGAGTCATTTAAACACAGTTATGCCAACCGTACATTAAAAGACTTCAAAAAGACTTCAAAAAGACTGACACCCTCTCACACATAAAGACAATCACAGAGGATTTAGTCACAGACTATGATTTTGCAAAGACTGGGAATCTTGCAGTGTCACTATTTACAAGACTGCAACTAGATTTTTGAGATTATTTCCCATCATGCACCTGGTGGAAATTTACAAGCAGATAAACACTTTTCCTTCCACTCTGTAGTGGGGTTCAGCCCAGTTCACCATAGAACTGTTTACTCTGTCAGATCATCACCCAGAATCTTTTTAATTAACCTGTAAAATGTGCAGCTACTTTTTAATTTGACAGAAAGCAAAAAAAAAGTGAATCTGAAATATTAGAACAGCCAGTTCACATCTTAAATTAATATGATTATTGTATTAAAGCAGATTTGCCTTTTTTACGTGCATGCATTTTCTCCCTTGCGCTCTCTCTCTCTCTCTCTCTCTCTCTCTCTCTCTCTCTCTCGCCCCTGGCACGTCACTCTTTGCATGAGCCAAGACTTAAAACACGGTTGATTTTGTCGGAGCATCAAGATAAGAAAAACACTGATTTAAGACGGCCGTCCTGACCACCTCACACTAAAGGGTCGAGATGACCCGAGCACGACGCGACTCCAGCAAGACTCATGATTTTATTCCGACATTGGAAATTTGTCTGCGACAGTGAAATCACTTGAAAAGTCGTTTGGTGTGAGGCCGGCATAAAGACAACCACAGAGTTTTTAGTCATAGACTATGATTTTGCAAAGACTGGGAATCTTGCAGTGTCACTATTTACAAGACTGCAACTAGATTTTTGAGATAATTTCCCATCATGCACCTGGTGGACATTTACAAGCAGATAAACCCTTTTCCTTCCACTCTGTAGTGGTACAGATGGGAAGATAAGTTGGCTGAGCATGTAAAGATTTGGGGCCCAGTTCGCTGTAGAGCTGTTTACTCTGTCAGATCATCACCCAGTGTTTTTTAATTAACCTGTAAAATGTGCAGCTACTGTTTTAATTTGACAGAAAGCAAAGCATTTTCTCCCTTGCGCTCTCGCTCTCTCTCTCTCTCTATCGCGCCACGCATGCGCTCGCCCGCACGCCCTCTCGCGCCCCTGGCACGTCACTATTTGCACGAGCCAAGACTTAAAACTTGTGATCACACTAAACAATCGAGATGACGCGAGAGCGACGCGACTCCAGCAAGACTCATGATTTTATGCCGACATTGGAAATTTGTCTGCGACAGTGAAATCGCTTGAAAAGCCGTTTGGCGTGAGGCCGGCATTTAACCTTGAACTGACCACAGAGCTGCTTTACACAGCTTATCAGTGCAGCTTTTACAGCGCGGCTGATTATTCAACACAGTCAATTACAGAAAACAGTCCACACAGTTTACACCAGCGCAGGAGACGTCCACCTCCTCCACCTCTGGGCTCACCTACTCCCCACTACACGCTTACAAATGGTTCTTTAAGGGTTCTTTAGTAAAGAAAACGGTTCTATATAGGAACCATGACCGTTCAAAGAGCCACTTGCATGCTGGAATGGTTCCCTGCATGGTGGAATGGTTATGCAGACTGATGGAGAACGTGTTGTTTATGATTCGATACAGCACCAAAAAGGGTTCTGCTATTGTTATGATGTCAAGCTTGTTACAATCAAAGAGCTCTTTTTGGTGCTACACAGAACCCTTTTCAAAATGTTCAATACAGAACCATCTACAGCGCATTCTCCATCAATCTGAAGAACGCTTTCATAATGCAAAGAACCCTTTAGAAGTAGTTCTGTTTAGAACCATGAACACTCAAAGAATTATTCCATGATTACAAGGTTCTTTAGCGACATGAAAGGGTTCTTCAGATTGATGGAGAATATATTTTATATGGTTCTATATAGAATCTTTCTGAAAAGGGTCCTTCTACTCTTACAGGCTTGACATCAGAACAATAGAAGAACCCTTTTGGTGCTATACAGAACCCTTTTCAAAAAGGTTCTATATGGAACTATGTATAGCACATTGTCCTTCAATCTTAAGAACCGTTTCACGATGCAAAGAACCCTTTTGAAATGGTTTTATATAGAACCATGAACACTCAAAGTTTATTACTGCATGATTAAAGGGTTCTTTTGCATCGTGAAAGGGTTCTTCAGATTGACGTATGTGTTTTAATGTGTTTTATATGGTTCTATTCAGAATCTTTCTGAAAACGGTTCTACATAGCACCAAAAAGGCTTCTTCTATTTTTACAGACTTGACATCACAACGACAAAAGAACCGTTTTGGGTGCTGTATAGAACCCTTTTCAAAAAGGTTCGGTATAGAACCGTCTATAGCACATTGTCCATCAATCTGAAGAACGTTTTCATGATGCAAAGAACCCTTTAATCATGCAAAGGGTTCTCTGAGTGTTCATGGTTCTATATAGAACCATTTCTAAAGGGTTCTTTGAGTGTATTATTAGGCATTATTATAAATATGCTTATAAAACATTGTTACCAGGTAACAAACAGCTATAAGCACATTTATGTGCTCGGCTGGCGGGCAGTTAAGGAACGGTGCTGAGTGTGTTCAGTGTTCGTTATCAGCAGTGTGAGGGTCCGCTCATCTCCCACACATTCCTGCTGTGGGTTGACCACCCCTGCCCCCCCGACACACACACACACACACACTCCCACACACACACACTCCCACACACACACACACACACACACACACACACACACACACTCACCCTGCCTGCCGTCTCCTCCAGGTCTGATAGGGGTCAAACAGATTTTCACACAGCAGCAGGCCATGCTGGATCACACACTGCAGAGTGCTGGACTCCTCGCTCTGCTTCTTCAGCTGAAACATCCAAACACACCCACATTCCACAGCTTCAGACACACTTCTCTCAAAGAGCGGCGTAAACTTCCTCTATTCTCTCTTTACTCTTTATCTCATAGCGAAGCTCTGTGCCAGTGAAGCCACATTCCTGCACGCAAAAGCTGAACATCACCGACTCCTGTTTCTCCGCTCACAAATCAGAAACACCGCAACATCCCCAGGTTAACCTGAGCGGGCAACTCCACCAATATTCCAAAATGTTCTGCATAACTCAGTGTGTGAGATGTAAACAAAGTGATTCAGAGTGGTTTGGTGTGAAATGGTTCAGATGTCTTTACAGTGGTGGTGATAGGAACCAGGGGTCGCCATGACTACAACACAAATATAGACATTTTATTTACTATCCAGAACCACCAGTGAACCTACACGAGTCTTCTGAGTTTATATGGAATGTTGATGATGGAAAATAGTGGAAAATCTGAAATAATAAGTTTTCTTTGGGGACTATTTTGCCTCACAGCGCCCTGCATGTATCCCTCCACCATGAGTGGAGTTTAAGTTCTCTAAACTACCATAAAACAGTGTCTCAGTCATCAGGCAGTGAATTCATAACCATTTCATGTAGGAACTTTCTGTGAGGGAGCTTTTAGAGGTGGATGTCTGGTTCCTATCACCACCACTGTGAACAGTTCTGACTCTAGAACCGAGCGTTTCACACTAAACCACTCTGAACCACTCTGTTTATACCTTAACCACTTAATTACACAGAAGTTTCTAAAAATTGGTGAAATTCCCCTTTAATGCTGGGTCACTATGGAAGATTTAAACAGTTTGGAGAAAAATCCAATTCCCCCCAGTTTTCCCCCAAACTTACACTAAATGTAGTCAATCAGCCAAGACGTGTTTGGTGTCTGATGTTTGCTTCTTTAGTTTTAGCGCTGGAGCTATGAGGCTAATGTAGCTAACACATAATGGAAGTTTATGACCCACCGATTAGCATTGTAGCTAAATTATCATGAAAATGTAACCCCTGTAAACAGGCCCACATCAGTAGTGCCGCCGTCTCCAGGGTGAGATTTTTTGGTTTAAAGGCTGAAAACTCCCTTCTGATGATGTACCTTGAAGGTGGGAGGAGCTTTTGAAAAGCTAAGTGAATATTTGAGGGAGCGCTTTTAAAATATTTTTTTGTTTTTTATCCAAAAACAGCTGGATAGTGCAGAAGGAAAGTGGGTAGCAGTACTGCTAAAAAAGACTATATGTCTTAGCACCATCAGTAGGGTTGCCAGATTGCCAAAAATATTTTAAACCTGCAAAAATGCATGAAATAACACATCAAAAAGGTCATTTTAACCATAATACCAACTGATACAGCGTTTAACATGACATCACTAATAAGCTTCTTACTTTCCGTTATCTGCTGATGTCTCGCCTTCGAAAATTTCACTAGATGGCGCTGTCAGTATTTCGTGCTTACTATCGCCACTATTTAATTTTTAGTATCTCTGCCAAACATCTAAGAAACTAAAAAAAATGTCAATTAAATAATCAAATGATATTATCTGTATGTGTATCTAATTTACATACAAACTCATTGTTTTCATAGTATTAATATTTTTTAATGGATTGTATATGATACGACTCGTACATACTAATCAGCAATGATATTGCAAGTATAACTATTTCTCACACACATTTTTAAAGCTGTAGGCTGAACAGATCACATTCCAGCCTCCTCCTGTAGCAGAGCTCTGTACACTCAGTAATGCAGATAAACTGGATGATCTGTTCACCTTATATCAGTGATACACTGGGTATGTTAAAGGTGCAGCATGTTCATCAGTGTATAATCAGCTGTAACTATGAATCGTTGTGTTTCCGTTGTCTTAGAATGACCGTTCATATCTATATAGCGAGCAGCTCCTCTTCAACAGAGGCCGCCATGTTGCGCCGCCATGTTTCTACAGTAGCCCAGAACGGACAAACCAAACACTGGCTCTAGAGGGCGCCTTTCGCGTTCCTACGCTGAAGCAGCAGCTGAATTTGGTGGCGCTGTAGTTCCAGTTGGAAGACGTAGAAAGAAGAAGATTCAGTTGTTGCTCCGGTGCTGCTGACCATTTTGTGTTATGAGAAATTCGAGAACCCAAATTTTGACAAATGGAGGATCAAACTTATTATTTAACACAAGAAAACGTGAGAGAGGGTGAATCCTCACCGTCAAAGAGAAAAGAGGAAGACGCAAAACAAAATCAGAACAGATGATGACAGAAAACCTGACGGCCACCGTAGGTTCTACTACACGCTTGGAAAGGAAGGGGTGAGGGATTCAGCTGGGTGCAACCTGCAACCTCACCACTAGAGGCCATTAAATCTTACACACTGCACCTTTAACTGCTTTTGTCTGTTGTGAATGATACATATGGCCTCCTCTGAATAGGAGTGACTAATGTACGTCAATAACTGATCAGATGTTTATGCCTAGTTAAATTTAAACTGCGTATTTAAGCAATGCAGTTTATTCATTTAATATAGTTTTTGAAGGACAAATTTTGTGCAAAGGTCAAATGACTTTCCCTCCCACCATTTAACCAAAGTTTGCCCAACTTGGTGGGAAAATATCCAATCTGGCAACAATGCTTTTCAGTAGATTTCTTACAGGCTAGAATTGTGTGCCTAATGCATGCTGGGTATTGTAGTGAAACTGAGAGATGAAATGCAGCACTACAGAATCTTACAACACGGCAAAATAACACTGAACACCAGTTTTATGGTTGAGAACCTTTTTAAGTATCTCTAATAAACTTAATTATGAGGCTTCTGACACCATTTGACTCAGTGTTTTCTATAAGCATGTATAAAAACACGTGCAGTTAGCAACATGCTAATCGCTGTGGTATAGGCTTCCATTACTTGTTAGCTACATTAGCCTTGTAGCTCTAAAGAGGCAGACTTCAGACACCAAACTTGTCTTGGCTGACTGACTACATTCGGGCCAAAAAGGCAAAACAGTGGAAATTAGAATTTTTCCACTTTTCCTTCAAAGCTACTCTCAAAAAACACTACAAAGGCAAAGGAAAAAAGCCAGAAGGTGAACGAGAGAACCACGTTCTTTACCTGATTCATAGAGAAGTTCAGCAGTTTGATGGTCTCGAGCACAAAGCCAGGAGTTTTTTCAGGGTCAATGTTCTCCATGTTCCTGCAAGTTTATTCACAGTCAGTCAAAAGCACTAGAACCCTGAATCCACCCATAGTGCCACCGGGCTGGACAAACCAGTCCTGAACACAAAGCCCATGTGGGTGAGGACAGCACAAGAGCAGCCAGCAGCACGTTAGAGTGGAACCTACTACTCTGAGTTTTTACTATCCAGCATCCGTTAATTTTGTGCCAAAAGTTTCAAATAAAATAATAAAATCCACAAGCAGAATATTATATAAGTATCAAAATGTCCAAAATATGTTACAAATATAAATAATGAGAGGTAAATCAGACTCAACTCTTCAAAAAGATTACTAGTCATTTTCACTCAATCTGATATAAATGTATTATTACAAAAATGATTACAAAAATGTGACATGGCAAAATATGGATTTCAAATATATGATATATGTATATTATCATATATGGATTTCTCTTATATATCCAACTATATTTGTCTCATATAGATATGTGACATACGCTGTATGGCCCAAGGTATTTGGACACCTGACCATCATGTTTTGAAAAAATTTGTACAAAAATGCTCAGATCACCGTGAGATTTATGGGACTTTAGGATGGATCGTCTTCTAAAGGACTGAACTGTAACTGAAAGGTTGTGAGGTCAGAGATTTTACGGTAGGTGGTCCGTATGAGCTCTGACGGCTCCTTGCCTGCAGATTATGATGAAGAATTTGATGAGCAGCAGTGGGTGTGGGGCGGTGTTGTTCTGGTTCTGGCCGGACAGATGGAGGACGCTGTGCCAGAGCTGAGTGCTGAGGAACACCAGCGTTTCCCGGGGCAGCAGGGGCACCTCTGCATTATACTCCTCCAGACTGGAGAGACAGAGAGAGACAGACAGAGAGATATTAGAGAGGCCATATCAACATATATACATACATACATACACACACACACACACACACACATATATATATATATATATACATACACATATATACATATATACATGTATATATATGCATATGTGTGTGTGTATATATATATGTATGTATGTATATATATATATATATATATATATATATATATATATATATATATATAGCTGCTTATCTGGCCAGTAAAAGTTTATTTGCTCTATATTAGAATAAATACAAATAACACAAATACAGTAAGTAGTGATTTTATATATGGCACTGGCGTTCACTGTAGTTTATTATCTAATTCCTGCTTTATCTAATCAACAACTGCTGATGGAGTTTAATAAATTCATGTGAATTCATGTGATGCTGGACGAGAAAACTGGAAATAAATATTCTTCTAAAATATTCTTGTTTACTTTTTACTGCATTTTGTTTATTTGAACTTCTAATGTTATATGGTCTTTATAACAGCAAAATAACTATATATATATAAGATTTTATATACATATATATAAGTTTTTTTTATATGTGGGTGCTGTCCAAAGAAAAAAAATGCATCTCCAAACTAGGTAAACCAGGTAAAAACATTCTAAAATTCTAATGTAATTTAAAGTAAAGAGGTTTAATTTTAATTGATTTTGGAGCTTTTCTATTGGTCAATTTATCATGAAATTGTCACACACAGTGAAGAACTCAAATGAACTCAAATTACGTAGAAAAAAATTGACCAAAACAGAGGTTAATTTATTTTTGGACAGTGATGATAGACAGACAGACAGACAGACAGACAGACAGACAGATAGATAGATAGACAGACATATATAATGTCTGTCTGTCTGCCTCTCTGTCTATCTATCTATATATATCTATCTATATATCCATCCATCTCTCTCTCTCTCTCTCTCTATATATATATATATATATATATATATAGAGAGAGAGAGATGGATAGATAGACAGATATCAGTGTTAGCTGGTTAAATCCTCTGTGTACTTGTGGGTTCACGTATTGCAATCAGTGACGGACTGAAGTTGGTCTGATGTGGCTTTTGAAATTTGAACTAGATCTAGTGGTTAATAGTGGCTGAGCTGTTGGTCTGTTCTTACAGTAGTGGCTTAAAGGTCACTGAAATACTGACCTCTCATTGTTCAAACAGACAGCAGAGTCATTAAACACTGTATAATAATAATAATAATAATAATAATAATAATAATATACAAGATACAGGTTTTACATTTGTATTCAGCAGGAGTGCATCAACAGGATTAAAACATTCTCAGACCACTTCAATGTTAATTTACAGCCAGATATACAGCCAGATACATAACTACACAGATAGATAGATAGCTATGTATTAATATAGGTATATAGGTCCATAAATCCATACCTAACTAAGACGATAATCAGACAGATAAATTCAAAGACAGAGAGACATTGAACGAGCTAGCGAGACACTCTATTGACCCCTGACAGTGCAAAGACATGAAAATATCAGAAATCAGTCCCTTTAATAAGAGCCACACAGAGACGCTGGACGCTACAGTGCAACACTGCAGGCAGCAGAGGCTCAATTAATAACACAGACATGATACAGTACCAGAAGAAAACACAAACTGGAATGTAGAAGCAACTCACTGAACACTGGAGACAGTAAAATAGTTTACAGTATTTACTGAATAATACATAATAGAAATGGATTTATCCATAGCAATTACTAAATAATGAACAGTAGTTGCTGAACACCTCATACTAGTTATTGAATAATTAATATTGGATACTGAATACTTCTTAGTGGTTACCGAATGATACAAAATAAATATCAAATAAGTCATATAAATTACAGACTAATTCATAGTAGCTGCTGAATAATCTATAGTAGTTATTTAATAATTTATAGTGGTTGCTAAATATTTTTAGTAGATACTGAATAATACATAGTAGTTATTGAATAATTAATAGTAGCTGGGTAATAATTCATAATATTTACTAAATATTTCACAGTGGTTGCTAAATAAATCATAGTAGATACTTAATAATTCATAGTGGGTGCAAAACATTCATAGTATATACTGAATAATACTGAATAATTCATAGTAGTTGCCCAATGATTCATAGCAGAAACTAATTTATTCATAGAAAATACTTAATAATTCATAGTAGTTGCTGAATAATTCATAGTGGTGACTGAATATGAAGTGGCAGTAGTCCGAGCTGTGGGTTGGCATGCGGCTGTTAGGATGGGTGAAGTGTTAGCGGCCCTGAGTGAGTGCAGTAGCACCGTGCTATGATTTAGCTGGGTGACGCTGTAGGGGTGTTATGGTCTGCGGGTAACAACATTTAATTCTGAGTTCCTTTACGCCCAGAACCCAACACTGAGTTCACACCCTCTCCAGCGCCTCAGACTGCCTCAATAATGAGGAAACTACAGAGTAACTGTAAATACTGCACCAACCTGCAGCTCATGACTCCATCACTCTGAACGGAGGGTCACTGTATACATGAAAGTGAAAGCAAAAGGAGTAACAGGTATAGACAGGGCCTCACAGACTCGAGACTCGACTCGGACACGCACCTCACAGACTCGAGACTCGACTCGGACTCACGCCTCAGAGACTCAAGACTCAGCTCAGACTCGCACCTCAAAGACTCGAGACTCAGCTCGAGACTGCACCTCAGAGACAGACTCAGACTCACACCTCAGAGACTCAACACTCAGCTTGGACTCGCACCTTAGAGTCTCGAGGCTTGGACTCAGAGACTCAGACTCAGAGACTCAGACTAACACCTCAGAGACTCCACTCAGACTCACCCCAGAGACACCACTCAGACTAACACCCCAGAGACTCCACTCAGACTCACCCCAGAGGCCCGACTCAGACTCATTGCATAGATTCCACTCAGACTCACCCCAGAGACACCCCTCAGACTAACACCTCAGACACTTGACTCAGACTCACCCCAGACACTTGACTCAGACTCACCGCATAGATTCGACTCAGACTCACATTTCAGACTTGACACCTCAGGGACTCAGAGTCACATCTCAGAGACTCATAATCACACCTCAGAGATTTAGACTCACACCTCAGACTCGACACACACCTCACAGACTCAGACTCGACTCTTGAGTAATGTTCTGGTAAATCACAGTAGTTACAACCTTCAGTCAAACGAATCAGTTTAAAACATCTGCACAGCATCAAACAGGATCTCTACCGTAATTCATCAGCACTGATTCAGTTTCCAGCCCCAAATCACATGAACCAATAATGAGGTGACTCACCGGCGCGGCTCGAGGGAGTGCACATCGATGACTTTCTCAAAGGACGCCACAAACGCTTCCAACCACTGCTGCAGGTAGGCCACATCTTTCTGCAGGAGGAGAGAGAGAGAGAGAGAGAGAGAGAGAGGTGGGTGAGTGAGTAATTCAGAGTGTAGGTCAAAGTTTACAGGATGTCCTTATGGTTAAAAACATACACAAGCTCAGCATAAACACTTCACCACCCTGACCCGCTCCGCTGGAGCTCAGTCGCTGGTTATGTAAACAGTGAGGATGTGCAATATATCGTTTGTCAATTATTATCGTCATTTGGCCTTCGTAATCCTGAAATCACAGGAAGCTGCAACAGGCAAATTCTTCTTATGCTGTGATAGATGAAGCCATTTCATATGAAATAGTCAAACAAAACAGAAATAATCAAAATAAATAATCCTACTGAACAGTTAACCAGCTCACAGTCTATATTTAAAAAGCTGGTTCTTTAAGGGTTCTTCAGCAATAAGCAATGATTATGTGCAGAACTGTGACAACTCACAGGACCAGTGAATGCTTAAATGGTTCCTGGAGTGGTTAAATGGTTCTTCTTTACACTCTTAGCAAAAAGTATCAAGTGAAGGCTCCATGATTTAATGCAGGTGATAGCAGAACCCATTTCGGTGACATTTTGAAAAATGTTCTCTAAAAATCGCATACAGCATCTTCCATCATGGAGAAGAACCAAATAACCATGAAAAGAACCATCTAAAAGTTTGTTTGAGTGTTCACTGTTCTATACGTTACTATTGTCTTTACTTACTTTGAACCCTCGAAGAACCATTTTGATGGGTCTTTAGTAGAGAAATGGTTTACATATCCATATATTGATGGAACTAGACCCCCATGGACCCTCACAGAGCAGGTACTGTTTGGGTGGTGGATCATTCAGCACTGCAGTAACACTGACGTGGTGGTGGTGTGTTAGTGTGTGTTGCGCTGGTCTGAGTGGATCAGACACAGTAGTGCTGCTGGAGTTTTTAAACACTGTGTCCACTCACTGTCCACTCTAGACACTCCCACCTTGTCAGTCCACCTTGTAGATGTAAAGTCAGAGATGATAGCTCATCTGCTGCTGCACAGTTTGTGTTGGTCATCCTCTAGTCCTTCATCAGTGGTCACAGGACGCTGCCCACAGGACGCTGTTGGCTGGATATTTTTGGTTGGTGGACTATTCTCAGTCCAGCAGCGACACTGAGGTGTTTAAAAACTCCAGCAGCACTGCTGTGTCTGATCTACTCAGACCAGCACAACACACACTAACACACCACCACCACGTCAGTGTTACTGCAGTGCTGAGAATGACCCACCACCCAAATAGTACCTGCTCTGTGAGGGTCCATGGGGGTCCTGACCACTGAAGAACAGGGTAACAAAGTATGCAGAGAAACAAATGGACTACAGTCTGTAACTGTAGATCTACAGAGAGAAACTATACGGTCAGTGGAGCTGATAAAGTGGACAGTGAGAGTAGATATAATGAAAAATATACGATTACATGAACTCTGATGTATAACTGAAGTGCCGTGCCATTTTGTCCATATCAGCGCTAGTAGTGAGTGAGTGAGACCGCAGTGTACGACTCATATCTCCACAATCAGAGCACGCTCGGCCTGCAGTCAGCGCAACAGGAAGTTGCAGAAGGCGCTCCAGTGTGATGTCACACAGAGGATATTGCAAGACAAAAAAAAGAGTTAGCAGAAAAACTTGTGTTGACTGTGAGCTAAACGTAACGGGCCAAAACGTTCACATGGATTCGAGCAGGGATTTCAACACCGCTCGGTTACGTAATCCTGAAGCTGGTTGAGCAAAGAGGAGGAAGTATAGAGCGACGGATGGAGGAGGAGAGGAAGATGCGGTGAAGAAGTGACAGAGCTCAGAGTTCATCAGCGCGCTCGCCATGTAGAGCCGCTAATTAACATAGGGAACTGAGAGAGCTGTCTGTTTTAGAACTACAGCCTCATCTAGCCCAATAAAGGTTCCTGAACGGCTCTCGGCTTGGCTGTGTGGTTCCTCTCACTGGTGTACTGCCCTCACTTTATTAGGAGGTTCAAAGGTTACCCACAATTGCATCTCATTTACAAAACCGACAGAACCCAACAGCGGTTCTCCTATGGCAGACCCACACTATCACCTAGCACACCTAGCACAGCTCATTAACCAATTATCAAGCTCCGTGTGCCAGCTCAGATGTTCTAGAGCAGAGAAAACACAAACATGGTACACTTAGGGAACCTGTGTTCTATGTCATCGCTTCAAAGAACCCCCTATTGTTATCTCTTCTGCTAATCTATGTTATCTCCTACACACTTCAAAGGTTCCTTCTGAACCATGATAAGATAAAATCATGTTTAAAGGGTTCTTTGCATGGCAAAATGGTTCTTCAAACTGATGGAGAATGTGTTGTATGTGCTTCTATATAGAACCTTTTTGAATATATATATATATATATATATATATATATATATATATATATATATATATATATATAGCACCAAGAAGGGTTGCAAGCCTGGCATCGTAACAATAACAGAATCCTTTTTGGTGCTATAAGGAACCATTTAAGCATAAAATGGTTCTATATAGAACTCATGATTCTAAATAGAACCATGGCCATTGCTAAAGAACCCTTGAAGAACCTTTTAAGTGTGCATACTACATCAACTCAGCGTGCATAACATGCATCTACAGTTACAGAGCCAAACAAATCTTACATTTTTCTGTTATGACTGAAAATGTGAGCAAAAAGCACCTAAAATTAACGTTAAAATTAGCATTAGCTATCCTGGCTATCAAATGAACAAGCAAACAATCCCCCTAAATGTGTTTTAGCACCCAGTTAGTAGTTAAAAGTTTAAGTCAGAACTAGAAAAGTTATAAGAAAGTACAGATTTCTTGTATTTTTATTTATTTATTTAACCTACGAAAACTCACAAAGCTCACAATGTGCTTGATGTTATACAATATGATCAGATATGACTGAAATCAGATTAAATAATTGTGATAATCTCCAAGAATTGTGATCAGACGATTATATAACTTCAGAACCACTTTAAAATAAGACGACTCATAAAAAGCTTAAAATTAGTTTGTTAATGGTTATTATAGATCATAAACACTTTAGAAATGATTAATAAGCAGGTATAACACATTAATAAAAAGAGCAATAGTGAGCTGTTTTTTCTGATGAATATGAATATGTGATGAAGCTGACAGGTTTAATGCTGACTAATGATGAAGTCAGATCAGTAAACATCAAAATCTGAGCTCTAACAGTATAAATGAATGAGGGTTCACTATTAGGCAAACAACAGGTCACTGCTGTCCATTTTATTTATGTGCCGTAACTGCTTAATAATGATTCATGGTCTTTATAAGCTAATTAATAACCATTAATAAACTCATATAATATCAAATAACAAATACAATGATTGTTATTGTTGTTATTAGATTCTGCAACTGTTGTAGTGATTTTCTTATTTCATTGTTGGAGACAAAAGGCTTAAATTCTTGAAATGCCAAGCAGAAAATCGTCCAATCAGGATTCTTCTCTCTGTGGTATCTAGGTAGATTCAGCTGAGCTGCTCTCCCATTGGTTAGGACTTCAGGAGCTGGACTGAAGGCCTTACATGTTAGATTAACTACATCACAAGGTGATTTACAATGTTTAGAGAGAAAGAACAACACTCTAGTCCTTGTGGAGGTTCTAGATATGTCACTGAGTGTAAATACGAGTTGTAGTGTAAGCAGTGTTCTGGTAAGTTGTTAGGAATGTTAAACAGTGGCGGCAGCTCTGAGTCAGAACTCTTTACTGAAAGAGTGACTGCAACACTGATACACACAAGATCAGATATATGATAATGTCTGATACAAACTTCAAATAAAACTATTACAAGCTTCAAGTTTAATCTAGAATGGCCAAAAACGTTCAGAATTAGCTTAGCGCTAACACAGTATTAGAAATCCCATAGAGGCGCTAGGAGAAAATAGCTTTAGGTTGGTGTTTTTTCTATTTTTTTTTGGCATTTCCATCCTGAACTGAAGGCTCAGCTCTAACAGACATGATTCGTCACCTCTCAGCCAATGAGAACCTCATCTTCAGCTTCACCCAGTGACAGATAAGGCTCACGCAAATGCTTTCACATTTTGCATTCGCTCCTTTTGCACACCGTGCCAAACCCCAGAAAGTCATGAGGACATTCTGAGTTAGGTTTCATCTCCTCGATACAATCAGAATGATGATTTGTTGTGGTGCCGCACAGCCGAACGTACAAATGTCATCGCAGACGTCATTTTCATCTTCGCTTTTGTTCCACTACAAAGAGTTTTTCACCTGCGGAGATGGCAAGATGGCAGCGGCCTACGCTCCAGCCGTTGAGTCACAGAAAACAACGAAAAGCCCTCAGCGACATGTGACGATCACTCAGAAGCTGGAAAACATCAGAGACGCAGCAATGCTGCACTTAAGACAACAAGATACGGCCAACGCGCCTCTAGAGGAAGTTGAGCCATCACCACAAAACAGTCACAGGGTTGAGATACGCACTGCACCAGCAAAACAAGGAGCCTGAAGATCAACAACAACAACGACGACAGCAACAACAACATGATAGGACCGTGATAAACTTCAGACGTCCACAGGATCAGCTTATTTTACATTAACTACATAGACAACAATGCAAAATGAGGGAGACAGTACAAAGTTATAGGTCATGAGGAATGAAAGGAAGAAGATCTGAAAAGGTCAACAGGTCAAAAAACAACCATAAACAGACCAAAACCAAACAATTAGCAATCTGCATCCTGTCGCAGTGAACATTACCAGTCGGCGATCAGTTGGGATCCAGTCCATGTCTCATGGCAGGTGAGATAAGGTGGGGGTTTCTCCCACTTCACTCGTCTGGGACAAAATAACGTCCACTCCAGGAACTCCCAGGACCATCTACGGTCCACCGTCTCGTCCACTGGTGCACATTCTACCTCTAACAGAACTCTCTCTCTCTCTGTTTCTGTTTTGCTCTCTCTCTCTCTCGTTCTGCTTCTGTCAAACAACCAGGAAATGCCAAGTCACTTTAAGCGCAGCACATTTCCTCTCCTCATCATTACTTCCTTTTCTGCCACTGTTGGTGTCTCATTGGTGGAGGTCCAGGGGCTCGAACGCCCCGCGGTCAGGAGCGCACTTCTGATTATATATGTGGCACCAAAAAACAGAACACGCGTCCTCTTACAGTAACGCAACGCGGAGAACATCAGAGGAACGTTCTGACTCACTTTACCATCCTGCAGCTGAAGAGGATGAATAAGAACAGCGTGTACTGTGTGGAGGCCTCTTTACAGCCCTTCACGACACACGCCAGGCAGCGTCTCTCCATTATGACTTATCATCTCATAATAATGACAAACCGTCTCGTAATTATGATTCACTCTCTAACAATAATGATATATCGTCTTATAATTATGACTTGGTATCTCATAATAATGACGCATTGTCTCATAATAATGACTTACTATCTCATAATCATGATATATCGTCTCATAATTATGATTTAGTATCTCATAATAATGACTTTTGTCTCATGATTATTACTTAAGATCTCATAATAATGACATACTGTCTCATAACTATGACTTGGTATGTCATAAGAATGATATATTGTCTCATAATTAAGACTGAGTATCTCATAATAATGATATTGTCTCAATTGATTTAGTATCTCATAATAATGACTTTTGTCTCATAATTATTACTTAATATCTCAAAATATTGACATATTGCCTCAATATTATGACTTAATATCTCATAATCATAACATTGTCTCATAATTATGACTTAAGATCTCGAAATAATGATGTATTGTCTCATAACTATGACTTACTATCTTATAATAATGATATATTGTCTCATAATTATGACTTAGTATCTCATAATAATGAGAAAATGTTTTCATAATTATGAGTTGCTAAGACATAATTATGAGATATTAACAGACCGGTATGAAAAGGTATTATAATGTAAATTATAATAAACTACAACACGTGTGTGTAACTCAGTGAACTCAGTGAGCTGTTGTTTAAATGAAATACAGTCACATTTGTTTTGTTAACATGTCTTGTTGGGTTAAACTTACTTCTTTCCCATTGGCTCCTGGCTGCATCTATTTGCATACTGGGTGCTTTTTCTGTTTGTTTTACTCACCAGTGTGTTTTCATTCCACCCAGGCTGCCTTTCCTCAGGTATGTGCTTTTTATATATGCTTTACTCAGCTGCCTGACCTGGTGCTGTCGGCTAAAAGGGTAGGTTCAGTTATCGTTCTCTCTGCTGCTGAGCGGGGGTCAGTGCTGGCGATTGACCACGTTCACACTAAGTGAATGCTGATGTTGCTTCCAGAGGCAGTTTGGAGCTCTTTAGTGAGTGATTCAACAGAGGATCGGCACTGTGAGCTTCAGCACTCACTCTGTGAGTTTGGGTGGTCTACCGCTTCACTGGCTGAGCTGTTGTTGCTCCTAGTTGCGTCCATTTCACAATTATAGCACTTACAGTTGTCCAGGGCAGCTCTAGCAGGACGGGAATTTCACAAACTGGCTTGTGGCAGAGGTAGCATCCTATGAGAGTGTTTAAAGTCACTGAGCTCATTAGTATGACTCAATAATTAGGGGGGGTGTCCCAATACTTTTGTCCGTATATATAGCAAAACCACTGACTCCTCCCTCCACAGGCAGACAGGACGGATTTAATAATACAGGCCGGGTGGGAATTGCAGAATGAATGAAAGGAGTAAATGAGTGTGGAGTAAATGGGCATGTTCTGACCCGCTCAGAGGAACAATGCTAAAGTTAGCGCCTGTGAGAACAGCTGTACAGCTGTCAGTCAGTATCGAGTCCGGCTGGATTGATCTGTTAAGTGACTGAATGCTGGGACAGGCTAATGGCTAACGGCTTTAGTGCTGGCTGCCAGTGATAAAACCAACTCTAATGAATTTTCCATTTTAACAAAGCTGCTCTAAACATCAATCGACTAGTTTAAACCCTGCAGTCTGCACACACACACACACACACACGCACACACACACACACACACACACACACACACACACACACACACGCACACACGCACACACATACACACACACACACACACACACACACTCACTGGCACTACAGCTAATCTGCAAATATTAAAGGGCCCATATCATGGAAAACTTCATTTAGTTCACTCATTTTTAATAAAAGTGTTTGATAATATGTAAATATTGTTAAACCTTTAAAATGTACACACTTAAAAATGGTTCTTCAAGGGTTCTTTAGTAAAGAAATTGGTCCTATATAGAACCTTGAACACTTAAAGAACCCTTTGCATGATTAAATAATTCTCTGCATGGTAAAATGGTTCTTCAGAATGTGATGTATATGATTCTATATAGCACCAAAAAAGGTTCTGCTATTGTAACGATGTCAAGTTTGTAACAATAGAAGAACCATTCTGGTGCTATATAGAACCCTTTCCAAAAAGGTACTATATGGAGCAATCTACAGCACATTCTCCATCAATCTGAAGAACCATTTCACCATGCAGAGAACCACTGAACCATGTAAAGAGTTCTCTGAGTGACTACAACACAGATATAGACATTTTATTTACTATCCAGAACCACCAGTGAACCTACATGAGTCTTCTGAGTTTATATGGAATGTTGATGATGGAAAATAGTGGAAAATCTGGAATAATACGTTTTCTTTGGGGACTATTTTGCCTCACAGCGCCCTGCATGTATCCCTCCACCATGAATGGAGTTTAAGTTCTCTAAACTATCATAAAACAGTGTCTCAGTCATCAGGCAGTGAATTCATAACCATTTCATGTAGGAACTTTCTGTGAGGGAGCTTTTAGAGGTGGACGTCTGGTTCCTATCACCACCACTGTGAACAGTTCTGACTCGGTAAGTTTGTCTGTTCACATCTTAAACATTTAGTTATGCAAAAATGTTGAAAAATGGGTGGAGTTTCCCTTTAATGATGGTGTATTTTAAAAGGCTTGCAGGGTAAAGCTCACAGCACAGTTGTATATACGCTACCCGTTGATGATTTATCTAGAAGTGATAAAAAACAACACCCACTTCCCCAAATCCGTCCTTCACAGCAGCGGTGACAGCCTCTGTGTAACGGGGTCAATTTCACCAGCAGACAACAGGAAATGAAAATGTCATATTCAGATATCAGAAGTGAAACACAGAGGACCTTGTGGTACCTTCCACCGGGCGGGGCAGCTTCATATTTTCATACTGACACCTGCAAACAGGGGAACTAATGTGTTCCCTCTAAATCTTCTGCATTTATACACAACAGGGCTGCACTATGTGTTGTTTGTTAAGGGCAATCAGGGTATCTTTACAATACTGGTATTACAGACTGCTGTGATATGCAAATGAGCCTCTAACCAATCACAGTGTTGGTTTAACGTGTGCAATGAGCATCATGACCAATCATAGCTTGAGATGAGCTTCTATGGTTTTGACGAATCAACCACATCACATTATTGATTCACTAAAGGCAGCGATATGATCACAATACTGATATTCAATATCGTTCAGCCCTAATATACCAAACTGAACTGTCGGGATCAAAATGAAAGCAGTGACATTAGAAAATCAACTGATTTTGGGATGCTGTAATTAATCATAATTCATTATAATTATATTCAATGAAGTTCTTATAAAACCAATATCCACAATGAAGCTCTAGAGAAAAAAAAAATCAAAAAATGTTAATTTAATTCAGTCATTTCATAAGAGTCTTTTAGAATTACTCACAGCCTTTCAGAATCATTCAGTCGTTCAGAATCATTCAGTCGTTCAGAATCATGTAGTCATTCAGAATCATTTAGAATCATTCAGAATCATTTAGTTGTTGAGAATCATTTAGAGTAGTTCAGAATCATTCAAAGTGAATCAGAACTATTCAGAGCTGTTCAAAATCAAAGTCGTTTAGAATTACTCAGACAGAGCCATTCAGAATTATTCAGTTGTTCAGAATCATTTAGAGTCGCTCAAAATTATTCAGTCGTTCAGAATCATTCAGTCTTTCAGAATCATTTAGAGTAGTTCAGAATCATTCAAAGTGAATCAGAACCAGTCAGAGTTGTTCAAAATCAGAGTCGTTTAGAATTACTCAGACAGAGCCATTCAGAATTATTCAGTTGTTCAGAATCATTTAGAGTTGTTCAGAATTATTCAGTCGTTCAGAATCATTCAGGCGTTCAGAATCATTTAGAGTTGTTCAGCATCATTCATCCATTCAGAATCATGTAGAGTCGTTCAGAACCATTTGGAGTAAGGAGTAAATCATTAACCCCTTTCAAAAAGGTTCTATACAAAACCATCTACAGCACATTCTTCATCAATCTGAAGAACCCTTTCATGATGCAAAGAACCCTTTAATCATGTAAATAGTTCATTGAGTGTTCATTATTCTATGTAGATCCACTATCTTTACTAAAAAATCCCTTGAAGAAACACCTTTTCCAAGAGGGGGGTTTATGGAGGCATTTGAACTATCGCTTTAAGAGATGAGCCATCTTGCTTGTTCAGTTTCTCCAAACAGGAGCTTCTATATCATCAGCCTGATTATCCATCACAGAGCTAATTATATGGGCTGATTACAGCAGCTTCCTCAGCTGCAGCTACACTGCTCAGCTCTGCTTTCCTTCACTGTGACCGTTTACAGCAGACAGCAACAGCTCCACCCACCACAAAACACACACACAACACACACAGCGCAGAGGATCAGCACAAACAGAACAGCTTCATCACCACACACAACACACACAGTACAGAGGATCAGCACAAACAGAACAGCTTCATCACCACACAACACACACAGTACAGAGGATCAGCCCAAACAGAACAGCTTCATCACCACACAAACACACACAGCGCAGAGGATCAGCACAAACAGAACAGCTTCATCACCACACACAAACACACACAGCGCAGAGGATCAGCCCAAACAGAACAGCTTCATCACCACACAAACACACACAGCGCAGAGGATCAGCACAAACAGAACAGCTTCATCACCACACACACACACAGCGCAGAGGATCAGCACAAACAGAACAGCTTCATCACCACACAACACACACAGCGCAGAGGATCAGCACAAACAGAACAGCTTCATCACCACACAACACACACAGCGCAGAGGATCAGCACAAACAGAACAGCTTCATCACCACACACAAACACACACAGCGCTGAGGATCAGCACAAACAGAACAGCTTCATCACCACACAACACACACAGCGCAGAGGATCAGCACACACAGAACAGCTTCATCACCACAGAACACACACACAGCGCAGAGGATCAGCACAAACAGAACAGCTTCATCACCACACACACACACAGCGCAGAGGATCAGCCCAAACAGAACAGCTTCATCACCACACAAACACACACAGCGCAGAGGATCAGCCCAAACAGAACAGCTTCATCACCACACACACACACACAGCGCAGAGGATCAGCCCAAACAGAACAGCTTCATCACCACACACACACACAGTGCAGAGGATCAGCACAAACAGAACAGCTTCATCACCACACAACACACACAGTACAGAGGATCAGCACAAACAGAACAGCTTCATCACAACACACACAGCACAGAGGATCAGCACAAACAGAACAGCTTCATCACCACAGAACACACACAGCGCAGAGGATCAGCACAAACAGAACAGCTTCATCACCACACAACACACACAGCGCAGAGGATCAGCACAAACAGAACAGCTTCATCACCACACAACACACACAGCGCAGAGGATCAGCACAAACAGAACAGCTTCATCACCACACACAACACAGAGGATCAGCACAAACAGAACAGCTTCATCACCACACAAACACACACAGTACAGAGGATCAGCACAAACAGAACAGCTTCATCACCACACAAACACACACAGCGCTGAGGATCAGCACAAACAGAACAGCTTCATCACCACACAAACACACACAGCGCTGAGGATCAGCACAAACAGAACAGCTTCATCACCACACAACACACACAGCGCAGAGGATCAGCACAAACAGAACAGCTTCATCACCACACACACACAGCGCAGAGGATCAGCACAAACAGAACAGCTTCATCACCACACAAACACACACAGCACAGAGGATCAGCACAAACAGAACAGCTTCATCACCACACAACACACACAGCGCAGAGGATCAGCACAAACAGAACAGCTTCATCACCACACAAACACACACAGCGCAGAGGATCAGCACAAACAGAACAGCTTCATCACCACACAAACACACACAGCGCAGAGGATCAGCACAAACAGAACAGCTTCATCACCACACAACACACACAGCGCAGAGGATCAGCACAAACAGAACAGCTTCATCACCACACAAACACACACAGCGCAGAGGATCAGCACAAACAGAACAGCTTCATCACCACACAACACACACAGCGCAGAGGATCAGCACAAACAGAACAGCTTCATCACCACACAACACACACAGCGCAGAGGATCAGCACAAACAGAACAGCTTCATCACCACACAAACACACACAGCGCAGAGGATCAGCACAAACAGAACAGCTTCATCACCACACACAACACACACAGCGCAGAGGATCAGCACAAACAGAACAGCTTCATCACCACACAAACACACACAGCGCAGAGGATCAGCACAAACAGAACAGCTTCATCACCACACAAACACACACAGCGCAGAGGATCAGCACAAACAGAACAGCTTCATCACCACACAACACACACAGCGCAGAGGATCAGCACAAACAGAACAGCTTCATCACCACACAAACACACACAGCGCAGAGGATCAGCACAAACAGAACAGCTTCATCACCACACAAACACACACAGCGCAGAGGATCAGCACAAACAGAACAGCTTCATCACCACACAACACACACAGCGCAGAGGATCAGCACAAACAGAACAGCTTCATCACCACACACAACACACACAGCGCAGAGGATCAGCACAAACAGAACAGCTTCATCACCACACAAACACACACAGCACAGAGGATCAGCACAAACAGAACAGCTTCATCACCACACAAACACACACAGCGCAGAGGATCAGCACAAACAGAACAGCTTCATCACCACACAACACACACAGCGCAGAGGATCAGCACAAACAGAACAGCTTCATCACCACACAACACACACAGCGCAGAGGATCAGCACAAACAGAACAGCTTCATCACCACACACACACAAACAGCGCAGAGGATCAGCACAAACAGAACAGCTTCATCACCACACACACACAAACAGCGCAGAGGATCAGCACAAACAGAACAGCTTCATCACCACACACACACACAGCGCAGAGGATCAGCACAAACAGAACAGCTTCATCACCACACAACATACACACAGCGCAGAGGATCAGCACAAACAGAACAGCTTCATCACCACACAAACACACACAGCGCAGAGGATCAGCACAAACAGAACAGCTTCATCACCACACACAACACACACAGCGCAGAGGATCAGCACAAACAGAACAGCTTCATCACCACACAACACACACAGCGCAGAGGATCAGCACAAACAGAACAGCTTCATCACCACACACACACACAGCGCAGAGGATCAGCACAAACAGAACAGCTTCATCACCACACAACACACACAGCGCAGAGGATCAGCACAAACAGAACAGCTTCATCACCACACACACACACAGCGCAGAGGATCAGCACAAACAGAACAGCTTCATCACCACACACACACACAGCGCAGAGGATCAGCACAAACAGAACAGCTTCATCACCACACAACACACACAGCGCAGAGGATCAGCACAAACAGAACAGCTTCATCACCACACAAACACACACAGCGCAGAGGATCAGCACAAACAGAACAGCTTCATCACCACACAACACACACAGCGCAGAGGATCAGCACAAACAGAACAGCTTCAGCACAAACAGAACAGCTTCATCACCACACAACACACACAGCGCAGAGGATCAGCACAAACAGAACAGCTTCATCACCACACAAACACACACAGCGCAGAGGATCAGCACAAACAGAACAGCTTCATCACCACACAACACACACAGCGCAGAGGATCAGCACAAACAGAACAGCTTCAGCACAAACAGAACAGCTTCATCACCACACAACACACACAGCGCAGAGGATCAGCACAAACAGAACAACTTCATCACCACACAACACACACAGCGCAGAGGATCAGCACAAACAGAACAACTTCATCACCACACAACACACACAGCGCAGAGGATCAGCACAAACAGAACAGCTTCATCACCACACAAACACACACAGCGCAGAGGATCAGCACAAACAGAACAGCTTCATCACCACACAAACACACAGCGCAGAGGATCAGCACAAACAGAACAGCTTCATCACCACACAAACACACACAGCGCAGAGGATCAGCACAAACAGAACAGCTTCATCACCACACAAACACACACAGCGCAGAGGATCAGCACAAGCAGAACAGCTTCATCACCACACAAACACACACAGCGCAGAGGATCAGCACAAACAGAACAGCTTCATCACCACACACAAACACACAGCGCAGAGGATCAGCACAAACAGAACAGCTTCATCACCACACAACACACACAGCGCAGAGGATCAGCACAAACAGAACAGCTTCATCACCACACAACACACACAGCGCAGAGGATCAGCACAAACAGAACAGCTTCATCACCACACAAACACACACAGCGCAGAGGATCAGCACAAGCAGAACAGCTTCATCACCACACAAACACACACAGCGCAGAGGATCAGCACAAACAGAACAGCTTCATCACCAGCACAAACACACACAGCGCAGAGGATCAGCACAAACAGAACAGCTTCATCACCACACAACACACACAGCGCAGAGGATCAGCACAAACAGAACAGCTTCATCACCACACAAACACACACAGCGCAGAGGATCAGCACAAACAGAACAGCTTCATCACCACACAAACACACACAGCGCAGAGGATCAGCACAAACAGAACAGCTTCATCACCACACAAACACACACAGCGCAGAGGATCAGCACAAACAGAACAGCTTCATCACCACACAAACACACACAGCGCAGAGGATCAGCACAAACAGAACAGCTTCATCACCACACAAACACACACAGCGCAGAGGATCAGCACAAACAGAACAGCTTCATCACCACACAACACACACAGCGCAGAGGATCAGCACAAACAGAACAGCTTCATCACCACACAACACACACAGCGCAGAGGATCAGCACAAACAGAACAGCTTCATCACCACACAAACACACACAGCGCAGAGGATCAGCACAAGCAGAACAGCTTCATCACCACACAAACACACACAGCGCAGAGGATCAGCACAAACAGAACAGCTTCATCACCGCACAACACACACAGCGCAGAGGATCAGCACAAACAGAACAGCTTCATCACCACACAACACACACAGCGCAGAGGATCAGCACAAACAGAACAGCTTCATCACCACACAAACACACACAGCGCAGAGGATCAGCACAAACAGAACAGCTTCATCACCACACAAACACACACAGCGCAGAGGATCAGCACAAACAGAACAGCAGCTGCTTCTTCAAAACCTTTTAAAAGAGCTCAAAAATTTAAATATGGGTTTCAGTGAGAAGTTTTCATTTTTACGTTACTGACTTCAATGTGGACGAAACTGCTTTAGTGAAGAAAGTGAAGATTTTAGATCTCTGAGTCTAAGGTAACAGACACTACACGCTTAAAAAGATGGTTCTTTAGTTAAGAGAATGGTTCTATATAGAACCATGAACACTCAAAGAACTCTTTGCATGATTAAAGGTTTCTTTGAATAGTGAAAATGTTCTTCAGATTGATGGAGAATGTGCTGAAAAAGGTTCTGTATAGAACCTTCTTGAAAAGGGTTCTTCTATTGTTACAAGCTTGACATATAGTGTTATATAGAACTCATCAAAAAGGTTGTATATAGAACCACCCACAGCACATTCTGAAGAACGCTTTCATGATGCAAAGTGCACTCTTCTTCTTAATAGAACCATGAATACTCAAAGAACCCTTTGCATTATTAAAGGGTTCTGTCCATGGTGAAGGGGTTCTTCGGTTTGATGGAGAATGTGCTGCACATGGTTCTATATAGAACCGTTCTTCTATTGTTGAAAGCTTGACATTGTAACAGCAGCAGAACACTTTTTGCTGCTATACAGAACCATATTCAACAAATTCTCCATCAAGCTAAATAACCTATTCACCATGAAAAGCACCATTTAATCATGCTAAGGGTTCTCTAAGTGTTCAGGGATCTGTTTTAAGAGTGTAGGGCTGGGCGATATGACAATATTTATCGTTACTGTGATAAATTACATCTCAGTATGCCACAATATGTTTTTCTGAGCATGTTGTGAAAATCATAAAACATTTCCCAACTGCATGTTCAATTATTAATAGAGCTTAATTAGTCATGTTTTATTGAAATTAGTGCAGCAAATTGGGTGAAATATTGAATTTACATCACTGTATTCGTAGTTTTTGATGGTATTTTTTAAAAATGGTACTATTTAGTCTTTTCCAATTTATTGTCAGAAAATGACATATCGTGCATTGTGAAAATTTCTTCAAGTATCGTGATATTAAATTTTTTCCAAATCGCCCACCTCTAACAGGCACTGCACAATATAACACTGTTTAATCGTTACTAGCCTTTCCAATACTGACATCACAGAAGTCTGAGGCCTCCAACCAATCACAGTGTCTGTTACTGTTCCAGATGAGTTTCTGTGGGTGTTTTGATGAAAGTGACTGATAAAGGAAAGTCTCATTATTGGAGTGTAATAAGCAGAGGGTAATATTATCACAATGCACAGCAGTACAATCACAATGCTGGTATTCCATCTGTATAGCGCAGCCCTGCTGGGTTCAGCCGTCCTTCAGAAGACAAAGACCAAAGACAGCAAATGAGGCAAAGAAGGCTAAATATAGCTGAATAGTCGTCTCAGGGGAGCTGTGGAAAGTCCTGGAGCTGTTCTCCAGCAGCAGGCCTGGACTGGCCCCTCTGAGAGAACTCTAACAGCCCTGAAGTGGAAGTGTCCCTGAAGAGCGGGTGGATTTCCCTCCTGCTGAAAAATACCAGCACTGACAAAAAGTACCCTGCAGCTTCAGTCATAACTGTAGTTTACTCCACTTTCAGAGTGATTTACTCCAATTCAGAGTGATTTACTCCACTTCAGAGTGATTTACTCCAATTCAGAGTTATTTACTCCAATTCAGAGTGATTTACTCTACTTTCAGAGTGATTTACTCCACTTCAGAGTGATTTACTCCAATTCAGAGTGATTTACTCCACTTTCAGAGTGATTTACTCCACTTCAGAGTGATTTACTCCAATTCAGAGTGATTTACTCTACTTTTAGAGTGATTTACTCCAATTCAGAGTGATTTACTCCACTTCAGAGTGATTTACTCCAATTCAGAGTGATTTACTCCAATTCAGAGTGATTTACTCCACTTCAGAGTGATTTACTCCACTTTCAGAGTGATTTACTCCAATTCAGAGTGATTTACTCTACTTTTAGAGTGATTTACTCCAATTCAGAGTGATTTACTCCACTTTCAGAGTGATTTACTCCAATTCAGAGTGATTTACTCCAATTCAGAGTGATTTACTCTACTTTTAGAGTGATTTACTCCAATTCAGAGTGATTTACTCCACTTTCAGAGTGATTTACTCCAATTCAGAGTGATTTACTCTAATTCAGAGCGATTTACTCCAATTCAGAGTGACTTACTCCACTTTCAGAGTGATTTATTCCACTTTCAGAGTGATTTACTCCACTTCAGAGTGATTTACTCCACTTTCAGAGTGATGTACTTCACTTTCAGAGTGATTTATTCCAATTCAGAGTGATTTACTCCAATTCAGAGTGATTTACTCCACTTTCAGAGTGATTTATTCCAATTCAGAGTGATTTCTCCATTTCAGAGTGATTTATTCCACTTCAGAGTGATTTACTCTAATTCAGAGTGATTTACTCCAATTCAGAGTGATTTACCCCACTTTCAGAGTGATTTACTCCACTTTAGAGTGATTTACTCCACTTTCAGAGTGATTTACTCCACTTCAGAGTGATTTACTCTACTTTTAGAGTGATTTACTCCACTTTCAGAGTGATTTACTCCACTTCAGAGTGATTTACTCTACTTTTAGAGTGATTTACTCCAATTCAGAGTGATGTACTCCAATTCAGTGATTTACTCAACTTTTAGAGTGATTTACTCCAATTCAGTGATTTACTCTACTTTTAGAGTGATTTACTCCAATTCAGAGTGATTTACTCCACTTTCAGAGTGATTTACTCCAATTCAGAGTGATTTACTCCACTTTCAGAGTGATTTACTCCAATTCAGAGTGATTTACTCCAATTCAGAGTGATTTACTCTACTTTTAGAGTGATTTACTCCAATTCAGAGTGATTTACTCTACTTTTAGAGTGATTTACTCCAATTCAGAGTGATTTACTCCACTTCAGAGTGATTTACTCTACTTTCAGAGTGATTTACTCCACTTCAGAGTGATTTACTCCACTTTCAGAGTGATTTACTCCAATTCAGAGTGATTTACTCCACTTTCAGAGTGATTTACTCCAATTCAGAGTGATTTACTCCACTTTCAGAGTGATTTACTCCAATTCAGAGTGATTTACTCCACTTTCAGAGTGATTTACTCCACTTTCAGAGTGATTTACTCTACTTTCAGAGTGATTTACTCCAATTCAGAGTGATTTACTCCAATTCAGAGTGATTTACTCTACTTTTAGAGTGATTTACTCCAATTCAGAGTGATTTACTCCACTTCAGAGTGATTTACTCTACTTTCAGAGTGATTTACTCCAATTCAGAGTGATTTACTCCAATTCAGAGTGATTTACTCTACTTTTAGAGTGATTTACTCCAATTCAGAGTGATTTACTCCACTTCAGAGTGATTTACTCCACTTTCAGAGTGATTTACTCCAATTCAACATGTGTGGAAATCTGTAAATAGTGCAGGTCGACTCCTACAGCCCAGCTCTCACAGACCAAATGACAGAAACAGAATTAGTACATGGGCTGATTGATAAACACCCATCTAAAGTACAACTACAGCGCTGATATATGGATCGGTGGGCTACACCCGTTTCCATGGTTGCGGTAACACTATCCCCAATTCCAAAGTGTTTTACACTAAAAATATTACCATGTTTAAGCTGCACCTAAACCTCTGTATCAGAATTCAATGTTTTACAGCACCAAACATATTATTAATAAAGTTACTCTGTATCCATTTCCATGGTTACACTACATCCATTTCCATGGTTACACTACATCCATTTCAGAGATTATGCCACACTCATTTCTATGGTTACACTTAAAGGCCGTTATGGCAAAATGTAATATGATACTTCAGGAAGTTTTTTACGATATTTACGTGTCACGATATTTATTTTTTCTGGCACCTGACAAGTTAGAACAGACAAAGTAAAGGCCACATTTTAAAAATATCATTAAAAAAGTAAATCCAGTCACTTGTATCATCATACATCTCATACAGTGAGCTACACCAAAAACTAATTAAGCTCTCTTTGTAATCAAACATGCAGTTAGGAAGCGTTTTAGTACTGATGACATCCACGTTATGATCAGAAGAGTATATTGTGATGTAATCTATCACGATAATGATACATTTGGTCATATCGCCCAGCTCTAGCTACTCTATACCCATTTCCATGGTTAAAATATGCCCACTTCCACAGTTACACTACACCCATTTCCGTGGTTACGCTACACCCATTTCCGTGGTTACGCTACACCCATTTCCATGGCTACACTATGGCCATTTCTATCGTTACGCTACACCCATTTCCATGGTTACACTATGGTCATTTCCATCGTTACGCTACACCCATTTCCGTGGTTACGCTACACCCATTTCCATGGCTACACTATGGCCATTTCCATCGTTACACTACACCCATTTCCATAGTTATCCTACCCTTATTTCCGCGGTTACACTGAATCCATTACATGCTGAATTGAAGAAATTGAAGAAATTAGTTTGAAATATTCAACACTGGTTCAGAGAGCTGATGTAAATAGTGTGATGAGAGGGTAAATCATTCTGTCAGCACAAACTTCAATAACTTTCCACTTTTCAAACTCCTTATTACCAGATTAATAACGAAATGGGGTGAATCTACAATACGCAGAGCCTTTCTCTGGCGGACTTATCAGCAAATGTATCATCTCCAAACCCAGATAAAGGTGATTTCCTCCTATTTTAATTTGTCTGGAGTGGTTTCATTCGGCATTATGATGTGGTGTAATGGCTTTTAGTTAATGGGCTGTGAACACAGCGCAGCAGCAGTGCCTGACGTCGGACACTGAAAGACTTTGAGTGGAATCTTCTATAAGCTTGTTCAGCAGACAGGTGCAGACATGCGGAGCGACTGCCCCGATGTGTTTCACAATCGGAGACACAGACACACGTCAGAGCTGCCTAACGCAGACTGAGGCTCAGAGAGAGGGCGTGTACCCGCGTGTGCTCTACGCGCGTGAGCCTGCTGCAGAAACAAAGCGCTCGACAACAGGAGCGCAGATTCACTGTGTGAACACAACAGAAACGCCGCATCAGAGAAAAGGCTTTACTGAGACAACTCAGAACTGAGGCTCAATATGACTGTCAATACTCATAACCCCCCTCTGTGTTTACGTGTGTGTGTGTGTTTGTTTTTGTATATTTCAAGGACAAAAACATCCTGACTCAGAAGCATTGCATACATGTACTAAAATCTACATAAGAAGTTTAGGACAAATCACTACATACCGGTATTTATAGCTACATAGGGCATGTTACTATCACATGTCGCTGCTGTCAGAAGAAAACCTTGCATATCCATTTCTGACAGTTTGAAAATGCCTGTTGCTCTTTATATTGTGTGTAAATTTCATGATGAATGGACCAAAAGAAACGACTCAAAATGACTTGGAAAAAAAGTCTGGTTCCATTGACTTACATTAAAAGTAAAGTATGTTTTTTCCTTCTCCTGTAAAGTTACCGTTTTGGAGATACGAGGTTTTCTTCTGACAACCCCATTTCCAAAAAAGTTGGGACGCTGAGCAAAATGTAAATAAAAACAAAATTCAATTATGTGCAAATTATTTAAAGCCTATATTTAATTGAAAATAGTACAAAGACAACATATCAAATGTTAAATCTGAGAAAATTTATTGTTTTTTAATATATATATATTACACTGATAAGAACAGATACTACACTTGATCTTGATCTTCCACTCATCTTGTGCTTGTGTCGAGCATGTAGAACTAAGCTGAAAATACATATTACTGCATATAATATATATTGCATAACGCTGTTCTCGGAACAAAACCTCGTATCTTCGAAATGGTAACTTTACAGAAGAGGAAAAAACCTACTTTACTTTTAATGTAAGTCAATGGAACCAGACTTTTTTCCAAGTAATTTTGGGTCATTTCTTTTAGTCCATTCATCATAAAATTTACATACAACGTAAAGGGTAACAGGCATTTTCAAATTATGTCAAAAACTGAAAAATAGAGATACGAGGTTTTCTTCCGACAGCAGCGATATACATACTCAGCTAACAGAACCACTGGAAGCATCACCTGTGTTTTGTTTCTGCAGCCTCTTTATGCGCTGTGAGTAATTTTACCCTGATTTTATACAGCAGATGTAAAGCCGAGGGGCGCTATGCTATACAGACTGAGCTGAGGCTGCAGACTCTGCTGCAGTGCTGAAGTGTTTCTCAGGCTGGGTCTGCAGGCTGTAGTGAGCAGTCATTATGTGATCACTCGCTGAGTCACTGAGCTGCTACATGATTATGGCTAAAAGCAGAACAGAGGAGATCTCTGCACTCTGAACTAGAGCGGCTGATTTACTGTCCTGATCGCTAGATCACGTGTACCGTCACAGAACAATACTGAGTTTTAGTTTTAGCACTGCGTCAGGTAACACACAACGGCAGTTAAACACATAACTGTCTTTAAAGTATAAAGATATAAAGGTATATCTTAATATAAGACAATTATCTTGCACATCTGGACACTCCACACCTGGACACTTCATCTCCGTACCAGTATATGCACATATTTACTCAGTACTGTGATTATATGCTGTTACCTGCCTTTATCTCAGGATAGATCTTCCTGCAGATTTTTGTACATTTGTATTTGTATACATGCCTGTAGATGGTTTTTCTGTACATATCTTTCTTTTTATGTTGTTTCACCCTTATTATTATAACTGTGCTGTGTTGTGTGACTCACACTGGCTGCTGAATTTCCCTTGGGATCAATAACGTATCTGTCTGTCTGTCTGTCTGTCTAATCTAAATAAACAGTGGGTTTCCTTTCTGTAAATGTGTCAGGTTAATGTAACACCTAGGTCCACATCCATGTTTCTCCAAAACAGTAACTTTATAGGAGAAGAAAAATAGCTTTTGACTTTAAATGTAAGTTAATGAACAATTTCTTTTTACCGTTCATTTTGAAGCCTTTCTAATCATTCCTTCATGATGAGGTTCTAACACACTGTAAAGGGCAGGTGGACAAAAAGAGAGAAGCCAAGTTTTGTCATGACAGTGAGAGTTTATATAATACAGGCCACTAAAAACCACCATTAACTACTAAGTTATTATTTTTTCAGGATATATTTGTAAGATTAGATATGAGATAATCTACTTTCATAAGGAAGGAGAAAATCAAAGTGAAAATGAGTGAACGTTGGAGCTCAAAACATGACCACCTGGAAGACCTGGTCGACCGCAAAACTGCCCCCATCAGATAAACAGCACTTAAAGCTTTCATCTCTGAGAGAGAGGAGAAAATCAAGCTGCTTCAGATCTGAAAACATCCACAGGTGTTTCTGTCCATCCTTCCACTGTGAGAAGACGACTCAGCGCTGTGGGTCTGAAAGGATGTGTAGCTGATCAAGAAGAACCTCACTGAGAAAAGGAGACGGACACATCAAACAAAGAAGCTGAACGATGGACTGACCACCCCAGAGTCCAGAGCTCAACACCACTGAATGTGTTTGATTACTTCAGAAAATCATCAACCAGCTTCTAAGACTGAACTTTGGAGGTGTGTCTGCAGATTCTTTGAGAAACTGAAAGTGAGTCTCCTGAAAAGAATGTGGCCTCTAGTGGTGAGGCTGCAGACTGCACCCAGCTGAACCCCCCTCCTTCCTCTTTCTGCGTCTTCCAACTGGAGCTACAGTGCCACCAAATTCAAGCTGCCACTTTCATTTTAAAAATTTAAAAGGCGCCCTCTAGAGTCAGTGCTTGGTTTGTCCGTTCTGGGCTGCTGTAGAAACATGGCGGCACAACATGGCGGCCTCTGTTGAGGAGGAGCCGCTACCTATGTAGATATGATGGGCTCATTCTAAGATAACGACAACACAACGATTCGTAGTTACAGGTTATTATACATTAATAAAAAAATGGTTTCGTTCACTCTATTCCATTTCTGCTTATAGATCCCCAAAAATCTTACACACTGCAATTTTAACGGCTGTTTTGACTGGAAAATAAATAAATAAAAGGGAGTCTCAGACTTCTGCACAGTGCTCCTCAAAGGACCCGTTCAGAATGAAACTGTCTAATATTGCTGACAATGAATGAAAGTGTCGTTAGCCACAGCATGTTTGCCCGATTTCACATGCACAAAAAGATACAACACACTAAAAAAGGGAAAAGCATAATAAAGGTCCTCTTTAAGGAATAGCTCAGTTCCTTAAAGGGGACATTTATTATGCTTTTCCCTTTTTTAGTGTGTTGTATCTTTTTGTGCATGTAAATGTTCTGCAGAGTCCCAAAGCTCAGTGTTCCCTCCAGAGGGAGAAACTCTCTCCCACAGAACCCACTTTTCTCAGCTGCCTGAAATTCCAGCCCTTTTCCTTTGTTACAGGATGACATCATCTCGTAACACAGTCCTTACTGCCCGCCTACCAGTGAGCTCGGCCCCCTCACACAGCGCACAGCGGCTACTGGAGGAGGAAGAGTGTGTTTTCACTCTGGATCAAACTGATCCGGCAGAACCGACGCCGCTGGAGAAAAAGCCACAGCAGAGTTTACAGCTGCTCAGGAGAGAAGGGTCTGTCTGTAGACTGCAGGACAGGGGCGGAACTTGGAGGGGCGGAACCGCTATGGAAGCCGACCGATCAGAACGGAGTGCACGAGCCGACCAATCAGAGCACACTGGGCTCATCGGGAGGCGGGGCTTAAAGACACAGGAGCTCTAACAGAGCGTTTTAGACAGAGGGTGAATAGAGATAAACAGGAAGAGGAAAACAATGTGTTTTTGGAACACTGAAGCTGTAAATCTGTTCTAGTAGAGCAAAAATACAATTATGAACATCAAAAATGAGCATGATAAACTCAGGCTTTGGGCTGAGCCGCACGATAATCCCGAAAACCTGACTTGATGCGTGAGAAAAGGCTCACAATAAAGACGCCCACTCAGAAATTCTACAAAGCACAGAATCCATTGAGACGGGCAGGTTTATTGTTTGTTCTGACAACAGAAAACGCTCATCAAAATCAGCTTTCAGCTCGCAGGAATGATCAGCATCCAGCCATCAGCAGGACAAGCAGAGTGAGGCTGATTATATAGGGTGTAGATCTGACTTCACTACAGCTGTAATTATCAATTACACTAAAATATGATTCTGCTGAACTGGTTCAAAATCAGAGCTTGAACACATTTCAGATTTTTACTGATCAGACTTTAGACTAAAACCCTTTAGCTTTGAGTGAATCTTTACATTATATATTTTATTTTTATTTTTTTTTATAAATTTTAAAATTAATGACTGAACATTCCAAAACAATTGTTTTTTATATCTAAAAAAATCAAACTTTTTCACAAATATTTTTATTTCATATATATGTATAATGTTTTATTATATTTTTATTATATAAATTATATCACTATATATACATAATGTATATATGTATCGAGTTCATATATATATATATATATATATATATATATATATATAATGAATATGTATAATATATAATAAAAAACAAATGTGTGGTACATGTTTATATGTAATAAAGTAACATTAGAACATTATAACATCAAAGATGGTTCTTCAAGGGTTCTTTAGTAAAAACAATGGCTCTATTTAGAACCATGACTTCTATACAGAGCCATTTGCATGCTTAAAGGGTTCTTTGCATGGTGAAATGGTTCGTGTTGGTTCCATATAGCACCAAAAAAGCTCTGCAATTGTCACAAGCTCAACATCAAAACTATAGCAGAACCCTTTTTGGTGCCATACAGAACCATATATAACATTCTCCATCAGTCTGAGGAACCATTTCACCATGCAGTGAACCATTTAAGCATGCAAATGCAGCATTCAAACTTTGAGTGTGCATGGTTCTGTACGGAACCTTTTTCTTTACTAGAACCCTTGAAGAACCTTTTTTTTAAAGAGTGCATTATATTACACAGTAAATGAGACACAGCTTTTGTGTCACGGGAGAGTCATGAAAATGTGAGGCAGCATTTTTTAATTTAAAATTTAAACACATGATAAATCCAAATCTTTAAACTTTTAAAAATACAAAATAAATGTAAGTATTATTTTTGCGAGTGCAAATTTAGGGGTTAGAGTTTGGGACAGACACCTCCTGCAGAAAGTACCCTATATTTTATATATATGTTGTATGAGTGTGTATATATATTTAGCTTATTACTGTCTCTATTAATGTCTTGGGTTTAAATAGATCAGAACAGAATCACTGTAAATGTCTAAGATCTGATTACTGCATTGTTTATTTTTAATAGTTTGATTTAACTAGATGAATACAGACATTTATAAAGAGCGTAACACTTGGCAAAATGGACAAAAGCAGCCTTTATGAAAGCTGACGCCTGTTGGAAAACGTCAAAGCTTATGTAGGTTTATGTCAGTTGAAAGGCCTGTGTAGGTGTCATGTAGCGTTATGAATGCTGCCCTTCAGCCTCTTATCTGCGTCTAAATGCTGCTATAATACAGACACCAAGAGGAGGTTAAAATAATATAGGAGAGAATTCACTCATCAGAAACACTCGTGGTGAAAAAGTCACTGTTATGGTATAAAACAGCCCACAGGATCCTGTTTGACTACGTAAAGAACCCGTTTTTCGCTTCACCCGCGTTAGTGTTAACAGCCTCAGATTGAACATCAGCCACAGGCGACACATTTCTCTGCCACACAAGACCTTCAGAAATAATTCAGTAAAACGGAAACCCGTTTGGGCGACTTTAGGAGGAAGGTGTTTGCAGAAATAGCAGCCAGATCAGTGGAACCCTCCAGATTACTCACATCACACACACACACCCAAACCCTGACATTCAGCTGCCTGAAAAACTCACAGAATGACAAGACAACCCTGCAACTGACTCTGCAACACAGGCGCAACTGTGTGCATCTCAGCATTCCCTCCCTCACAGAAAGTTACTACATGAAATGGTTATGAATTCCCTGCCTGATGACTGAGACACTGTTTTATGATAGTTTAGAGAACTTAAACTCCATTCATGGTGGAGGGATACATGCAGGGCGCTGTGAGGCAAAATAGTCCCCAAAGAAAACTTATTATTTCATATTTTCCACTATTTTCCATCATCAACATTCCATATAAGCTCAGAAGACTCGTGTAGGTTCACTGGTGGTTCTGGATAGTAAATAAAATGTCTATATCTGTGTTGTAGTCATGGCGACCCCTGGTTCCTATCACCACCACTGTAAAGACATCTGAACCATTTCACACCAAACCACTCTGAATCTCTCTGATTACAGCTCACACACATAAACTTTAATTAGCATGATAATAAAGAGCCAAATCGCAAACGTCACACAAATTTAAACCGCGATAGTAAACCAGTGACGTTCCAGTTCCGGCCCACACTATCTACCCTCATCAGACCCACATAAATCCATGGAATGACAGCGGTGATTTCTTCTGAATCCGGATGCTGGAATGTTAACTTTCTGTCCAGTGTGCAGGGAACATGAAATTTTAAGTCAGCCACGAATCATTTCACACCAAACTTGAATTCAACTGCAAACTAGGAAATTTACTTTCTAGTAGTGCTGGGCGATATGACCTCAAATCAGTATCATGATTAACTGAATATTTTACCTCGATTATGATTAATCAACGATTATTTTGTTTTTAGTTTTTTTGTTTGTTTGTTTTTTTGCCCTCATAGTTCACTGACAAGGTTTGTACTGTAAATATCTGCATATCTTAATGTAAATCGTCTCAGCAGCCAGATCGGAAGTCATACGGCTTTTACGTCAATCCAACTCGACATTCGTCATAATTTTGCGCTGCTGAGACTCAGAAACATTTGGTCTGATGTTTCTGTACTAAAATTAAGAGATTTATCCAGAACCCTCCGTGTTTGAAGAGGTTTCTAAAGAAGTATCCGAACGCGGCCGCAGGAGAACGAGGCTGCAGCGTCAAAGAACAGTTAAAAGTCTGAACGCAAAGTTTAAAGAATCCGAGGACGCGAACCAAAGAAGTGACCGCGCCCTTTTTACAGCTCGAACACATTCTGGGTGATGAGCCCAGCTGTCAGTCAGTGAAGCTTCATGATGGCTCCTGTGATGCTGGTGAAGATGAAGCTGATCCTCCGGGAGCGACTGGCGCTCGTTGGTGGTCGTGATTGTTTACCTCTGGATGAGCCGTGAAGCAGCGTGACGCTCTGTTCTTTAGCGCATGTGGGTCAGTTTAGGAGCTGATCTGTTCAGACTGATGATACAGATCACATTTAAGATCTGAACAGACAAACAAAAAAATCAGATTTGGTGAGAAAATCAGATTTGGGCCACTTTTACATGCTGTGTGAACGTAGCCTTAGCTCCCACGTTGCAGACTGGACGTGGTGGAGTCACATGATGAAATTTTGTTAATTTATTTATTTACTTATTTCTGTCTAGTTATTATATATGTGTGTTGTGACAGTAGCCGCTACTGCCTCACACACTTAAAACACACACACTGAGCGCGAGACAGAAATATGAGTAATTTTGGGGGTTGTAAGTTTGAACCCAAGTGATGCCACAGCCATCCGTAAGTGGGTAACCAAGAGCAGGAACCAAGAGGGAAAACGTCCAGCTGGGGGAGAAACTCAGTAAAAAACTCATGTTCTATATTGTTTACATAACTGAGATGCTGAACAGGAGATGTAGAAGTTTGAGTTGGATGACCTCTGGTGTCCTTAAGGTCAGTTAACTCAAGAAAAGCAGTGTAATCAGTTACTTTAACATTTTAAGTTCAGCTGAACTTCACTTTTATCAGTGCAAGCAAAATTTTTCATACATTTTCAAATGTATTTGACAAACCGACTTCACATGCAAAACTCTGTATCTCAAGAGAAGGAAAAGTCTTGTAACTTCAAAAGGAACTTTTAAACAATTTTGAAGCATTTTTGAAGCACTGCTATTGGTCCATTCATCATAAAATTGCAACAGATAAAAAATAAAACGCAACAAAAATGGAGTTACAAGGTTTTCTTCTGAGGGCGACAGCTTTTCTTTTCTGTTCGGTCCTAAAAACGAAAGTAAAATGATTGCTGTCTCCAAAATGCACCGTATGGTGGCCTACAAACCGCAGCACAGACCATTCTGTGAAATTTGCGTGTCACTCCGCCTGTACGCAGGGACTAGCTCAGATTAGTGGCAGGCCTCAGCAAGCTGATGGCCCGTCCTCCTCTCAGTGAGCCCTGTTCAAACGGGCTCTTCTGAGAGGTAACCAGTGACAGCAGCCGCGACAGGAAGTGGTTTTATCACATCACTGCTGTCCTCCCAGCAGCACCGGCAGGAGGAAGCGGTCCAGCTCTGATACATCTGCGCTCAGACAGAGGTCAAACACAGCCTGGTAAACAGCTGAGAGACAAAAACAACAACATCGGTGAGCGATACAGCGATACAGCGATATCTTTATCAGATCAGTTCTATCACGATGCGCTTTTCTGGGTATCATCGGTGCTTCCAGAGCACTGATCACTGTCTTCAGCTGTTTGAAGAGCCTGTTTCACCGAAAAAACGAATCTGGGACATCGAAAAAAAAAACCATGCAAGAGCTGGTAGACCACCAGACCTGCCCCCATCAGATAAACAGCACTTTTATCTTTGAGAGAGAGGAGAAAATCAAGCTCCACTCTTGCTTCTTGCTTGGTTTTGATCTGACAATGATAACATTTACAGCACAGTATAAAAGTCAGAGCACCTTTTATTTATTTACAACCCCATTTCCAAAAAAGTTGGGATGCTGTGCAAATTGTAAATAAAAACAAAATGGAATGATGTGCAAATCATTTAAACCCTGTATTTCATTGAAAATAGAACAAAGACAACATATGAAACGTTGAAACTGAGAAATATGCGGCCATCCAGACGACATCTTTTTCAGGGAAGGCCTTGATTATTTCAGCAAGACAATGTTAAACCACATTCTGCATGTATTACAGCAGCATTGCTCCGTATTAAAAGAGTCCGGCACTAAACTGACCTGTCTGCAGTCCAGACCTGTCATCACTGATAACATTTGGTGCATTATGAAATGAATAATACGACAAATGTGATGAGCAGCTGAAATCCTGTATCAAACAAGAACAGGAAAACATTTCACTTTCTAAACTACAGCAGTGTCTCCTCAGTTCCCAAACGCTTACAGAGTGTAGTTAAAGAAGAGGTGATGAAACACAGTGGTAAATAGGCCCCCGTCCAAATTTTTTTGGAAGGTGTTGCTGGCATCAAATTCAAAATGTGCAAATATTTTTCAAAAAACAATAAAATTTCTCAGTTTCAACATTTCATATGTTGTCTTTTTCAATGAAATACAGGGTTTAAATGATTTGCACATCATTTCATTCTGTTTTTATTTACATTCGGCACAGCGTCCCAACTTTTTTGGAAATGATGTCGTAATTTCCAGTAAAAACCACCATTGAACAAATCTTTAGGAGATATTTATGAGATAAGATAATCCACTTGCATAAGGAGGGAGAAAGTCAAATGCAGTGAAAACTGGAATATTTTAGACATAATTTGAAAACTTCAGATGCCTTGACCAATTGAAAATAGTCTAAAAATCTTTTTACAATAACTTCCACTCAAAGTTAAGAATGTTTTGTCGTCTTCCTGAAAAGCAACCTTGTATTTGTACTGGAGCTACGAGGCTAATGCAGCTAACAAGTAAGAGAAACTTATGACCCATAATGAGCACCATGCAAACTGCATGTCCTCACAACTGTGAAAGTCATTGATTTCCAGTCAAGTACAAGGTCACAGATCTTTCTGATGAGATTAGATATAAAATAATTCACTTGCATAAAGAAATAGAAAGGCACAGGAAAATAAGTGAAGCCTGATTAAAAGCTCCAGAGAAAATGGGCCTCCTAACAACCACCTGGTAGACACTAAAACTGCCCCCATCAGATTAACAGCACTTATTATCTGATAATTATGATTTGCAATCTAACATGACGTAGTATCTGCTAATTATTTAGTATCTCACATATATGACTTCAATATTCATGTTTCAATACTTTGTTGCCGTATCAGTCAGTACAGGAGTTTCTTTCAGTGCTGCTCAAACACACAAACAATATACACTCTTACACAAAACATCCATAATCTCAATCAAAAATACAAACACTGACATAAATAAACAAGGTTAAGATTGTGGCGACTGCAGAAGGATAGGAACTGTTACTAAACCCAGATGTTCTACATGAGATGCTTTGAAACCTTTTGTCAGAAAGGAGCTTTTTAAAAAGGAGCTGTGCTGGTGTGAGATATGCGCATAGATTATTAATGTTTCCTTATCTCATAATTATAATCTCACAATCACTTAATTACAATCTCATAATTACATCTTAGTATCTCATAGTTACAACTTTGTATCGCATAATTACGATTTATAATCTCATAATTACGACATACAATTTCATAATTACAACTCAGAATCTCATAATTATGATTTACAATCTCATAATTACAACTTAGAATCTCATAGTTATGACTTAAAATCTCAAAATTACAACTTAGAATCTCATAATTATGACTTACAATCTCATAATTACAACTTAGAATCTCATAATTATGACTTACAATCTCATAATTACAACTTAGAATCTCATAGTTATGACTTAAAATCTCAGAATTACAATTTAGAATCTCATAATTATGATTTACAATCTTATAATTAGAATTTATAATCTCAAAATTATGATTTATAATCTCATAATTATAACTTATTATCTCATAATCAGGACTTCCAATGTCATAATTACAACTTAGTATCTCATAATTATGACTTGCTATCTCATAATAATGGCATCCTTGCTCTTTATGACTTCTCATGAATGTGCCACAGTAGGAACTATGAGAATAAATTATTTATTATGAGATCTTAAGTCATAATTATGAGACACGTTCTCATTATTATGAGATACTATATGGCCTTTTTTTCGAAGTGAGGGAACCGGCTTGAACAGAACCCACAAAATAGGACTTGTTGAGAATGAAATGGTAGAAAATGCTGCTAACTTAGCTTTTTCAGAATAAGCAGTCAGTGCTGCTGAATGAGGAGGCGTGCGGGAGCTGGAGGAGCAGGTTCTCATTGGTGATCTGAGCTGATTGATCTGACTCAGTGAAGATAGTCGAGCGCTTCTTCATTTCAAACAGCTCTGACGCCTCGATCTTCAGCACACCTACAAACTACACTGAACACACTTCCTCCTAGTGTAACTGCTCAGTGCAGTCAACTTCATCGGTCCACTCAGGAGGTTCCTCCGTCTGAGTGTGTGAGGTCGCTGTTCGTTCTATAAAAGCCTTTAGCTGCTGATTGATTTTGTTTAGTCATCGTTTTGGTATTGCATTTAAATACAGCACACAAAATCGACATACTTGGCTTTAATTTGATCCGTATTACCTGCAAATACGGAACAGAGCTCGGTTTCTGTTTTGGTTTCTATGATGATGCTGCACTGCACAGTGTATAAACCTCCCGGCATTCGCGTCCAGTTTGTTCTCACTCTGGTGCTCCTAAATCTAAATTCTGTTCACATTTTTAAAAACAATACTGAGCGTTTTGCCTTGCTCAATGACGTCAGGTGAACTAAGGGCTCATTCCTCAGCTCCACTGTCAAGTGACTCGTGTTAAGGGTGTGGAAGAAGAAGGCTTTGAATGAAGCCACAGCAAAAACACAGTCCAAATTAGCTCCTTTATCAGGTTAGCATCTCAGAACATGAAATACCAGAAACAAACATCACAATGGGAGCTCCAAACAGCATTCAGAGCACTTGGAATGCATTGAACCGTCAAAGAAAGCATAATTCAAAACAAAAGCAACAATAAAAATGATGACAGGGTGACGGCATCAACGAGCGCAGCTCTGCTGATCACCACACCACCGAGCTCCAAGCTATCTGTGGACAATACAACTGGCAGAATTATCCACGTCAACCACTCAGTCATGCTTTACTGCCTCAGCTGAGCAGCAGAACAGGAAAATCTGGGTTTGCTGTTAGTGTAAACTGAGGGTTGTGGTGAAAACGTGTTGCTCACACGTAGGGCCAGGTAGCAGTGGGCGGAGTGGGCAAACATTTATATCGCTGTATATATATGAGTCATTGACATGACATGCGTGTCCAAGTCCATATTTTACCAAAAAAAAAATTTATAAAAACATAGCATATCAAATTATTCTACAATGCCTCTTTTATGTGGAACAATTTTCATTGCATCCATGTAAAATTAATTTTAGTTTCTTTTTGCCTTCAAAGGTCTAAAAATGTCAGGTGGTGCAACCGTCCAACCATATATGTTGATTAAGTAAACTATCGAAAAAGGTAATTTAGTTATAAAATTGTAAATAAAATAGTTTGGCATGATTTTATGTTTGAAAACTTTCAAATAAAAGTCATTTTGCAAAATAAGACAACTTTAAAAGTGCTGAACTCACTGAAAAACTTTTTTCTGCAAATTCTTACTTCCTCAAATGTCAGGCCGCACAATCAAAAACAAATTATTTTTACATGACGGTCCAGGGTATTGCATCATAATGACCCCAAGTGGCCTTCATGGTGCAATGCCAAGGTCACAGATTTAGTAAAAGCGTGATGTTTGAGTCGCAGTTAGAATGGTAGAATGCGGTTAGAATGGGGGTCTGACCTCAGGAGAACCATGAAAATGTGGAATTATTATAATAATGTTTATTTATTTGAAAAAAAGTAAGTTGAAGGACAAAGGTTTCTACAGGTGTCTAAGTAGATGCCTGTTTAGTCTCAAATTAGTCTGAAAAGTCAGGAGGCGCAACCAGTCAGTCAGATGGAGCAACCAGACCAGCACAGTTTAATAACTGAAACAGACAATTAGAAGATTTTATAACACTTACAATATTTAAGATGCGCAGAGATAAGATACATAGAGTTTTGGTTATTTTATTTTTCAATAAAACCAGATCATTAAAGCTCTGTGGACCTTAATCTGTGTTTAATCTTGCTTTATGTCCTGTGAAAAATTTTCCACTAAATTTCCACTAGACAAGACCCAACCACCATGCACAAGCTAACCATCGAAAAGCTAAGCATGAAGCGAAAGCGCTAACCACCAAGAAAAGCCAACCATCCAGTGAAAGCTAACCATCATGCAAAAGCTAACCACCAAGTGAAAGCTAACCATCAAGCCCAAACAGTAAAGCCTTCTTGAGTTGGTGTTGATCTGGTGAAGCAGAGCATCCAATCTTGTCCACAAAGGGCCGGTGAGGCTGCAGGTTATCCTTCAAAACCAGCTGGAGCTCACCTGATTCTACTTGTTTAATCAGCTGGTCTCAGTCTTAAACTGCCGATCAGGTGAGCTCCTGCTTTGTTGGCGTGAAAACCTGCAGCCACACTGGTCCTTTGCGGATAAGACCGGACACCCCTGTGGTACAGTGTTTTTACTGAGATACTCAAGCTGATGCGCTGTTACAGTTCGTGTTTCTACACACTATAAACAGCAGGGGGCGCTCTCACAGCATTCACAACTTACAGTTTATCACACTTTAGTTCTGTTTGACCTTTTTAGCATCAGTAACAGCAGCTGTCTGGCTAACTAACTTAATCATTTTGATTACATGTTTACGTTTCAGCTGTGTGCCTATGGTCAGTTCCTGGGCAACAGACATGACAGTTGATTGTCGACTTCGATCGAACAGGTTAAAATCTCCTAAGTGGAGATAAGATAAGGTAAAATTCCTAAATTAAGCTCAGATTTGCTTCTGTAATGAATACAAAAGGTTATGAACGTTCTGGAACAGTTTTAATGATAAAAGTTTTATTTAAAAACATTTGAATGTTTTTTTTTCTCTTATACATGACATCGACTATTGGAACGTCTCTAAAACCTTAATGTGAATATCACAATACACTGATACTGATGATACATCGTTCAGCCCCGCTGATACAAACCTCAGTAAGTCGGCCCCCCTTTGTGAAAAATCAGCCCAGCATGTTCTCGCGGCTGTCTGAGGGGGTCTCACCGACGGCGAGAGCAGATTGAGGGGCTGCTGCATAATTCAGAAGATGGTTAATCATCCAATCTGCTCTGTGTACTATGACTTCCACTCTGCATATGCTGTGTCAGTGCTGTCGTTTAGGCCGGAGCGCGACACAGCAGCAGCAGCAGGCCCCGTCGCTCCTCCGCGGCCGGACCGTCCCCACACCTGCTGGATCCGTTTCCACGGTAACCATTCATAAAAGCCCACTGGCTGTAGGCGAGCGAGACCGACCCCGTGCGTGCCTTTCAGCATATACATCACGTTGTGCTTATGACTCCTAAAATAGGCATCGATCGCATGTGCTTTGTTGCTAAGCCCTCGAGCCGCGAGCATGGACCACTAGAGGGTGTGAAGTGGAGGCGAGAGACCACCCCGGCACATTTGCCCTGCATAATCTATCAGTCTGCTTATTCATTCACCAACACTGTGAATGAAGAAAGAGTCCGAGCAGTACAGTAAAACTGGACACTGCATATGTTCTGACGTCATATTCTAATGCATTGGCACATATACACGCATACATATGTGTGGCACCACATATATAAAATGTATGACATATAGTGTTCACGTGAGCAGTGAGTCATTTCTGCTTGAAATATCTCAAAAACATAAGTTCAGAAAGGTGTGTATAGGCTAACAGACCACTATTGTTGTGCTAGTGCAAAAACCCAAAGAGGTTTGAGTGTGTTTCTTTTTCGAATTCTCCGTTCCACCTTAAAAGGTACAGCAGTTGCCTTCTGGTGCCACCGTTCTCTACAATGAACCAATTCAGACTGAACCACTCTAAATGACTGTTTTCACCTCAGAGACAGTACGATGTAGAAATTTTGAAAAATGGGTGGAATTGCCCTTTAATGAATAGCATAATGCTGCCTTAGTTGCCTTCTTATTCGAATTTTATGTTCCACCTTAAGTAGAGCAACAGTTTCATTCTGGCGCCGCAGGCCAACAAGAGGCACGACGGACAGGGAGCTGACTTCACAACAGAAAACAACTGGAGATTCAGTTATTCATTTAAGGTGGAACGGAGAATTTAAGGTGGAATGGACAGTTCCAACAAGAGGCATGGGGAATAGGGAGCTAACTTCATAACCCCTTAGACAACAACTGCAGATTAATGAGGTTATTTAAGGTGGAACGGAGAATTCCAACAAGAGGCATGGGGAATAGGGAGCTAACTTCATAACTTAGAAAACAACTGTATATTAATGTTATTCATTTAAGGTGGAATGGACAGTTCCATCAAGAGGCATAATGAAATGGGAGCTAACTTAATAACTTGTAAGAATCCAACTGTAGATTAATGAGGATATTCATTTAAGGTGGAACAGATAATTTAAGGTGGAATAGACACTTCCAACAAGAGGCACAGAGAATAGAGATTTAACTTCATAACTTCTTACAAAACAACTGTAGATTAATGAGCTTATTTATTTAAGGTGGAACAGAGAATTTAAGCGGACAATTCCAACTAGAGGCATAGTGAATAGGGAGCTAACTTCATAACTTGTAAGATAACAACTGTAGATTAATGAGGTTATTCATTTAAGGTGGAACGGAGAATTTAAGGTGAAACAGAGAATTTAAGGTGGAACGGAGAATTCCAACAAGAGACATGGCGAATAGAGAGCTAACTTAATAACTTAGAAACAAATGTATTTTAGTGTTATTCATTAAAGGCGGAACAGATAATTTAAGGTGGAATTCCAATAAGGCGCATTGCAAATAGGGAGCTAACTTCATAACTTAGAAAACAACTATAGATTAATAAGGTTATTTATTTAAGGTGGAACAGAGAATTCCAACAAGTGGCATGGCGAATAGGCAGCTGACTTCAAAACCTCTTACAAAACAACTGCAGACTGATAAGGTTATTTATTAAGAAGGTTAATAAAGTTATTCATTTAAGGTGGAACTGATCATTTAAGGTGGAATGGACAATTACAACAAGGTGGCATTGTGACTTCATGACTTCTTAAAAAACAACTGCAGATTAATGAAGTTATTTATTTAAGATGGAAGTGAGAATTTAAGGTGGAACGGACAATTCCAACAAAGAGGCATGGCGAAAAGCACTTAATTCATTAATAAGGTTAATAGGGTTATTCATTTAAGGTGGAACGGGTCATTTAAGGTGAAATGGACAATTTCAACAAGAGGCACGGCGAATAGGGAGCTAACTTCATAACAACCGTAGATTAACAATGCATGCATAATATAGTACAATCATATATTATGTGGGTCGTTAAAACAATATGGGTTTGCAGGGAAAACAATAAGGAAGTGTACAATCAGACCACAGCCTACCTGCCTACCTGCCTACCTGGCTCACAGGTACGTAATACTGAATAACTGAAAAACAACAATAAAACTGGCCACAATACCGTAAACGGCGAATAGATTTATACCACAGTTATCCAGTTATCGCGTTTAGCACGTGCTTCGGCATTCAGGGCGAGATATGGTCAAATGTTTTCGCCCCCCTCCTCGTACTTCCTGAAAGTGTCGTTTTGTTTGGCTGTTTGTTTTCTTTTTCAACTACCATCTAAAAACAGCGTGCACACGATGATGAAGACCGGTGATTTATGCGCGAGCCCGCTAAACTGAACTCCCCAAACCAACAACAGGTGTCAACAGGTGTTGTCCGCGCGTGCGGCCAGCCATGCACTCACCTTGGTGTAGAATAACATCCACAGCTCGTACAGCCGCTCCTTGGAGGCCATTCTCCGGCTCCCTTTCTCGAGCTCAGCGCCCAAATCACCCAATTTAGACCATCTAAGTTTATATTTTCAAGCTCACGCGGCGTCTTTTCCGCTCCAGCGCGCGCTCGGAAGGGAACGCGTCCGCGTGCATGCTCCTCTTCAGCGGCGGCAGACTCGAGCTCCCAGCTTTCCTGAAGAAGTCAAAGTTGTCCGTGTCTCGCGACGCATGGCTCAGTCGCGGCGAACCCGCGCGCAGATCTCAGAGAGCAAAGCGAGCGACGTGTGGAAAAAGAAAACACACCCTAGAACGGTACGGGCGCGAGCGCGCATCCCCCAGATCGCGAGAGTCTCGGACCAACTTCAAAAACGCTCTGTTTTCTGCACTACGCACGCACAGGCAGGCAGGCACGCTCACTTTCCGCCCTGAGACTTCCCAACCGCGTCCGCGCGGGGCGCCGGAGAGCGCGCGGAACTTTAAAGGGCTCATACCCTACAACCACCTCCTTGTTTCTACACTCACTGTCCACTGTATCAGCTTCACTGACCACCTAGTTTCACTCTGTAGTTCTACAGTTACAGACTGTAGTCCGTCTGTTTCTCTGCATACTTTGTTAGCCCCCTTGGACCCCCATGGACCCTCACAGAGCAGGTACTATTTGGGTGGTGGATCATTCTCAGCACTGCAGTAACACTGATGTGGTTGTGGTGTGTTAGTGTGTGTTGTGCTGGTGCGAGTGGATCAGACACAGCAGTGCTGCTGGAGTCTTTAAACACTGTGTCCACTCACTGTCCACTCTATTAGACACTGCTACCTTGTCGGTCCACCTTGTAGATGTAAGTTTCTACATGTGGACTGAGTGGAGTGTTTATATGCTACACTAAACTATATTTCAGAACCGTCAGGAAAATTAGTTTTTCCGTGATATGAGCCCGTTAATCCTATAATCGAAAAAGCTAAACAAATTCTCACTTTTATTCTCTCTAAGCTACAAAAACAGCCTATTTTAAATTATTTGTGTTTGTGATGTCACAAAGACCAACACATTTACATGCGTCCTCCTGTTCAGCCTACAATAGTTTAGCCCCTCCCATTCATGCTGGAGTGACAAGGATCATTTGGGCTTGAACTTGCTTGTTGAATCAGGCAGCCAACCAGAACAAGCTCGTTTACATATCCCTGCTGTCGGAACAAAACCTCGTATCTCCAAAATGGTAACTTTACAGGAGAAGCAAAAAACATAATTCACTTTTAATGTAAGTCAATGGAACCAGAATTTTTTCCAAATAATTTTGTGTCATTTCTTTTGGTCCATTCTTCATGAAATTTACACACAGTGTAAAGAGCAACAGGCCTTTTCAAAATATGTCAAAAACTGAAAATCGTTAAAAATGGAGATACAAAGTTTTGTTTCGACAGCAGTGATATGTGAGGCTTAAAGGAGAATTCTAGCCTTTTTTTTCTTTCATTTTTGTTTTGGATAATTAAATGGTTAAGAGTGGTTTGGAGTGAAATGATTCAGCTTTGTTTACATCTCACTCACTGAATTCTGGGGGAATTTTGAAAAATAGGTGGAATTCCTCTTTAAAGACACAGTAACGAAAGCAGAAGGTGAACAATGGTCATGTACAAATGAATTATGACTGGTTTTGATACATAAACCCCACATAAACAAACAAACAACAATATAATAAAACGTTAGACAAATGTGGGATATGGGCTCTTTAATGTGTGGAATGTAAGATGCATTGTTTTTTATGTTTGCACATCTGTTCCTGCAAACGTGTGAACTCTTACGCTACACTGTATCTCCAGCGCTACGTGCACAGTGTGCAGTGTTCACTCACCTCCACACATTTTTCTTTATATTTTATGGTGTCTGTGCATGTTTCTGTGTGCATGCTTGCGCCAGCATGTTCATGCCGTGCTTCAGTGTATGTGCAAACGAGACTTTATGCATGTTTTTTGTGCCTGCATTCATACAGAACACATACGTACAACACTGTTATTAATCAATCAATCAATCAATCAATCAAGTTTTACTAAAACTCAGAATACATTGACGGAGACCCTCATTTACAATGTAGCTGAGCCAATACAGAGATCAAGGAGTGAGACATTGGAAAGTAAAAATATATCAAATGCTGAAAAAGCAATAATGGTCCTAGTAGCAAAATTGAATAGTAAAAAGGAAAAAAAAATCAATAAACTGTTAAAATTACAATATAGTAACTTAATAAATAACAGACCAGATAAGAATAAAATAAATAAAAACATAATTAATTAAATAAATCAAGAAATAGTAAATGTAAGACAATAAATTGGCAATAAATAAATAAAATAAAAAAGAATAAAGTAAATATCGTCCACCCTGCGATGGACTGGCGACCTGTCCAGGGTTTATCCTGCCTTCCACCCAGTGACCACTGGCACAGGCTCCAGCTCCCCCCACGACCCAGAAGCATAAGTGGTTTAGAAAATGTGTGTGTGTGTGTGTGTGAAAATAAAATTAATAAAAAGAATAATAAAAATCTAAACAATACCTAAAACACAGCTGTTGTCACTCTTGTGTCGTGCTACTTGATAAACAAGACCTCCTGACTCAACCAATGAGATGCTTAGATTATCACCCTTTTAGAGGTTAAATTTAGGGGAGTTTTTAGAGGCGGACATCTGCGGCCAGTTGCACCAGCTGTGTGTAAGTTCAGACATAGGCTAGTTATACCGTAAGTATTTACTAAGTTCTGGTTTATCAGTACTAAATCAGAATGAGCTGCACCATAAACTTACGCAAAACTGGTGCAACCTTGTCCAGGTTCCTATCACCACCACTGTGAACAGTTCTGACTCTGGTAAGTTTATCTAGATCGGAGCGTTTCACACCAAACCACTCTGAATCATTCTGTTTACATCTTAACTGTTTAAATATGCAGAAATTTTGAAAACAGGGTGAAAATCCCCTTCAAGGGTTTGCTTTATAGACAGATGTGGAATCTTTCTTCAGGCTTGCAAAACAGTCAGAAAATGAATTTACATTGTGCTGTCAAGCTAAAGCCCATGTGAGGCCTAGTAGACCCTTTCAGGACCATGCAAACAAAATGCAAATAAATAGTGGCTGGGCTGAATTTGAATGACCTGGAAAAGTGCCGCGTTCTTCCTAACAGCCATACAGACCTAAATCTGCTCAAATAAATCACCTTATTTAACTGTATTTAACTGATCCCTTCATTCAAAGCAATACAGATATTTTCCTCTACTAATGAGTTTATTGGTCACTCTTTAGCTGTGTTCCAGAGCCGAGGCTGCAGCTGAGGTAGCGTGGGTCCTCAGTAGGACTGTCCTATGAAGACTCCTCCTTAGTAGCCTGTTGGTCACACAAATGGAGCAGTCCTAACCAGGCTGCGTGGTGACGCCACCAGAGCGGCGCCAAATTCGTGAGGGAACTGGTGAGAGGAAACGGAGCCTGTTGTGTTGCTTTTTCATTTCTTCACATTAATGGAGGAGATGTGCTTATGTAGTACGATAAACTACAACTCATGCACGCACCTTTTTCACCCACAGTAGTTCAGCCCCACCCATTCACATCAAAGTTATAAGGAGTGTTTAATCCTGGACTATACACCATGGCAACCACCTAGCAACACCCTAGATATAAATAGACATATATTAGGCAAAGGAAAATAGACATAAATTAGGCAGAAATAAAAATAGACATAAATTAGGCAGAAATAAAAATAGACATAAATTAGGCAGAAATAAAAATATACATATAATAGGCAGAAATAGAAATAGACATAAATTAGGCAGAAATAAAAGCAGACATAAATTAGGCAGAAATAAAAATAGACATAAATTAGGCAGAAATAAAAATATACATATAATAGGCAGAAATAGAAATAGACATAAATTAGGTAGAAATAAAAAAAAAATAAAAAAGTAGACAAATTGAAGTAAAGTATGAGATAAATATTAAGGTGCATGTTAAGGTGTGTTATTCTGTTATTCTGCATAACTGTTATTCTATAACTATTTTTCTTATAATCTTATTGTGTAACTGCTTATAATTATTTATTTAGTAACACATATGAAATTAAATTAAAAAAGAAAGGGTTAACAGTTGTGTGAGGACGTTTAATAGAACCGGGTTTCATCCAGAGCAGTGGATGATCGATGTGCTCGGCGCTCTGTTTAGATGCCTTAGTCTGCTTGCGTTAGCTTAGCGGCTGTGTTGTGGCGATGGAGCGCGCTGCGGGGTCACTGCAGGAGCAGGCTCTGAAAAGGAAAGAGAGATTAAAAGCTCTCAAAGAAAGGCAGCTTCAGGTGAGCTCAGTAAAAAGAGCTTTAATTTAATGCTCAACCTGCATCACGGAGTCCTGTAGCTAACGGCTAAAGAGCAGCGCGCAGCAGGGCAGTGGAGCTAGCTTAGCTTAGCTTAGCCTAGCCTAGCCTAGCAGCTCAGTAAACAGATAAACTGATATATTTCTCTCCTCAGATGAGATTTAACTCCACCGGAGTTACAGTTCATGTTATTGGTGTATTTCTGAGGCAGCAGTTTCTCCAGAAGGCGACTTCTGCGTGTCTTTTTTGGCGTCTCGTTCTACAATAAGCAGCTAACTACAGCCGCGTTGATCTTTAAAGGGGCATTCCACCGAATTTCAATGTTTCTGTATAATACTGTCTCGAGGACGTAGACAGAGAGATTCAAAGTGGTTTGGTGTGAAATGGTTCAGATGTCTTTACAGTGGTGGTGATAGGAACCAGGGGTCGCCATGACTACAACACAAATATAGACATTTTATTTACTATCCAGAACCACCAGTGAACCTACACGAGTCTTCTGAGTTTATATGGAATGTTGATGATGGAAAATAGTGGAAAATCTGAAATAATAAGGTTTCTTTGGGGACTATTTTGCCTCACAGCACCCTGCATATTATGTATCCCTCCACCATGAATGGAGTTTAAGTTCTCTAAACTATCATAAAACAGTGTCTCAGTCATCAGGCAGTGAATTCATAACCATATCATGTAGGAACTTTCTGTGAGGGATTCACAGAGTTGGGGAACGGCCTGTAGATGAGTTAGACCAAATGGAGGCAGCCAAACCTCCATGTGCTGTGACATCACAACCACAACTTACTGGCAGTCTGGTGCACTGCATTCGGAGGTCAAGTTTCAAGCCAGAAAAAATTGGGATATTCTAGTCTTCTTGGCTGAGAAACAGGCCTGAACCGTACTCTATAGAAAATAAGCGCAATTTGAGTCGCAGTCGCAATATTAGTTCCAAAAAACGCAATTAGATGTTTTAACCAAATCGTTTAGGCCCAGTACGTATATGAAAAATATCAGATATCGGCTTTGGCTTACAGTTCACATATTGGTGCGTCCGTTAGTTTGCATACTACGTCAAACTCAGTATGGAAATGAGGAAAATTCAACTTTCCATGATATTGACCCTTTAATCTACAGGTACAATGTGAGACTTAAGATGTCTCAGGCTTTTAGTGATCATCAGTTTAGATATTGATGATGATAATGATGATGAGTGCTGAATGTGCTTCAGTAGACCAAAACTGTTTGCACAGTTTCTCATCAGAATTAGAGTAACTCTTGATTACTGTGGCCACATTTGGCTTAGCCAGTTTAATCCAGACCACTTCCTAGATTAAAAAGTACATCTGGTATTTTCTTTTAATACATTTTTGACATTTAGTAGTACATGTGGATCTGCACACACCGTGAACACATAAGCCAGATTCCTTTTTTTCATTAGAATGTCACAGATTTATCTGTGTATTGGTGGACTATTCTCAGTCCAGCAGCGACACTGAGGTGTTTAAAAACTCCAGCAGCACTGCTGTGTCTGATCCACTCAGACCAGCACAGCACACACTAACACACCACCACCACATCAGTGTTACTGCAGTGCTGAGAATGATCCACCACCCAAATAGTACCTGCTCTGTGAGGGTCCATGGGGGTCCTGACCACTGAAGAACAGGGTAAAAGGGGGCTAACAAAGTATCAGAGAAACAGATGGACTACAGTCTGTAACTGTAGAACTACAAAGTGCACCTATATAGTAAGTGGAGCTGATAAAATGGACAATGAGCATAGAAACAAGGAGGTGGTCATGATGCTTTGCCTGATCAGTGTGTGTGTGTATATTTTAAATAGTAGCCAGTAGAGCTGGGCAATATGACAGTGTTTATCGTTATTGTGATAAATTATACCGACAAACCAAACTCTGGCTCTAGAGGGCGCCTTTCGCATTTTTACGCTGAAGAGTCAGCTTGAATTTCGTGGCGCTGTAGCTCCGGTCGGAAGACGCTGAACGAAGAAGAATCGGTTGTTGCTCCGGTGCTGCTGACCATTTTGTGCTGTGAGAAGTTTGAGAGCCCAAATTTTGACAAATGGAGGATCAGACTTATTATTTAGCACAAGAAAAAGTGAGAGAGGGTGAATCCTCACCATCAAAGAGAAAAGTTAAAGAAGCAAAACGAAATTGGGACAGATGACGACTAAAAACCTGACGTCCACCGTAGGTTCTACTACACGCTTGGAAAGGGAGGAGTGAGGGAGGGGGATCAGCTGGGTGCAGTCTGCTATTTAATGATGGCTGATAGTAAATTGGATGCTTACACTGTGATTAATCTTGTATTTCTCCTACGATTAAGCTTTGGATGCACTAATGCGGGTTTCTTTTCAGGGGAGAGAACCGGCAGATGGAGAGCCGGAGAGTAAGAGAGCGCTGGAGGAGGCGGAAGCCGAGAAGCACAGGTAAAACACACCACAAATGCAGTTGATCAGCTAACACATGTATGTTTGTTGTCTCAAGTTTTGCTTCTTTAGTTTGGAAACTGGAGTTGCTAAGCTAGCGATGCTTACAAACACTTAAAGTCAATAGTCACCCAAACCCTTTCTTCAATTACAGCCAATTATTTTAATATATTTGCTTTGTGTTACAATGATAAGCTATGTAAACTCTTTGAAAAATAATTAAAACCTTATTTACTCATTTTAGCTAAAATTGTAACTACATTATTTTCTGCGTAACATCCTGTTTTCCACCGTCAGACTCTGGGGCGTTACGCAACGTCCCTGCGTGGGTTCATAGTGTTAGCATAGTAATACCTGACTGTATGTTCAAGTTAGGAGGCTACAAGTTGCTATTGTCGCCTCAGGTTTGCCTCCTGTGGGCGTGTTCGAGGCTGCTCTCTCAAGAAAATGAGAGAATACATAGGGGTGGGCGATATAGCAAAAACATTATGATACTTCGAGACAGTTTCCTGATGTACGATACGTGTCACGATATTTAGTTTTGAGATTTAATAAGTTGGAACAGACAAAACAGAACCTGCAGTGTCACATATATAAAAAAAGTAATAATAAAAATAATAATTAACACACAACTATAATGATTGTTATTCAGTGTTTTCCAAATGGCACTAGATCCAGTTAAAAAGCACTAATTATGCCCTTGTAATGAAATGTAGTTGCTCATTGTTCTTTAAGTACTGACAACATCCACGATATGCTCAGAAACATGTATTGTGACATAATTTATCATGATGACAAACTATTCCACATATTTTGTGTTCTCAGTGTGAACATAAGTCTTGTTTACTGTAAGAGAGTGAAACGTTGCCTATCGAGTAACAATAAACCTACAAAGATGAGGAACTGAGGCTCTTTATCTTCAGACATGTATGGTGGAGGCTCATTTGTGCTAAAACATATGTTTTTCAGATTAATAGCTGGACGCTGTATTGATTTTTCGGAGTACGCTCTTTTAGCTCTTAGATTCTCTACCCATGTTACCTTGCGTCTTTGGTCGTCTTGTGCGGAGATCGTGCTCAGGAAAGATGTGACTGCGGTTCTCCTGAAAGGCTGCACCTTCTTGGAGAAGTTTTATTCTGTTTTTATAGTCCACTCTGTTCTAAACCACATCGACTTGTTCTGCGGTTTGAGAGTTTTTGGACATGTATTTTGAGGAAATGGTTCGGGTGACTATTGACTTCCACACTTCCCAAATTGGTTGTTGACTGCACTGGTGTCAGAATTAGGCTACAGCCTAACTTATAGGCCGCTAGCGTGTTTGGAAGTTGTATATATGATTTGAAATACTAAACCTCTGTCTCTGCTGGATGAGGGAGCGAATTGAAAGCGAACTGCCTGTTAGAAGGCCACGTTCAGTGTTTATATGCATGAGGCTGTATTTCTGACCCGGGCCAAGGCCTTCGTTTCCACTGGACTTTTTCCATTGTTTATGCTGGGTGTTTATAGTGGAGAGAGCCTTGGCATCACTCCTGTGAAAAAAGGTGCAGTTTTTCTATTCAGACTCTTTATTCTGTCCTGTTATTGGCCTCTGCTCTTATATAGTAAGGTCAGTCTTGTATGAGGCTTTCGTGTGTGCTTGTGGTTTATAGTAAAGGTGGGTGATATGGCAAAATGTAACATCACAATATTTGTTTTTTCTGCCATCTGACAAGTTAATTAAAAATACCATCAAAAATCTAAGCTGCACTAAACCCAATTAAAAAGGACTAATTAAACTCTTTGTAATCAAACGTGCAGCTGGGAAGTGTTTTAAGTACTGACGATATCCACAGTATGCTCAGAAAAGCATATTGAGACATATTGTGATGTAATTTATCACGATAACAGTAAATATTGTCATATTGCCCAATTCTAGCAACAAAAGTATTACATCACAATACATGATGTGCATCACTGCTGTGAAGAAATGAGTCACTACAATGAACCATTCCACTCTGAATGACTGTTTACATCTCAAACACTCAATTATGCAGAAATTTTGGAAGTTGTTGGAGTTTACTGGTTCATTTTGTGACATTGTGTCCATAATTTGCAGTTTGATTCAGTGCTTGTAAAAAAATAATAATAAATAAATTAAGAGTGCAGGCACAGGCCTGTACAGTATGATAAATCATGTCACAATGTGTCACAGTATGCTTTTCTGAGTATAATATGGATATAGTCAGTACTAAAATCACTACCCAACTGCAGGTTTGCTTACAAAGAGAACCTAAGTTAGTGTGTGTTGTGCTGGTACGAGTGGATCAGACACAGCAGTGCTGCTGGAGTTTTTAAACACTGTGTTCACTCACTGTCCACTCTATTAGACACTCCTGCCTTGCACAGTTTGTGTTGGTCATCCTCTAGTCCTTCATCAGTGGTCACAGGACGCTGTTGGCTGGATATTTTTGGTGGGTGGACTATTCTCAGTCCAGCAGTGACACTGAGGTGTTTAAAAACTCCAGCAGCACTGCTGTATCTGATCCACTCGTACCAGCACAACACACACTAACACACCACCACCACGTCAGTGTTACTGCAGTGCTGAGAATGATCCACCACCCAAATAGTACCTGCTCTGTGAGGGTCCATGGGGGTCCTGACCATTGAAGAACAGGGTAAAAGGGGGCTAACAAAGTATCAGAGAAACAGATGGACTACAGTCTGTAACTGTAGAACTACAGAGTGCTCCTATATAGTAAGTGGAGCTGATAAAATGGACAATGAGTGTATAAAGAGAGATTTATATTCATGCTTTATTTATTTATTTATTTATTTTTACTGTTTTCGCTGTTACTACTAGTTATTTAATCCAAACTCATTTTTATTACTTATTATTATGATTAATCCAAAACCAGTCATGATTAATTTTTACATGACCAATTTATCCCTTAAACCGTTCAGCACGAATGGGTGGGGCTAAACTATTGTTGGCAGGTATATGTAATAAGTGCTGTTTTTTGTGACATCACAAAAGCAGTGAATTCAAAGTTATTTCCTTCTGTGGACAGTATGGACTGCGGAGTGAACGGTATGTTGTGAAGTATTGTGACATCACAGAAACAAAGTTCAAAACAGGCTTTTTTGAAGCCATATATCGGCCTTATGGACTAAGTCTAAGACTAAGCGAAACAGGTGAGTTTGTTTTGTAGCCTCAGAATCATGGAAAACGATCTCCTGGAGGGCAGTGTGAGGTCTGTGTTCGGAGTGAAGGTGCAGTCTGGGTTGGAGAGTTTAAAGGAGTGTCTCCTGTGACTAAGCGTGCATCATTAAAATTGCAGCAGAGCTCAGATTGCAAAACAATGGTTTCACAGACAGGTGAAACGCACACCCCACCTATAGACATACCGTCCGCATGGTTTACTACACACTGTACCATTATAATCACGCTTAACTCCTCTACTGTTACAGGCTTAAAGGCAGGGCTCTGCCTCGTTTGTGTAGGTTTAAGAGATCTGGTTAACGTTGGCCGGCATTAGTCACTGCCCCGGCGGATTAGCTCTGTTCAGCTGTGATGCAACAGAGGATGGGCGATTTTACACGCTTCAGCACACGGCGACCGCCTGGGATACCACAGCGCACTGTGAGTTTGCGTGGTCTGCCGCTTTGTGGCTGAGCTGTTGCTGCTCTTAGATGCTTCCATTTAATATTAATAGCACTTACAGCTGTCCGGGGCAGCTCTAGCAGGGCAGAAATTTGTGCAGACTTGTGGCAGAGGTGTCATCCCATGACAGCGCAATGTTTAAAGTCACTGAGCTCGTCAGTACGACCCTCTACTGCCAGTGCTTGTCTGTTGAGACTGCAAGGCTATGGCTGCGTCCCAATTGTGTACTACACACTAGTACTATACAGTATATACTGCGTGCTGATCTTAATAGTATGAGCTCGACAGGTTAGTACACAAAATATTAACATACTACACCATTCTCACTAACAGGAAGTGACGAACTGTTGCTATGACAACGCACATCATAGCAAGCTAGACTCTGAAGGCTGGCTAACAAATTAACGCGTTCACAAACAAATTTTTTACAGAAACGTTAATAAATGAAAACATTTGTTTTTTTACAGAATGTTTTACAAATTTGGGATGAGTTCACATTTATACACCATTTCTGGTGCTGCTACCATCGCAGCTGCTCTCGCGTCGCCGTCTGACGTTTTTTCAGAATTTTCCAGACGTGAGAAGCTCCATCGTCCATCGTTACTATACTCAAAAATCGACTGGTTCTAAGTATGCATTGTGGATTTTTGAGTATACTCAACTTTGACACTTGTGACTATACTACATACTGAAACACTAGTTAGTATTAGTATTAAGTGCGCAATTGGGACGCAGCGTTAGCGCTTACACCTGTTAGCAATGGCTGTGTCTGAAACACCTGACCCCAATAATTAGAAGGGGCGTCCACATACTATTGGCCATATAGTGTATAAAATCTTGTGTTCACTGGTGGTTCTGGATAGTAAATAAAATGTCTATATCTGTGTTGTAGTCATGGCGACCCCTGGTTCCTATCACCACCACTGTAAAGACATCTGAACCATTTCACACCAAACCTCTCTGAATCACTCTGATTACATCTCACACACTGAATCATGGGGGGAATTCTGGAAAACTGGTGGAGTTTGCTGGTGCATTTTGTGACGTTTCGGCCACGCTCAGCAGTTCGTTTCGGGTCAACGCTCTCTTGTAAACTCTGGGCTGTTTTTTAACTGAAGAAAAATTTCTAGTATGTGCAAACGCGCTTTTCCAATAAAGCCTGACTCTAAAATAAAACTCCTCCTGATGCTGTGTGACTCTGGTATGCCACTCATTGTCTTTCCTTTTTGTGTAGGCCGTCTGAAAGGCAGGGTGAGGTAAGAAAGATGGTGTTTATTCACGCAGACGGCAGCGGTGACGGTCTGAGATTATAGACGTCATTCGGAAAAGACATGGAACAGGTTCAGCCTTCGGAAATGACTCGGCCTCTTAACCGAGGCGGTAATGATTTAATGCAGAGCTGAGAAATAGTGAACTCTCCTCAGAACCCCTGTCACTTTCTCTCCATCATAGGACCCACTGTCAATGATCAGAACTACACACTTGGCTCTTCAGGGGTTGTTTAGTAAAGAAAATGGTTCTGTATAGAACCCAGAACACTCAAAGAGCCTGTTGTATGATTAAAGGGTTCTTTGCATCCTGGCTCTAAATATGAGAATAGAGCCCTATTATTTGAGCATATTACCGCCTCCGCTCTCTTCTGCTCTCAGGAGTACTGTTTTGGTCTTATCCGTCATTCTCGCTCCTCTGTGTTTGTTTGGGGGAAAAAAGGATCAGCTGATTTGCCCTGAGCCTCAGATGCACAGTTAAAGGGCTCATATCCTCAATTTTGTTTCATTATTATGTTCTGAGCTCCACTTATGACGTCTTTGTGGGTTTGTGTTTCTGAAAGAGTCATATTTCATTTTTACATGATCGTTTTACATCCTCTCTTTATCCAGGCTGTTTTTGTTGCTCTGCGTTTAAGACTGATATATGTAAATGAGCTCTGTTCTGACTGGCTGCTCTGTATAGTGACTTAGTCGGAAAGCAGTTAGGGCTGAAACACTCCTTATAACTTCACTGTGAATGGGCAGGACTGAACTGCTGTAGACTGAATGGTGGGGCTAAACTGCTGTAGACTGAATGGTGGAGCTAAACTGCTGTAGACTGAATGGTGGAGCTAAACTGCTGTAGCTGAATGGTGGGGCTAAACTGCTGTAGACTGAATGGTGGGGCTAAACTGCTGTAGACTGAATGGTGGAGCTAAACTGCTGTAGACTGAATGGTGGGGCTAAACTGCTGTAGCTGAATGGTGGGGCTAAACTGCTGTAGCTGAATGGTGGGGCTAAACTGCTGTAGACTGAATGGGTGGAGCTAAACTGCTGTAGCTGAATGGTGGGGCTAAACTGCTGTAGCTGAATGGTGGGGCTAAACTGCTGTAGCTGAATGGTGGGGCTAAACTGCTGTAGCTGAATGGTGGGGCTAAACTGCTGTAGGCTGAGTAGATGGATATATGTAAATGTGCAGGTTTTTGTGGCATCACAAAACACCGAATTCAAAACTATATTTCCATATTTGGGCTGTGGAGTGAAAGTTTTGAAATTTCGGTTTTCGATTATATGGCCCTTTAAACTACAAATGCAAGCTGTAACTGTGCCTTTGAGACTGATATATGTAAATGACCTCTGTTCTGATTGGCTGCCCTGTATTGCTCATTCAAGCTGTGCGGAAACACTCCTTATAACTTTCGCATAAACAGGTCGGATTAATCTGCTGTAGGCTATATTAGTGGATATCGCTGCTGTTGGAAGAAAATCTCGTATCTCCAAAATGGTAACTTTACAGGAGAGAGAAAAAACCTACTGTACTTTTAATGTAAGTCAATGGAACCAGACATTCTTCCAAGTAATTTTGGGCCGTTTGTTTTGGTCCATTCATCATGAAATTTACAGACAATGTAAAGGACAACAGGTATTTTCAAATTATGTCAAAAACTGAAAATCGACTAAAATGGAGATATGAGCTTTTGTTCCGACAGCAGTGATACGCATATATATGTAATGTGGTGTTTTTTGTAACATCACTCAAATTCAAAAATCAGTTAAAACAATGTATTTCCATAAGTGCTCTGTATGCACTGGGAGTACATTTTGAACTACTGTTTACATATTACTTAAAGCTCTGTTTTGAAAAAGTGGAGAAAATGAGTTTAGGGGCCCTTTAATCTACAGGTACAGGATGTTACCGTGCCTTTAAGACTGATTTATGTAAATGAGATCTGTTCTGATTTGCTGCCCTGTGTTGTGTCCACAGTACAAATTCAAAAAGCATAAAAGCACTCCTTATAACTTCAGCGTGAAGGGGCGGGGCTAAGGTGCTGTAGGGTGAACAGGTGGGTGTATATAAATGTGTTGGGTTTTTTTGTGACATCACAAGGACATTAAAGGCACAATGGGCTGTTTCTGCAGCTTTGTTTCCATAAATGGACTGGAGAGTGAACAGTGTGTTCTTGAAGCTTTTAACAGTGCTACATCAAGCGCTTGATTTGGGGTGATACAGGCCCTTTAACACCGAAGGCTGTGAGTGGAGCTCAGCCGCTCTGGTTTGGCTGTTGACATTCCAGCAGTGCTGGGTTGTTTGTCTGCTGCGCTGCAGATGAAGAATGACCATGGAGCTGTATTGTTTCAGCAGGTGGTCAGGAAGTTTCACCAGGAAAGCTCAGGATGGGAGGAGTTCCAGCCTTTTGTCTCAGTTTCTCTCTCGAGTGTTTTTCCTTGGCTGCTGTTGTTTGGGGTCAGTCTCTGCTGGACTGGACGTTCTGCTGGGCCTGTTTGGCTGTGAAAGAGTATATTATGCTGGTGCTCACGATGTTCTGCTAGTGGAAAGAGTCTTGGTGTGAAAATTGGCTTAGTCTGATGGTTCTCCATCCATGTGCGATATACACTGATCAGGCGTAACATTCTGACCACCTCCTTGTTTCTACGCTCATTGTCCATTTTATCAGCTCCACTTACTATATAGGTGCACTTTGTAGTTCTACAGTTACAGACTGTAGTCCATCTGTTTCTCTGATACTTTGTTAGCCCCCTTTTACCCTGTTCTTCAGTGGTCAGGACCCCCATGGACCCTCACAGAGCAGGTACTGTTTGGGTGGTGGATCATTCTCAGCACTGCAGTAACACTGACGTGGTGGTGGTGTGTTAGTGTTAGTTTCCTCTGTGACTGATCAGATGTCTGAAAAAAATAAATATCGTCATATATAAATATATATATTGTTAAAATTTCTTAAGGTATTGCGATATTATATTTTTGCTGTATCGCCCACCTTTATAATCAGTGCCTCTAGAACACCAAACACCTGCATACATCATAACCGGGACAGACCAATTATAGACGATGAGAACCTTTAAACAACCACAAACAGTGTACAGTGACTGTACACTCTTAAAAAGATGGTTCTTTAGTAAATACAGTGATTCTATACAGAAACATGAACTCTCAGAGGACTGTATGCATGCTTAAATGGTTCTCTGCATGGTGAAATGGTTCTTCAGACTGATGGAAAATGTGCTGAATATGGTTCCATATGGCACCAAAAAGGGTTCTGCTATTACTGCAACGTCAAGCTTGTAACAGTAGAAGAACACTATTTGTTACTATGTAGAACCATTTTAAAAAAGGTTCTTTATAGAACCATCTACAGCACATTCTCCATCAATCTAAAGAACCATTTCACCATGCAAAGAACCATTTAATCATGCAAAGTGTTCTCTGAGTGTTCATGGTTCTAAGTAGAACCACTGTCTTTACGAAAGAACCCTTTGAAGAACCTTCTTTTTAACTGCTGCATCATCACTGGTTTCCTTCGTAACTCATTCAGAACTGCTGAACTTTTGTACAGGTATGTATTGGATGAATATCTAATAGAATTCATTTGATTTTTTAATTACATGTAATTGTCATATTTTGATTCACAGTCAATAATTATTATAATGATAAATTAAGTGATAATAATTCACTATTTAGCCAGATGGTGTGATTGATTTCTTCACATTTTGTAGTTCTTTACATCTGTAATGTCAGATGAAGACATTAACAAATTAAATAGCTTAATTTTGCTTAAAAAAATTTTACTCCTCATTTTCCCTTTTTAAAAGGGAAATTCCACCTACTTTTCAAAAATACCATAAAATGAATTGGTAAGATGCAAACAAAGTTAAGATGTAAATAAAGTTCTGGTTAGTAAATAAAATGTCTATATTTGTGTTGTAGTCATGGCAACCCCTGGTTCCTATCACCACCACTGTAAAGACATCTGAACCATTTCAAACCAAACCACTCTGAATCACTGAATTATGGGTCAAATTTTGGTGGAATTCCCCTTTGAATGTGGCACTTCTGTTTCGCTGGTGTATTTTATCTATCCAACTCGTCAAATCTCTGAAAAATCAAATATCACGTGTCATAAAAGCCATAAAGTAATGTGATGTTTATAGATTTGCCAGCCTTAGTTGTTCCCTGTCTTCATTCTGGTGGTAGAACTTCACCATCAAAGGCCTGACGGTGCTGATGCTGCTTTAATGAGTGAGTAGTGAACTGTTTCCTTGATGTGTGGAGGGGTGTTGATGGATGTAGCCCCCCAAAGCCCCTCACTAATCATCACCGAATCAGCACATGCCTCTGGAGAGCATCACTGAGGAGTCTGCTCCTGCACTGTTAATCCTCTGAAGTGGGGGAGAAACAGAACTCATCTCTCCCTGAAGGTTTTCTGAGGGGTTGTAATTTGCGAAGACGTTAACGGAGGGTCTCTGCCGGAGTGGCGGCTGACAGATGACATAATTGGGCATGTAGGACCCCCCCCCCACCCCCACCCCCCATGCAGTCAGCTGGGAGCCCTGATTCAGTTTGTAGAACAGGTGCTACATGCTAATTAGCTGGTGAGCAGATGAAGAAGGAAGGCTTTGTACTCTGGCCTGCTGAAAACAGTCTCCACCTCAGTCCAGTCAGGCACATTTATTAGCCTTGCTGTCCAGTCTCTGTAGGGAAGTAGGTAGGCTTGCACTGCCCCCTACTGGAGAGGAGCTGTACTGCTAATGAGATGTAACTCCAGTCATTAGAATGACTCGGCTCCTGTTATTTTGTAAGAAATCATTGTTATCATTATTATGTCTTGTTTTGTATCTGTACTCCAGGAATTCCAATGTTTGTTTCAAAATTTACCCATAATTCACTGTGTGAGATGTAAACAGAGAGATTCAGAGTGGTTTGGTATGAAATGGTTCAGATGTCTTTACAGTGGTGGTGATAGGAACCAGGGGTCGCCATGAGTACAACACAGATATAGACATTTTATTTACTATCCAGAACCACCAGTGAACCTACACGAGTCTTCTGAGTCTATATGGAATGTTGATGATGGAAAACAGTGGAAAATCTGAAATAATAAGTTTCTTTGGGGACTATTTTGCCTCACAGCGCCCTGCATGTATCCCTCCACCATGAATGGAGTTTAAGTTCTCTAAACTATCATAAAACAGTGTCTCAGTCATCAGGCAGTGAATTCATAACCATTTCATGTAGGAACTTTCTGTGAGGATTTTAGGATGTTTGCTGCATCTCTTGTACTTGAAGTAGTGACCAGCTAACTGTCCAGTTACTTTTGGTCATCTGACATGGAAAGGCTGTTCATAAAAAGGCCTCACACAGTGTGGTTGCCAGATGAAAGCTGATGTTTTCAGTCTAATGAGCTGAAATGTGACAACAAAAGCTACAGTCGTCATACAGTTACTGTGCAATGTTGCTGATTATAAAATGCATATGATAACATGAGATAAACTGCAGTGTGTGTGTTTGTGTTTGTGTAGAGACCTGAAACTGAGGAACTACACTCCAGAAGATGAAGAGCTGAAGGAAAGGCAGGTGCCCAAAGCTAAACCTGCTTCAGGTGAGAACTCAGTCTCCTCCACCTGCTCAGTAGATCTGAACAGCACAGCTCAGTACACTCACTGCTTCACTTCTCAACTCATTAAAGCAGTTTGTGTGTTACAGTGACGGTTAAGGGAGGTTGAGTTTGACCTGACGTCACTAACATACAGCGTACAGTGGCTTATTGCCTTATAATAATATAAGATATTAATAAGATAAAATGGACAACGAGCGTAGAAACAAGGAATGCGAATGAGTTGGTTTTTGTGACATCACAAAGATGAAAAATTTTAAATGTACTGCTTTTGCAGTTTAGCTTCCATATATGGACTGTATGAGTGAACCGAGGAGAGTGATCAGTATCTGTTTTATAAAAAACAGTGAGAGTAAGAATACCATTCTTAGCTAGATAGCGTTAGCATTAGCATTAGCACTGGTTAATGCTGTTCAAAGTGCTCTTGTTCTTGTTTCTGAGCCTCAGTGTTGATATGAGCCTGATATGATTTCTGATCCTGTGTTTATCTCTGCAGTGGAGGATAAAGTTAAAGACCAGCTGGAGGCCGCAAACCCCGAGCCAGTCATAGAGGAAGTGGTGAGTTATTAAGTTTTACAGCTTAGCCGTCGCTATGGCAAAACCTGCTCTTACACACTGAATAAAGAAAATAATTTATTTTATTTTTAAAGGATCTGGCCAATCTCGCTCCGAGGAAACCAGACTGGTAAGAAGCTTGAACAGCCACTCTCACCGTGTACAGTGATCTCTTATATAGGGCTGGGCGATATGACAATATATATCACATTAAATTATGTCACAATACAATTCAGTTTGCTTTTCTGATCATATTGTATATATCATCAGTAGTTGTAGACACTGACCAACTGCATGTTACATTATAAAGAGAGCAAAATTAGTCCTGTTTAACTGGATTTAGTGCCAAATATTAAATACAAATCAGTTTTGGTAGCATTTTTTAAAACTGTAGGTCTTTTTTCTCTGTTACAACTGATCAGATATCTAAAAAAAAATAATATTGTGACATATTGTGTATTGTGGAAATATCTTGAAATATTATATTGTTTTATTAAATATATATATTATATTTTGCCATATCGCCCAGCTCTACTCTGAAATGTCACAGTACACTGTAATGGTGTCCTTTTAATGATTTAACTTTTGATTTCCTGGCAGGGATCTGAAGAGGGACGTGGCTAAAAAACTGGAGAAGCTGGAGAAGAGAACGCAGAAAGCCATCGCAGAACTTATTCGTGAGTGTGGCAATAAATTTACGTTTATCAGACACAGAATTTGTCACTTTTATTATAAAATGGATCATTTCGGTCCTAAAATCTGATCCACGTTTGAAGCTGTTGTAAAACGCTTGATACATGCACACATACAACAAATTACGTATTAGTTAAATTCACTAAAAAAACATGGTGCTGTTAGTGGACTGTTAACCTGCGAACATGGAGCCCTGAGTGCACTCATAGATGAAGTAGTGTTTTTCAAAATTATTTATTTATTTACCTTTTCATATATTAATGACACCTGCTGTGGTGATATTTTCCCCTTTAATTCATTATTTAATTCATTAAAATTTTGCCATATGCCATAGCAGGTTTGTAGCAACACTCTAGCAGCTGTACTAGCAACATCCTAGCAACCATCTGGGATACCAAAGCAACCACTTAGTAATGCCACAGCAACCACCTGGTATACTGTAGCAAAGACCTAATAACACCCTAGCAACCACCTGGGGTACCATAGCAACCACTTTGCAACACCTGAGCAACCACTTTGGAAGCCATAGTGAGGTTGTAGCAACACCCTAGTGACTGCCTAGTAACACCCTAGCAACCACCTGGGCTACCATAGCAACCACCTAGCAACACGCTGGTAATCACATGGAATATAATAGCAACCACCTAGCAACACCTCAGCAACCACTTTGGATGCCATAGTGAGGTTGTAGCGACTGCCTAGCAGCACCTTAGCAGCCATCTGGGATACCATAGTAACCACCTAGTAACATCCTAGCAATCACTTGGGATACCATAGCAACTGCCTAGCAGCACCCTAGCAACCACCTGGGACACCATAGCAACTGCCTAGCAGCACCCTAGCAACCACCTGGGATACCATGGCAACTGCCTAACAGCACCCTAGAAACCACCTGGGATACCATGGCAACTGCCTAGCAGCACCCTAGCAACTACTTGGGATACCATGGCAACTGCCTAGCAGCACCCTAGCAACCGCCTAGTAACAGACTAGCAACTACCTCAGATACCAGAGCAATCGCCTAGCAACAACATGGAATAACGTAGCAACCAACTAGTAACATCTTAGCAAGCTTAAGATGCAGAATCACTGCATTTTCTTCAGAAAAACATTCTCTAGTTGACTAACATTTAAAAATCTCCCCCTTCAGTGCGACGCGTTTCTGCGCCTCATGCTGTGTTAAGGTGTTTACGTCTGCGTGTGACTGACTCGCTGAAACAGCTGCCTTAATCTACTGTAACAGCACTAATGAACTGCTGTAATGAGGGTCGCCGTGTTTTGAGGGTAATTGCTCTGTGCTTTCCTAAAGCCCCCGAGATTTGACAGCTCTTGATGACATCATGGATACAGTCCCCCTCTCTTTGTGGCCTCCGCCGGCCCAGAATAGAACCGTCCGTGACCGATATGTTTCACCGCCCTCCGCTCTGGCCTTTCAGCTGCTCCACTGACCCAGTTAGGCAGAGGGGAGCCGTCTGCTGCGCTCAGAGACTACATTCACACTTTACCCTCGTTTTTTATTCAGATATGTTTGAATTTTCTAAATAGAGATACATATAAAATAGGATACATAACTGCAGTAAATGGGAAAGTTATATATGTAATGTTGTCTCCTGCGTCCACAAGAGGGCGCTCAGCTTAAGCAGTCAAGCATCTCCAAACACTCACATTGAAATTACTTTAAAAATAAAATTAAAACTACTGCGACACCTCCAGTGCTTCTATAAAACTGCAAATGTGATAAAACACTCTAGTGTCCAATACAGAATCTGTTATTACTAATAATAATTACCAAGCTAGTAGTTAATTAGCACTAGGCTCTGGTTGATGTGCATCTTTAATAATGTTTTCTAATAACGTGCCACGTTTAATTACTTTGTAATGAGATAATGAAGCCATAACCGATCCTGCAAAGGCAGTAAAACTTGTTTTGGAGGGAAAATGAGGAGTTTAAATCTCATTTTTAAAAAGATTTAACCAACATATTTGAGTGTATTACCTTTGTTTATTTGATTCGTCGCTGTAGCGGAAATAAAACTGAAATCTAATGTCTGAGATTTCCTGCTGCGTTATTAGCACCTCGTCCCAAACTGCATACTAGCTCACTAAATAGTGTGTAAAAATATCCCATTCGAAGTGCACTCATTAGTGCAGTAGGTGAAGTACAGAGGTGTTTTGGTTTGGGACGCAGCGATAAATCAGAGAGAGGCTGATCGTTAGCTGCTCATCTCCAAACAAGTTTAAGGTATTTTCTGATTTGGTGCCTGATTATTTTAGGTGGAACAGCAAATTAAAAAAAGAAGATGGTGAATAAGAAGATAACTCCAGCTTAATTGTGTTTATTATTTAAAAATAATATTTAAGAATATTGGCAGTTTTGGTTTCCATTTTTATCAGTCTTTATAAAATCTCACTCACCTGAATTTTCTGAGAGGTTTGCAGGTGATACGGATCCACCAGTCTAGCTGATCTTCTCCTCATAGTGTTGAGATGCATCTGAAGTGTCCACATACACCGATCAGGCATAACATTCTGACCACCTCCTTGTTTCTACGCTCATTGTCCATTTTATCAGCTCCACTTACTATATAGGTGCACTTTGTAGTTCTACAGTTACAGACTGTAGTCCATCTGTTTCTCTGATACTTTGTTAGCCCCCTTTTACCCTGTTCTTCAGTGGTCAGGACCCCCATGGACCCTCACAGAGCAGGTACTATTTGGGTGGTGGGTCATTCTCAGCACTGCAGTAACACTGACGTGGTGGTGGTGGTGTGTTAGTGTGTGTTGTGCTGGTCTGAGTGGATCAGACACAGCAGTGCTGCTGGAGTGTTTAAACACCTCAGTGTCACTGCTGGACTGAGAATAGTCCACCAAAAACATCCAGCCAACAGTGTCCTGTGGGCAGCGTCCTGTGACCACTGATGAAGGACTAGAGGATGACCAACACAAACTGTGCAGCAGCAGATGAGCTATCATCTCTGACTTTACATCTACAAGGTGGACCGACAAGGTCTAATAGAGTGGGCAGTGAGTGGACACAGTGTTTAAAAACTGTCTGATCCACTCGCACCAGTACAACACACACAACTGACCACTGTAGAACAGGGTAAAAGGGGGCTAACAAAGTATCAGAGAAACAGATGGACTACAGTCTGTAACTGTAGAACTACAAAGTGCACCTATATAGTAAGTGGAGCTGATAAAATGAGAGCGTAGAAACAATGATGTCATAATGTTATGGATGATCGGTTTGCCTTTTCATGTATTCATGGTCATTCTGGTCTGTGTTGTTGGTGTTTATCCTCCTGCAGGGCTGTATCTGCAGTAACGGTGATGAGACGAGCGCAGTCAGAGTTACAGCTCACCTAGACACAGAGACGCGCTCTTCTTAATGACCCAGTACAGTGCTATGAACATCTTCAGGCCAGACTCAGCCAATCAGCTTTTAAAGTCCATGTAAAGTGAATTGTAAAAGTTGTAAATTGTTTCTAAACACTTTATACATATTAGACAATAATTGCTGAAAACCTGAAAATACTGTGAACTATGCAGTACTGAATTGCGGACCATTAAACTGTTTTTCATTGTTTTTGTGTTCAGGATTTTATGGGTGGGCCTGAAATCATAATTATCATGACCCCTCCCCTAACACTATACCAGTATGAAAACTACAGCGTATTAGAATCAGTGTTTTTCCCACACAGTCACAGAATGTTCTGTTCTGTTTTGTTCTGTGTTATTCATCTTTACTTTTAGGCTATGCTAATCAGTAATACCTGTTGCTAAGTTGCGTAAATGGGAGAGAAAAATGGCCGCTCTGTTGCAGACTGAGAGGAACGAGGTTGATTCTCGGGTAGGTCAGTGTCCTCTGGCTCTAGTAGCTCAAACATGTATGGTGGTTAAAGTCCAGTACAGCTGCTGAGTGGAGCCTCCATTCAGGTCATAGTGGTACTTAACACTTGAGTGAGGCTGCACTGTCAGCTGAAGCTCTGCTAGCAGCTTCATTTCAGTCCAAGAGAGGCTTTGCACTGATATTCTCTAATGTCTCTCCATAAACGGACCTGTCCTATTTTTCTCGCTCTCGCTCCCTTTATTTGAGTCCCTGAGCGACATTTGCCTGAGTTGCCTCATGGGAGCCACCAGAGCTGCTTGTGTCACCACCAGAGTTTCAGACCTCACCCTCATGAAATGACCCTCCTGCTGCTGCATAAACTCAGTTTATCTAATTAACCGTTGCTCCACCTGTTTTTCCCCGTTTTGTATTCTAATAATTTATTCTAACACTGTTTGCTATCTGGTGTGGTCCAGAGGAGGATGGGTTCCCCTTTTGAGTCTTGGTTCCTCTCGAGGTTTCTTCCTCTCGCTCTTAGGGAATGTTTTTTTTTCTTTCTTTTGGCGACGCTCATGAGGGCTCTGACCCGGATTTTTCTGTAAAGCTGCTTTGTGACAACACCTGTTGTAAAAAGCACTATATAAATAAACTTTGACTGACTTGACTTGACTTTGCTGCCCAACCAAGCTAACGGATATGCTAACATTAGTACGAAGGCTGATGTTGGCTTCCTGTTCACCAGCTTCTTGTTTACGTTTTCCCGTTCCACCTTAAATGGCGCAGCAGTTACATTCTGTCGAACACGAAGCTCAAGAAAGGCTGCACCTTTTCCTGAGAGTGGGCGTGGCTTCAGTGCCTTCAGGGACACACCCCCATCATTTCAGAGCAAAGAACTGCTTATTTTTCAAATTTTGAAACCTAATTTTATACACTTACCGATTTCTTTAATCTTTAAATCTTGGCTGAGAAATTAATAACACATTTTTCTAAAAACACATTTATTACTGATTTACACAGACTTTAACCTGACAGGCCTGGACAGGGAGTGTTTCACTGGGCGTCTTCTCAGGTGTTTGTGTTTTGTTTGTACAGGTGAGCGTCTGAAGGGCAGTGAAGAGGAGCTGGCCGGAGCTGTTGGAGCGGTAGCTGTGGAGGAAGGAGATTCAGACTGAGCCAATCCATATGGATCTCTTCTGGAAGATCACACTAGCTGCTAACTTCAGCATATCAGCTAAAGTGACTTGTCCAGACTCCGCCCACAGTAAAGATCCCATCAAACCTAATGAGAAACTGTAGAACAGACTCAGTTTATATCACAATACCTACATTTAGAGTCGGTTATTCATTCAGCCTAATGAGAAACTGTAGAACAGACTAAGTTTATATCACAATACCTACATTTAGAGTCGGTTATTCATTCAGCCTAATGAGAAACTGTAGAACAGACTCAGTTTATATCACAATACCTACATTTAGAGTCGGTTATTCATTCAGCCTAATGAGAAACTGTAGAACAGACTCAGTTTATATCACAATACCTACATTTAGAGTCGGTTATAACTGCAGTTTATATAACTATACCTATATTTAGGTTGAATGGAATTTTTGCAGTGTTCTGTAAAGCTTGTTCAAACCCACAGCAGGTGCTATGAAAGAACCCATTTGTGGGCGGAGCCTGGAGAGGGGAATTTTATTGCTGAGCGTCAGCATTCAGAGCTGAACAGGTTGTGGGTTTGCTGTGTGAAAGAAAGCGAGTCTTTTTTGTTCTTTTATGCTTTTCCATTAAATGAAAACATATTTTTTTATACTGAGTCTGATTTCTTCTGCTGTTTAATTCCAGGCATGTTTAAGGTAGAAGTAGGTCCCACTGAAGCTGATTCGTACAGGATAATGGATGAATTGTCATATTATTAAACACAACCATCAGTGTCATAAAACAGTAGAAGCCATATCGCCCCCTACACTTCCTGTAGTGTATTACAGTGTGTCAGAGTGACTGTGTGGATCATATGAACATTATAGAGCCTTTTTAAATGAAACAGTAGAAGCCATATCGCCCCCTACACTTCCTGTAGTGTATTACAGTCTGTCAGAATGACTGTTTTTTGTTTTTAACTAAACGATTTCATTGATTGTCAGTTGCTGTAGCCCTAGCTGTGATGTACGAGAGCCAGTAGGTTATGAAATCAGGAAGCAGAGCCACGTTGTCTTATTTTATTTTCCTCTGGTGTCACTGAAATACAAGTAAACTGGAAATTTCCAAAGGCAAACGTTACAGTGAGTTTACAAACCTGTAAGAATGTCGACCGTACTGTGTAAATACTGTTTCATTTTATAGCTTCAGCAACATTTGTGTAAAATTTTTCATCTTTAAATGTTCACCTGCAGTACAGATTACACTGAATTAAAGATTTTTTTGCCAGTATAGTAATGAATCAAAACATAAAGGTCATAAGGAGGGCAGGTTTTCACTTTCCACACCATTTCTCTGAACCTTTACAGCTATGGAGATGGATCTCTTTCACATCAGAATAACTAAATATTACTCTATCCATTCATCTACCAACAGAAGAGCTTCGTCAAAATAGCACAGGCACAAACAACAACACATTTTTGGTTGAAATATTCACTAGTTCTATGGACAAAGCACCTAGTTTTGCCTCAAAATAAAGTGCATTTCTCATCTCTTACAATAGTCAAAATTGGCGAATAAAACATAAATCCTCAAGGAATAAATATGCCCATGCCAATGCCATACCGAGTATACTACACCTTTATAACACCTTTATAAGCCTCACAAACATTTAACAGCGAAAATTTCCTGATTATATAATATTAAATATGCATGGGGTTTAATTTTCCCTGACAATTCCTGCTAAATTAGAATTACAGACATGTTTACTGTGGAGCACTTCCAACCTATGAAGATGCTCTTATAATAATACCATAATTATCTTATAAGCACCTTTTAAGTCACCCTAGGATGCTGCACAATAATGATAACTGCAAATAAATGCTGTTTTTGGGCTCCTCAAAGCTTCTAACATGGACACCTCTTAAGGGTGTTATTGCACATAATGTGTAGGACAGGAAGCCTTGTTTAGCACATAGACATAAAGGAGCGACAAGTGACCCTTTGCTAAGCCCCCCCACCAGTTACTGTGATTCGATGGACCTGACTTGTAACTCACTCACTCATGTTTACCAAGATTGTCCACAAGGGGGAGCCACTGGCACCAGGCCCAGTGCTACAAGAGGACACAAAGGGGTGACACCCCCCTCGGATGGAGTACTGTGCCCCCCATATGGTGTTGTGTTGTAATGCTAATGCAGAAGAAAAGCAACAGTTGATAGTTGCAGCCCGTCACCCGCTGTTCATTAGGAGTCGTGACCCCTCAGTCATTTATTTCACCCTCTTGCCTCATTATTCCCACCATCGGGCCTGACTAGCACTGCAGTGTCTTCTGTGTATGTCCAGACCTGCAGGATGTCCTGTGGGGTAGAACATGCTGGTGCTTCGCATCAGTGACACAATGAGCCCGTTTACACCTGGTCACTTCATGCGTGTTGAGTATCAGGATTATATCTGGATGAGGTCAAACCACAAACATGCAAGACACATTTAAACCAGATACGAATCTGAGACCACTTCAGGAGGTAATAGCGTAAACACATCAGTCTCTCCAAGACACGTTCGACAACCAAAACCCCTCCCAGTATAACAGAAACTCCTCCCAGTACAATCAAAACTCATCCTAGTATAACAGAAACTTCTCCCAGTACAATCAGAACTCCTCCCAGTATAACAGAAACTCCTTCCAGTACAATCAAAACTCATCCTAGTACAACCAAAACCCCACCCAGTATAACAGAAACTCCTCCCAGTACAATCAAAACTCCTCCCAGTATAACAGAAACTTCTCCCAGTACAATCAGAACTCCTCCCAGTATAACAGAAACTCCTTCCAGTACAATCAAAACTCATCCTAGTACAACCAAAACCCCACCCAGTATAACAGAAACTCCTCCCAGTACAATCAAAACTCCTCCCAGTATAACAGAAACTCCTTCCAGTACAATCAAAACTCATCCTAGTACAACCAAAACCCCACCCAGTATAACAGAAACTCCTCCCAGTGCGATCAAAACCCCTTCCAATATAACAGAAACTCCTCCCAGTACAACCAAAACCCTTCCCAGTATAACATAAACTCCTCACAGTACAACCAAAACACCTCCCAGTATAACAGAAACCTCTCCCAGTACAATCAAAACCATTCCCAGTATAACAGAAACTCCTCCCAGTACAACCACTACTCCTCCCAGTACAACCACTACTCCTCCCAGTATAACAAAAACTCCTCACAGTACAACCAAAACACCTCCCAGTACAATCAAAACCCCTCCCAGTATAACAGAAACTCCTCCCAGTGCAATCAAAATTCCTCCTAGTACAATCAAAAACCCTCCCACTCCAAAACTCCTCCCAGTACAACCACTACTCCTCCCAGTATAACAAAAACTCCTCCCAGTACAATCAAAACTCCTAGTATAACTGATTTCAACGTTGAGCTTTGTGACTTTGAGACTGTTTACATGCTCAAAAAGCTACAACACACTAAAGGAAATGGGAAAACTGGGAAAGCATAATAAAAGTCCCCTTTAAGTGACTAAGCTATGACTTAGTATTTACCTTAATTATCTCATTCCCACAGCATACTAAGTTGTGGCCACTCATTATTTTTATTGATAAGGGATGTCACCAGCTTTCTGTACTCTAAAAACATTGCATATGAAAGCTTGTCAGCGGTGCCTGGGTCTAGATATGGTTGCTACGCTACAACTGGGCAGTGGATCTTAAGGCAAGGTGTTTAGCGAAGGGTCACTTACTTGTGTTCTATACTGTTGGATCATCGACTGATCACAACATCTGATACCAAAACACGTTTCAGCGCCTCAGTGAAAAGTAAAAGACAGACTTAAAATGACATCACAGCTATTTTTACCGGAGACACACGATACTCAAATCATATCTGTGTCGGCAGAGAGTTACTTAAAAGAGCTGCAGCACTGGACGTTCAGATTTGGGTTACTCCACTAAAATATCCGCATGTTATTCATGTTACTGCTTTATAACCCGACAGAAATAAACGTTACTGCATATCCAGATGGATTTAGACATGTTATACACCGATCAGGCATAACATTCTGACCACCTCCTTGTTTCTACGCTCATTGTCCATTTTATCAGCTCCACTTACTATATAGGTGCACTTTGTAGTTCTACAGTTACAGACTGTAGTCCATCTGTTTCTCTGATACTTTGTTAGCCCCCTTTTACCCTGTTCTTCAGTGGTCAGGACCCCCATGGACCCTCACAGAGCAGGTACTATTTGGGTGGTGGATCATTCTCAGCACTGCAGTTACACTGACGTGGTGGTGGTATGTTAGTGTGTGTTGCGCTGGTGTGAGTGGATCAGACACAGCAGTGCTGCTGGAGTTTCCACTCACTGTCCACTCTATTAGACACTCCTACCTTGTTGGTCCACCTTGTAGATGTAAAGTCAGAGACGATAGCTCATCTGCTGCTGCACAGTTTGTGTTGGTCATCCTCTAGTCCTTCATCATTGGTCACAGGACGCTGCCCACAGGACGCTGTTGGCTGGATATTTTTGGTTGGTGGACTATTCTCAGTCCAGCAGCGACACTGAGGTGTTTAAAAACTCCAGCAGCACTGCTGTGTCTGATCTACTCAGACCAGCACAACACACACTAACACACCACCACCACGTCAGTGTTACTGCAGTGCTGAGAATGATCCACCACCCAAATAGTACCTGCTCTGTGAGGGTCCATGGGGGTCCTGACCACTGAAGAACAGGGTAAAAGGGGGCTAACAAAGTATCAGAGAAACAGATGGACTACAGTCTGTAACTGTAGAACTACAAAGTGCACCTATACAGTAAGTGGAGCTGATAAAATGGACAGTGAGTGTAGAAACAAGGAGGTGGTCAGAATGTTATGCCTGATTGGTGTAAATGTTTAGGCGAGTACACACAAAAATATCAACAGATATCAATTCCCATATCGGTGCATCCCCAGTTTTTGCAATAATGTGCAACTGCATCATTTGAATAACAGTTTCCAGACAGCAGATGAGTTAAAGTGATGGTACAGTGGTTACAGTACACAAACAGCTGTGATCTCTTGTGATGTCAGAAAGATATTATCTCAAATCTGTGCATCTAAGAACATCCCACCGGCAGAACTTCCCTATAAAGCAGGGAGCCGTGGTTTATGCAGTAGTATTGCAGTGAGGCAGAGGTAAAGGGGATACTGAGGCTGGACATGCAGGCCAGACTGTCCGCGGTTCAGGTGTCCGCTGGAGCTCTCAAAAACGCCCACATGCTTTTTCCTCCATAAAAATAGGTGTTATTTTTGTACTATTGTGGCGTCCAGAAGCATAGCCCTTAAAGTAGAAAGGAGATCTCAACAGGAAGCTTTCAGACGAGCTGAGCTTCCCTCAGGATTAAAATGCTCCTGGATCTGGAGATACCGCTGTGAGGGAAAGTGTTCAGGTGGAATTCCACCGCTTTTTCAAAATCTCTCCATAACTCACTGTGTGAGGTGTAAACAGAGAAACTCAGAGAGGTTTGGTGTGAAATGGTTCAGATGTCTTTACAGTGGTGGTGATAGGAACCAGGGGTCGCCATGACTACAACACAAATATAGACATTTTATTTACTATCCAGAACCACCAGTGAACCTACACAAGTCTTCTGAGTTTATATGGAATGTTGATGATGGAAAATAGTGGAAAATCTGAAATAATAAGTTTTCTTTGGGGACTATTTTGCCTCACAGCGCCCTGCATGTATCCCTCCACCATGAATGGAGTTTAAGTTCTCAAAACTATCATAAAACAGTGTCTCAGTCATCAGGCAGTGAATTCATAACCATTTCATGTAGGAACTTTCTGTGAGGGAGCTTTTAGAGGTGGACGTCTGGTTCCCATCACCACCACTGTGAACAGTTCTGACTCAGTAAGTTTCTCTAGAACTGAGAACCACTCTGAACGACTCATTTTACATCTTAACCATTTAATTAGGCAGCAATTTTGAAAAGTTGGTGGAGTTCCCCTTTTAGTTTAGTTAACGTTTTCCCCCCTGTGGCCTCCACTCTCGATTTTGCGTGCAGCGGGGCCCAGCTCCACTTTGCAGACACGCTGTGCAAACTTCAGTGAGCAAAGAGTCTCTCCAACGTTCCTCTCCAGAGAAGAAATCTGGAAAACACGACAAAATCATGACTAATCAAACATCAGCAATCTGTGTGTGTGTGTGTGTGTGTGTGTGTGTGTGTGATGTACAGAAGCTTTTAGTCATGCAAAGGGTTCTTTGAGTGTTCATGGTTCTATATAGAACCATTGCCTTTACTAAAGAACCCATTTGTTAGAGACTCTCACAACTCCAACATATCAGATATGCATCGTGCAAATCTGCAGAGCTGTGTGTCAAGTTGGGGGGGCCGAGACCCAAACAACCCTCGACCCGAACCAGAACTAACACAAAACCAAAGTGGAGCAGTTTGAGGATTGCGCTGGCCGAAGATGACGTTACAAACTTCTTCAAAACCCGTGCCGTGAGTATTAATTCTTGGAGAGAGAAGACAAATGTACATTCTGGCTTAAGGCTCATTGACATGATGTGCATTTTTCCATCATTTTTCAAAAAATAATTTAATAAATACATTACATATATCAAATTACTCAACAGTACTTCTTTTATGTGAAACAGTTTTCAGGGCATCCATATGAAATTCATTTTCTTTTTGCCTCCAAAAGTCTAAAAATGTCGGTGGTGCAACCGTCCAACTATATACATTGATTAGGTAAACTATCAAAAAGGTAACTTAGTTATAAAATTGTAAATACAATAGTTTGTCATGATTATGTTTGAAAACTTTAAAATAAAAGCCATCTTGCAAAATGAGGCAACTTTAAAAGTGCTCAACTCACTGAAGAACCTTTGTCTGCAAGTTCCTGTTTCCTCCAATGTCAGGCAGCACAACCAAAAACAAAGGACTTTTATTTTGACATGCTTTTATGAAAGAGGGGCCAGGGTATCATAAAGAAGACCCCAAGTGACCTTCATGGTTCAATGCCAAGGTCAGATTCAGTAAAAGTGTGATGTTTGAGTCGTGGTTAGAACGGTTCAGTTTACCATGTCAGGTGTTCTGACCTCAGGAGAACCATGAACATATGGAATTATTATAATACTGTTTATTTATTTGAAAACGTGAGTATAAACTCAACTTGAAGGACAAAGGTTTCTACAGGTGTCTAAGTAGATACAGAAATTAGTCTGAAAAGTCAGGTGGCGTAACCAGTCAGTCAGATGGAGCAACCAGACCAGCACAGTCTAGTAACTGAAACAGACAATTAAAGCTTTTATAACACTCACTATGTTAGAATATAATATATTAAGATAAATACACAGAGATAGAAATGCAAATATAAAAATATACATATGCAGATATGAAAATGCACATCATGTCCTTTTTAATAATATTTTCTGAATCTTGTCATTTTGGAAACCTTATTTGTCACTGACCCTTAAGCGAACTGGCTAATAACAGATGCAGTGAGGCAGGTGAGTGTGACCTGTACCTGCACCACCATGGCGGTTTTGTTGCCCTTGCCCAGTGAGTCCTGCAGTAGGTAGGTCAGTCGTGAGTTCCTGAACGGGATGTGTGTCTGGCGCCCTCTCAGGGCCTGGATGACGTCTCCCAGAGCCAGCAGCGAGCGGTTGATGTTCTGGGCCTCCTTCAGCCGCTCCCCCTCCGCTCCGGACTTCCACACTCGCTCAGAACCCGCCAGGTCCACCAGGTTCAGCTTACCTGCCGCACAGAGGCAGAGGAGTGAATGAATGAATGAATAAATAAATGAATGAACCATGAACCAGAACCATGAACAATTACAGAACCATTTGCCTGCTTTTAGTTTTTTTTTTTGCATGGTGAAATGGTTCTTCAGATTGATGGAAAATGTGTTGTAGATGGTTCTCCATAGGACAATTTTGAAAAGGGTTCTATATAGCACCAAAAAGGGTTCTTTTATTGTTGCTCGACATCGTAACAATAGCAGAATGCCTTTCGGTGCTGTATAGAACCATGTACAACACATTCCCCATCAATCAACCATTTCAAAATGCAAAGAACCATTAAAGCATGCAAATGGTTCTTTAAGTGGTCACAGATCTATATAGAATTATTTGTCTTCATCAATGTGATTTTTTTAATGTACACTTTATCTCATATTTAATTTAGTGCTCTTTATTCATAGCAGATATTATATTCTAATGAAATTGTCATTTGTATTCAACACTATTGTGATTGTTTCACAACATTTACGTGAAACAGCAGCTGGAGAGAGTCAGAGCTAATGTTGAGAACCGAACGCTCTGAAAAGACTGTGACGCTGACCGGAGGATTTGGTCCCGGTGGCGAGATCCACTCCCTGTACGGTGACGGTGAGCAGGGCGTGGGAGCGGGAGCTGTGCTGGTTCATCTGCGTCCCAAACGTTATCCTGTTCCTCCGAGCTGTGGCCAAAATCTGCACAAACACATACAGACAGGAACGCAGACAGATACTTAATGAAATTTTTTTTGTGATTGTAACAACAGAAGGAACGCTTTTTGGGGCTATATAGGATATATAGAACCATATACAGCACGTTCTCTATCAACCTGAAGAACCCTTTCACCGTGCAAAGAAGCCTTTAATCATGTAAAGGGTTCTTTGAGTATTCATGGTTCTATATAGAACCATTTTTTACTAAAGAACCCTTGAAGAACCATCTTTTATAAGTGTACAGCCAAAAACTGTGGGAGAATCCAAAGTGGTAAGACTTTTCTTGGTAGCTGTAAAACGTGCCATTAGCATCCTTCACTGAATCGAAGAGAACTGAGTGAGTCTTCATATAAAGGTCTGTAGAACAGTGAGATCAAGTCAATTACATAATATATCTGCTGCTTTAGAACTTTCCCAGAACATATGCATAACTGTAGCAGGTGCAGTTACAGATATTGCAGGTGTAAAGTTTGATATCTCCTGTAAGGTGTTGTATGTCGCTGCTGTTGGAAGAAAACCTCGTATCTCCATTTTTGTCGTTTTTCAGTTTTGGACATAATTTGAAAATTGTTGTTCTTTACATTGTATGTAAATTTCATGAAGAATGGACCAACAAAAACGGCCCAAAATGACTTGGGAAAAACTCTGGTTCCATTGACTTACATTAAAAGTAAAGTAGGTTTTTTCCTTCTCCTGTAAAGTTACCATTTTGAAGATTCGAGGTTTTTGTCCGACAACAGCGATTTGCTCTGTGAAGTATTTTCTAATGGATAAACAGATGAGCTGAATTTTCAGAGGTTTGACTCAAAATAGACCAAATAGTTTTCCAGTCCAAAGCAGGAGCAGTAGAGGAAGACTCTGCACCCAGAGCTGTTCAACTGCCACCTGCTTAGTGTGACAGTCTACCAGAGTATTACATATAAACGATCTGCCCCATAGATTGTCCAGAGGTCTTGTCCAGTCTGCCAAGGGGCAAGACTTGGGAGTGCTGAAACGGCAGAACCAATACCGCTGGAGAAACAGCCAGGGGCAGAACCTGGAAGGGCAGGACTGACCAATCAGAATAGAGCAGGCGAGCATAATCAGAGCACACTGAGCTCATCGGGAGGCGGGGCTTAAAGACACAGGAGCTCCAACAGAGCGTTTCAGACAGAGGGTGAATTGAGATGAACAGTGTGAGGAAAATAATGTGTTTTTGGATCATTGAATCATCTAAATCTATTCTAGTAGAGCAAAAATAAAACTATGGACAGTGAAAATGAGAATGATGGGTCCCCTTTAAAGTTCAGAATATTTTTTTCCTTCTTCAGATGAAACTTTAGATGGACTCACCTTTTTGATATGCTGAAAGCTCTTGACCTCTTTGACCCTGAGGCCAGGTACATGCAGCTGGCCGGTTCCGTCAGGGTTTATTTTTATGTCTAGCTTTTCCCCATCCTTACTCAGCAGATCCCTGAGATTTACAAAAAAGAAAAAAAAAACATTTGTTTCATGAAATCAGCCGTACACTGCATGACTCGCTAAATACAACAGTGTAGCGCAGGAGCGTCCAGTCTTATCCGCAGTTGGCCGGCATGGCTGCAGGTCTTCTTTGTAACTAAGCAGGTTAGTGAGCTCACCGGATCAGATGTTTGAAGACTGAAACTGACTGATTATATGAGTGTAATCAGCTCTGCTTGTTTGGAATGAAAACCTGGACCCAGATTGGCCCTTTTGTGGACAAGACTGGACACCCCGGGGGCACGCTCAATCTCAAAACGTTCTACACCATTTTGCTACGGATTCTGGGCTGAACGACAGGTTTCATCCAAATGGTGAGAAGCGGTGTGCAACAGGCGTTTTCTCTTGTTTGATTGGCATGTCAAAGATGTTACCCAATCAGCAGCGACATGTAGATAAACCCCGCCGTGCTAAAACCCTGCTGAAAAAAAAACACAGAACCCATTAAAAGGTTCCTGGTGGTGTCCAGTAGTCACAAATGGTGTTCTGTGTTTTCCTGATGGGCCATTATCACAGTGTAAAGGACTCTAATGGTTTAACAGGTGTGATTCCAGACATACTTGATGGTTTCCTAACATGATCTAAAGATGTCCCACAGGAAACTAGTGGAGCCATTAAGTCAATTCCCATTAGAAAGCGAAACCATCAGGCTGTAATCCTAATGGTTCTAATGGTCTTCAGCAGGGAAGGCAGTGAACTCAATGGATTCTAATAAAGTCCTTGACAAATGCAGCCACTGCAGCTTGGTGTGCATAATGGCAAATCCAACACTGAATGTCTTCTGTGGTCATTTATCAGTTTCTCTGTGTTGAGTTATTTTTGTTGTTAGCATTGCTGTTAGCCGTGCACTGATGCCTTGGTTTGAATCTGTCAACCAATCACAGGCTGTGTTCCTGACTTGTCGACCAATCAGAGACTTTATTCCTGATTGTCAACCAATCACAGGCTGTGTTCCTGACTTGTCAGCTAATCAGAGGCTGTGTTCCTGACTGGTTGACCAATCAGAGGCTGTGTTTCTGTTTTGTCGATTAATCAGAGGCTGTGTTCCTGACTTGTCAACCAATCAGAGGCTGTGTTCCTGACTTGTTGATGGAACAACGCAACCTTTCCAGACAAAATAAAAGCACATCTCCAGCAGGCAGAGTTCCCGAGATACTTATTCTTTAGTGTACAATGTCATTTGATGTTGCATATGACATCATCGACCTGTAAGGGTTAATGGTGGTGAATGCTTATTTTCTTTGTATTCAACAAATAACTTGTGCATAGACAGTAGAGGTGGAGAGCTACCTGAGAACCTCGTTGTAGATTTCCACAGAGCTGACAGTGACCGTATACGTCCACATGTCCTTCCTTTCCTCAATCTCATTGAAGAGGTGTTTCAGCGCTCGCTGGTTAATGCCTGGATTCTCCACGGGGCCCTGAGCAGAGACAGAAAGTGTATCACCGCTTGACAACCTCCATGAATAACTGATGGGAACAGATCAGCCAGAATAAGACCGTTAAAAACGTTTTCATTAGTCATGAGTCGTTTATTGGACACGGTCCCTCCGTTAAGGCCCTGTACCTCCATGGTGTAGGTTTTCCCCGAGCCGGTCTGGCCATAAGCGAAGATGCAGACGTGATACCCGTCTATGCAGGATGTAATCAGGGGCTCGATTTCTTGAAACACCTGAAAATGTAAAAACACACTTTGGGATGATTTTCTAGACATGGAGTCTAATCTAGTGGACTAAACTGCAATATCAGTGGAGGTTCACCATGAAACGGTAATTCATTTGCAGTATGAAAACACTTTTTTGGGTGGTTTGGACGGTAACACTTTCTATGAACGTCACGTTTGTAAGCATCTATAAACACATTCATAATGTTAGAATGCATTCATAAGGCGTCATAAACATGGCTATAAATATTTATAATAATGCATTACACATTATAGCCACGCTTATTATGCATTATGAATTGTTAGCATAATGCATTATAAGTACTGTTCATAACTAAATTATAAGTGCTCATAAGTGGTATTTGTCCGCTCTAAGTAAAGTGAAGCGTACTGTACTAAAGCCTCCTCCAGTGTTCAGAGTGAGGCTTCAAGTTGAAGGATTTACTGAAACACTAAAACATTCACAGTAAAGCACATTACAGGCTTCAAATGTCAGAGTTTAAACTAGAGCTGCCATCAGTGTTTTACCCAATGTGGGAAAGGTAATGTACACCACAGTTAGCTTGGCACTAACATAACACTGCATATCCAATAGAATGATAGCAGAAATTAGCATTACTGCACTGTACTGTAGTGATGTTGCAGAGTGAAGGGTTCTAGTGTTTGATGTTAGAACCAGTGAGGGAACAAATTACAATGACAGCACTCTACTATCTCACCTCTCCCTCTCCAGGCCTTCACTCCACAGTGACTTCACGCTCAGTGTGATGTCAGAGGGGGTTTAGGGGAGGGGCTGATGGGTACTTGGTTTGCTGTGATGTAATGTAGTGTTTAAAGTGAGAGCGCTGGGTAAGAAAAGCTCACTGTAGCAGTGATTCTAGGCTGGACAGCCAGTTTGGATCATCTGAATATTCAGGACCCCGAAGATGCAGCTCTAACAGCACCAGCACTGAGAAACAAAACACTGGAAATCTCAGGGCGTCAATAAACTCTGTATTTGTCTTTACTTTACACTCTCCAAGCTGGGACTGACTTCTTTGGCACTGACAGTATAACATGTTATTAACTTATAATGCATTATATTAACAATTTATAATGTGTAATAAACATGGCTATAAAGTGTAATTCAGTTTAATTCATTTTTATAAATACTTATAACCATATTTATAATGCCTTATGAATGCATTCTAACATGTTATAAATGTGTTTATAGATGCTTACAAATGTGACATTCATAGAAAGTGGACCAATTACAGGACGTTGAGGCAGGCTATTGTCACCCAATAAACAACAGAAGAAGAAAAAGAACCGGGAGAGAAGTACAAATGAGCCGCAGTAGCACCTGGGAAGAGGAGGAGACCAAATATTTAACTGGAATTTGGTACAAAGAAGAAGTAAAAACTGAACTTGAAAAAACTGACCACACAACGCTCCTTTACAAACCAATCAGTGTCCAGTACAGATGCGACAGGACGCAGGTGTGTCATGCAAAGTTCTTTAGTGCTCTCGTAAAATTGCAGTGTGAAACCAAAACTAACAGGATCGAACTGGTTCAGACTTTCAGGTGTGAAAACGTCCTGTATGTCCAATTGTTTATAGACGCAGCTGCTCCTGCTGAGTTTCCTCTGAAATGAAGGTGTTAATAGTGAGTCTGTGCTGCAGTAACAGCCTCTACTCTTCTGGGAAGGCTTTACACTAGATGTTGAACATTGCTGTGAGGATTTGATGGAGCATTAGTGAGGTCAGGTTCTGATGTTGGATGGTCAGTTCTGGGTCACTCCAACTCATCCCAAAGGTACTGGATGGAGCTCCACCACTCCAGAGAACACAGTTCCACTGCTCCACAGCCCAATGCTGGGGGGCTTTATACCCTTCTAGCCCATGCTTGGCATTGAGCATGGTGACCTCAGGCCTTAGACCTTTGAAGAACTGTCCGTAAGCTTTTGGAGTGCTTGTGCATGGTGCAGCTAGCGGTCGAATATATTCTCTCGCTCACTATTAAGAGTCCCACCTTCCAAAGTCCAGCTAAAGCTCTGATTCTGACGGTTTGTGTTTATATGTTTGCTGAATGCTCACCTCCTCTTGAGTGGCCTGAGGGTGAAAGACTTTGTCCAGCTCGAATGTTTTCGCTTTCCCCTTACTGAGAACTGTGAGGGCTGATTCATTATGAGGATCTGTCGTCACGACGACCGCCTGGCCTTCTTCGTGCTCGTCCTCCTTCAGCACCGGCTTTACACGGCACAGGACGCGGATGTTGCCTGTTGGAAGAAAGACGCATTTTATTAGAGCTTCATTCCTGATGTTCTACTGCTCTCAGTCACTTTAGAGCGTTCTTCAGCTCTGCTCATCATTAAGCATTCCTTCATCTTCAACACCACTGTTACCTGAATAGATTCTAATAATAATATTCTAGCATTATTTTTCATTTTGTCAGCTAACTCGTCCCTGCAGGCTGCAGGATATACACACCGTTCCAACTCTGGAATGTTCAGTCTGATCAGGATTGGTGTGCTTGTAAACAGCTTTTTGATCGGACATACGGTTTTCGTACAATCATTGTTATATCACAGTGATACAAGTCCATTAGCAACACCCTATTAACCATGTGGGATACCACAGCAACAATACAGCAACTCCCTAGCAACCATCAGGAATACCATAGCAACCACCTAGCAACACTCCAGCAACCACTTGGAATACCATGGCAACCCCTTAGAAGCCATTAGAAACACCACAGCAACCGCCTTGCAACACCCTATCGACCACTTGGGATTTCACCGTAACCCCTTAGCAACTATCAGGAATACCATAGTAACCCCCTAATAACCATCAGGAATACCACTGCAACCGCATAGCATCTCCCTAGCAACCACTTGGAATAACATAGCAACCACCTAGCAACTGTGATAACATAGCAACCCTGTAGCAACCATCAGAAATACCACAGGAAACGCCTAGCAACACCCTAGCAACCACTTGGGATACCATAGCAACCACCTAGCAACTGACTAGGATACCATAGCAACCCCCTAGCAACCATCAGGAATACCATAACAACCAGGAAACTGCAACAAATGGTGATCAACACCTTAGCAACCACCTAAAATATCATGATAACCATCTGGCAGCGACCATAGCAACTGTCTAGCGGTTTAAGCTGCACAGTAACATTTATCATTTACATTGATCTGCAACTGTATTGGTTGTTAAGATATTGAAAACATCAGGGGGCAAAAGTTTGTACAATCTTTTCAGCCAGTACTGTACATTTTTATCTACCAAATACGGGACACTCTGCGTTTACCTTTCAGCTCCACCAGCTGCTCGTGGTATTTCCTGCGAAGAGCCACTTCCTTCCTGTACTTCTCCAGAAGGTCCTTGTTGGCCTCCGACATTTCATTTATAGCTGCCGAAATCTGCAGAGCCCCAGCACAACACACAGGTTTATAAAGAGAGCCAACAGCAAACTGAAAGAACGAGACGAAAGCTTCTTCTGCGAAGGGCCGTTTGACCACTGGTCAGCAAAGCTGTTCCCGACCCATCCAGCTCTTGCGGTGTCAGAACACCCGATTGGGAAATGTGATCAGGTTTGTAAAGTTTCCCTGTGCGATCATTTCTACTCGCCTGTTTCTTGGCCTCTTTGATAGCTGCTCCATAAAACTCAGAGAAGTTGCGGACCTGGCTCCGCAGGCTGGCGTAGTCCGTCTTCATGGAGCGCAGCGTGGGGGGAAGAGCGTTCAGGCGCCTCTGCAGGGCTGATAATCACACATACTCACACATTATTTTTTACTGAATCAGATTTTGGTGAGAAACATTCACTTCATATTTTAATATGAACAGATTATGGGACCCAAAACGTAGTTAGATTTGTCATGACAAGCTAACACAGCTCTTTCCATAATAACTGCTTTTATCAAAATCACACGTGAAAAAAGAGCAATTTTCAAAACACAAGACCTGCAAAGTACAGCTGTATGCAAAAGTTTGAGCGCCCCTGGACCAACGACATGCTTTGCTGATTTTCTCAGCTAAAATAAGTACAAAATCTAGAAAAATATCATGTAAAGTAACTTAGGTCACAAAATGAGGGCAAATAAGCTAAAGGTGTTCATTTGTCAGATGCTGAAAGGTCTGATATCATTAGATGGGATATGTTACCACAGGCTATTAAAGGGAAACTCACAGATTTTCCAAAATTTCTGCATAATTCAATTGTTGAGATGTCATTCAGAGTGGTTTGGTGTGAAATGGTCCAGATGTCTTTACAGTGGTGGTGATAGGAACCAGGGGTCGCCATGGCTACAACACAAATATAGACATTTTATTTACTATCCAGAACCACCAGTGAACCTACACGAGTCTTCTGAGTTTATATGGAATGTTGATGATGGAAAATAGTGGAAAATCTGAAATAATAAGTTTTCTTTGGGGACTATTTTGCCTCACAGCGCCCTGCATGTATCCCTCCACCATGAATGGAGTTTAAGTTCTCCAAACTATCATAAAACAGTGTCTCAGTCATCAGGCAGTGAATTCATAACCATTTCATGTAGGAACTTTCTGTGAGGGAGCTTTTAGAGGTGGACGTCTGGTTCCTATCACCACCACTGTGAACAGTTCTGACTCAGTAAGTTTCTCTAGAAACCAAACCGCTCTGAACGACTCTGTTGACATCTGAACCATTTTATTATGGATAAATTTAGAAAAACTCCCCTGTGAGGACATCACTTCTAGATGACTCACTCATGAACTGGTCCTGAAGGCTCTGCAGGTGCTCCTGTGAGCAGCTGGAAGCCGCCTTCACAGCCTCGTCTTTCTTCTCCTCCAAATGGCCGATCTCCTTCAGCAGCTCAGCCTGCAGCGTCCCGATCTCTCTCTCATAAGCCGCAATCTGCAAAAACATCCAGCAGCTGAGAACTCTCTGCAGGAGCTTTCTGTTCCTCACGTCAGAAAACGATAAAAGATTAATGAACCTCGATTCATTTAGAGATTCATTTACGCAGAACAGAGGATCTCTGCTTGAAGGGGAGCCTCAATGTCAAGCTGTGCGCTGTGGACTGAGTGTTAGTAATACTTTTCTCATGTTTTGAACAGGGTCTCAGCAACATGAAGATTAATCATTCCTTATTTTCGATACCGATATCAAGGGATTCTGGAAATCCAGTAACATCAGCCGATATATTTTAATAATGAAAATGAAACAGAATAAGGAAGGGTCAGCATCTTCAAGTGTAAAAAACAATAGTAAATTAGGATTTTTGACATGCAAATTAGCTTCTCTCTAATGTAGTATGTTCTCATATTTAAGAGCCATGAGCTGTCTGAACTCTATACTCCACCAGAGGGCGGCGTAGAGCTGCGTCTTAGAACCCCATTTCCAAAAAAAGTTGTAATAAAAACACAATGCAATGCAAATCATTTATACCCTATATTTCATTGAAAATAGAAAAAAGACAACATATCAAATGTTGAAACAGAAATTTTATTGTTTTTTTGAAAAAATATTTGCTCATTTTGAATTTGATGCCAACAAAACCTTCCAAAAAAGTTGGGACGGGGGCCTGTTTACCACTGTGTTTCATCACCTCTTCTTTAACTACACTCTGTAAGCGTTTGGGAACTGAGGAGACACTGCTGTAGTTTAGAAAGAGAAATGTTTTCCAAACTTGTTTGATACAGGATTTCAGCTGCTCATCAGTTCAGGGTCTCCTTTGTTGTATTTTTCATTTCATAATGTGCCAAATGTTTTCAGTGGTGACAGGTCTGGACTGCAGGCAGGTCAGTTTAGCACCTGGAGTCTTTTAATGCAGAGCAACACTGTTGTAATATACATGCAGAATGTGGTTTGAAGACGTCGTCTGGATGGCAGCATATGTTGCCAAAACATGTATATATCATTCAGCATTAATGGAGCCTTCACAGATGAGCACGTCACCCATGCCATGTGCACTAATGCCCCCCTACACCATCATGAACACTGGCTTTTGAACTGTGTACTGATAACAAGCTGAGTGGTCTTTATCCCGGAGGACACAGTGTCCATGATTTCCAAAAAGAATTTCAAATGATGATTCATCCACAGGACACTTTTCCACTTCGCCTCAGTCCATTTTAAATGAGCTCAGGCCCAGAGAAGGTGGCAGCATTTTTGGATCACAGACAGTGGTTTTCAGAAGTGTTTCTGAGCCCATGCAGTGATTTCCACTACAGAATCATGTCTGTTTTTAATGCAGTGCTGTCTGAGGGCCCAAAGATCACAGCCAGCCAATACTGGTTTTTGGCCTTGTCCCTCACATACAGAGATTTCTCCAGATTCTCTGAGTCTTTTAATGTTATATTGTACCGTAGATGATGAAAAACAGAAGTTCTTTGCTGTTTTACGTTGAGAAACGTTATTCTTGAACTGTTGCACTATTTGATGGTGCAGTCTTTCACAGAGTGGTGAACCCCTCCTCATCTTTACTTCTGAAAGACTCCGCCTCTCTGAGATGCTCTTTATACCCAATCATGTTACTGACCTGTTTCCAATCAACTACCAGGTGTTTTTTTAGCATTACACAACTTTACCAGCCTTTTGTTGCGCCTGTTTTTTTGGAATGTCTTGTCGCCATCAAATTTAAAATGTGCAAATATTTCTCAAAAAACAATAAAATTTCTCAGTTTCAACATTTGATATGTTGTCTTTGTAGTATTTTCAATGAAATGTAGAGTTTAAGTGATTTGCACATCAATGCATTTTGTTTTTATTTACATTTTGCACAGCGTCCCAACTTTTTTGGAAATGGGTTGTATGGTATGATTAGCTGAGGTGAAAACAAATACTTATTTGTCTATTTATCTCAAAGACTATATATTGACACCTATATTGGGCTAAAATTCGTCTACTATGGCTTTGTGATCTGGGTCACACATTAATACGGTACAGTAATAGTAAGATGCTGAATGGTGTCACTGTCTTCTGGTTTCTGTATAAAAGCTTATTTTCCTTATTTTTGTCAGCTCTGCTCACAAAAAGGTGTTACAACATGCCTTCCTCCCTAAATATCAGTAAACCTTAACAGTAATTTTAATATCAGCCGATATAATCAGGAAAACGATGTATCGGTTCAGCCCTTCTCTATGAAGCTGGTAACTGACCTTGTGCTGAAGATTGCAGCTGACTTCATCGGAGCGCCTGATGTTCTCCTCCAGCTGTCGGCACCTCTCGCTCTGACCGCTCAGCCTCTCTCTCAGCTGCTCGTTCCTCTGCCTCTCGTCGGCCAGCTGCCTCAGTGTGGATGGAGACTCCACTTCCACAGTCTGAGTCACGTACTGCAACAGAACCGACTTCATTCAGCTCAGCTATGATTATTAAAAATAAAAAAAGTCATTTATTTATCAGAGATGCACGTCTGTTTGGAAGTCTGGAAACACTTCTCATAACAACACGTTTACTTTTATATACAATAATAATAATAATAATAATAATAATAATAATAAAGTTATTAACCATACATAGGAGCTTTATTCAATGTTTAAAATAGTCTGGGAAGAAGAAGCAGCTACTAAATTATAAGTAATTTACTGTAATTATCCACACGCAGTTAATCTTTGATATCTTAAGTTATCTGTCTTGGAGATTTGATCACCTCTTTCAAAATACAGACCATTCTGGATCAAATGTTATAAAACTTTATTCTGGATGTAACTTTAATTCAAAATCATTGTGGATATTAATTCTATTAAAACTTCATGCTGTATATTAATTTTATTAGACCTTCATTCTGAATGTTACATTTCCTGCTTAAATGGTTCTCTGCATGGTGAAATGGTTCTTCAGACTGATGGAAAATGTGTTGTATGTTGCACCAAAAAGTGTTATTATACTATTGTTACAAGCTTGACATTCAAAAGGGTTCTAAAAAACATTCTCCATCAGTCTGAAGAACCATTTCACCATGCAAAGAACCATTTAACCATGCAAAGGGTTCTATATAGCACCAAAAAGGGTTCTTCTATTCTTACCAGCTTGACAGTGTAACAATAGCAGAACCCTTTTTGGTGGTATATAGAACTCTATATAGAACCATATACAACACATTCTCCATCAATCTGAAGAGCTATTTCACTATGCAGAGAACCAAATGTAGAACTTAAGCCTTTACTAAAGAGCCCAGCAGAGCTCTGACGGTGACCATAGCAACTGCAGACTGCTCTCACTTTCACCACGGGTTCTCTGCTGCGTTCTCTGTCCAGCTCCAGCTGCAGCTCGTGCACTCGTTCCTCTCTCCTCCTCAGCTCCTCTCCCCTCTGCCACTCGTTCTGCTCCAGGCGTGAGAGCTGCTCCGCGCGCTGCTGCAGGGCGCCCTCCAGCTGCAGAACGCGGCTGCGCAGGTTCTCGTTCTCCTGCATCATCAGACCAGACAGATACACACAAGAGCATCCATGCTTAGATATACACTCTTAAAAAAAGATGGTTCTTCAAGAGTTCCTTAGTAAAGACAATGCTTCAATATAGAACTATGAACACTCGATTGCACGATTTGCACGCGTATAGGGTTCTTTGCATGGTGAAATGTTCTTTAGATTGGTGTTGTATACGGTTCTACATAGAACCTTTTTGAAAATCGTTCTATATCACACCAAAAAGGTTGATATCGTAACAATATCAGAACCATGTTTGGTTCTACATAGAGCCATATACAACACATTCTCCATCAATCTAAAGAACCATTTCTCCATGCAAAGAACCTTTTAAGCATGCAAATGGTTACCTTTAAAGACCCTTGAAGAACCGTCTTTTTAAGGGTGTACTTAAGAATTATGGTTCTTCAAGGATTCCTTAGTAAAGAAGATGGTTCTATATAGAACCATGAACACTCAAAGACCTCTTGGCACGAATAAAGTGTTATTTGCACCATGAAAGGGTTCTTCAGATTAACGGAGAATGTACTGTAGATGGTTCTATATAGAACTTTTTTATTTAAGGGTTCCTTATAGCACTTAAAGAGTTCTTCAATTGCTTCAAGCTTGACATCGTAACAATATAAGAACCCTTTTGAGTGCTATAGAACCCTTTCGAAAGAGCTCTTTCATGATGCAAAGAATGCTTGAGTTCTTTGAGTGTTCATGGTTCTTTATAGAAACATTTTCTTTACTAAAGAACCCTTGAAGAACCATCTTTCCTATGAGTGTGCATTAAGATTACTGACTGAATAATACGCCTAAATAAGTTTCTTTTAGGATACATTAAAAGATGCTTTTTCCTTCTCCTGTAAAGTGACTGTATAAAGTTCTTTAATGAAGTGTAACTTGGTGTTCTGCTGCAGAACCTCTGAGATGAGGTCACACCTTGATGAGGACGGAGCTGGACTGAGATGGTATGATGGACAGCTGCTGCAGGAGGCCCTGAGTGACCGTCAGGCTGTGTTTCAGGCTCTCGTTCTCCACAGACAGACACAGCACTCGCTTCTCCGAGTCCGTCGCTCCCTGAAGACAAAGCACAGACGTTCAGACTGACCTGGAAAACGAAATCCACCCAGCTGAGCACGCGGAGAACCACATAAACCCTCGCCATGAATCAATTTAAGAGCTGCCTGGCCTGATTCTACTTCCACAGCACCCTTATTCCCCACTGCAGGCAGAGTAGAGGTGGGCGATATGAAGATACATTATCCTCATTGTGATAAATCACATCACAAAACTCTTTTCTGAGTATATGATGAGTCGGCATATCTAGAACAATGAACACCTGTATAGATCATAAAGACAGAGACCAGTTATAGAGTCTGTAAACAACCAACTGCATAGTAACGAGCTGGCTGGATGGCAGCCCATTATGACTAGAGGTGGGCGATACAGAAAAATCTTATATCACGATACTTCAAGATATTTTCACGATACACGATATGTCACAATATTGTTTTTTCAGACATCTAATCAGTTGAAACAAAAGAAACTGCATTTTGAAAAATGTTATCAAAGACTGAGAACATGATTTTTATTCAGTATTTGGCACTAAATCCAGTTTAACGGAATAATTTTACTCTCTTTCTAATAAAACATTTATTTGAGCAGTTTCTAAAAGTACTGGCGATATACACAATATGATCAGAAAAGCATATTGTATTGTGACATCATTTATCACGATAACAATATATATCGTCATATCGCCCATGACTTCATCTTGACTGATATTATTTTTGCTAACTGTCTGATATTTCCTGTTGCTTCTTAACTGGTTTATTTTTTGCAAAATATTTTTTGCTGGTGAATTTTGTCCTTTCCAGTTTGTTCAGAAACCTCAGGTAAACAGAAGACTGTGATACACACTGTGAAAATTTTGTGAAAGTGAACTGTGGCACCATGTTTGCTTGAAGCAGCACTCCCAAAGTAAAAGGGGGCGCTGTTCACGCATACTTTGGACAGTAGTGGTCGGCAACTTTAAGAAGAGCCAGCTGTAAATGTGTCTCAGTATGTGCTAATGTGCTAATACAGACTTTAAGATTTAGCTATAGCCTCTTTTCTTGCATCTCCGGCAGGAAACATTTCCAAAAGTAGAACAGTTTCTCGTAAAAAGTCACTCAAACTTCAACTTTTCACGAGGCTGAAGTCGCTTCTCATTCGCCAGCTTCTTGTTCTACTTTTCTCGTTCCACCTTAAATGGTGCTTGAGGCACCAGAATGTAACTGCTGCACCATTTAAGGTGGAACGGGAAAACTGGTGAACGAGAAACTGACATCAGTCTTGCAGTGTTTAAATTTTTGACAGCTTCTCATCGCAGTTTAAACGAATCAGGAAACCAGCTGGAGTGATTATAAATACAAATAAGTTCATTTGTCTCCAAATTATCAATCAATCAATCAATCACTGCTGTGAATAACGGATCATAGGATGGTTTGCAGAACCAAATCCTGAGATTTCAAGCTTTCTAACTGTATACTGCTTCATTGTATTGCTGGACAATTCAATGCAAAATATACATCTATAAAAAAAACTGGTTCAAGGGAAGTGTGTCGGTACAGTGATCTAGATAAGGTTAAGGCCCAATCCCACCCCCCCCACTCCCCTACCACTCAGCCCTACCCCTCTGTTTTGCGTGTTCTTGTCTAGGGGTGGGGTGTCCCGACTGTTGTTGAGATAGAGGGGTGAAGTGTTGGGGCTACATGACCCTCCAAACGGAGGTTTTTCAGACACTCCAAACAGAGAGTTATGAGAAAAAAGAAAAAACGGCAAGTTAAGTCTCTGTTAAAATTACGATAAGCATCGTATTTTCTTAGTTTAATGTTGTTTCAGTGTATTATGGTCCTTTTATTCATAACAAGCATAAAAAATCACTAGTATTGCTGACGTCTCAGTAGCTAAACTTCCTGTTCCACCTTAAATGGTGCAGCAGTTACATTCTGGAGCCTCAGGCATCAGAACTGCTGCTCCATTTAAAGTGGAACAGGAAAATTCAAACCAGAAGCTGGTGAATATCTGACTTCAGCTTCATATCACTGAAGAATTAGGGTGGGTGATAATAAATAACTGCCCCCCTCTTTGAAGGCATATGATGCCCTAAATGTAACTAAAGCCCAGCAGTGAGGAGCTGAACTTTACCCTCCTCTGCTGTCACTGCAGACTGGCAGGGTCGCCTACAGAGCAGCGCTGGTAGCTGTTAATGAAGTGATGCTCTTTTTATTTGAGGGTCCCATTTCAGAGGGAAGATCTCAACTACTACCCTGTATCTCAGTTCCAAGGGGCAAGAAGACACTCGAAAACAAGGGGTAGGGGTAAAAAGAAGATATGGGACTGGGCCTAAGTATCGTGATATATAGGTAGAGTGAGTAGACCACAGATTTGCTTACGGATGAGGTTCTTAGCCTGGACAGCTCTTCTTCTCTCTCCTCGATGCAGCTCTTCAGTTCATCGATCTGCGCAGGACGGAGAGAATTAGCTCGGGTGCTATTTTTAGAGCAGAGAGATGGAACGGGTGGGTGTGAACGTGTAAATGAATGGAAGCAGAGATGAATGTGGATGGATGGATGACAACACTGAGAGGAAGGCTTTGGGGACTGATGGATAAGTGTGTGGAATACCATAATGGAACATATACTGTAAACCAGCAGACAGAGAACAGTGATTAGAGGAGCATGGAAACTGGAGCATGGAGGAGGGAGAGTAGCCTGAAAATAGGATGGAGGAATAGTCAAAATATGGGCGAGCGAGACACACAGAGGGAGAGAGAGATTAAGAGAGCGAGAGAGTCGGGTGGATTGGAGACACAAAGACGCACACACACACACACACACACACACACACACACGCACACACACACACACACGCACACACACGCACACACACACACACACACACATATTCTCTGCATAATTCAGTGTGTGAGATGTAATCAGAGTGATTCAGGGTGGTTTGGTGTGAAATGGTTCAGATGTCTTTACAGTGGTGGTGATAGGAACCAGGGGTCGCCATGACTACAACACAAATATAGACATTTTATTTACTATCCAGAACCACCAGTGAACCTACACGAGTCTTCTGAGTTTATATGGAATGTTGATGATGGAAAATAGTGGAAAATCTGAAATAATAAGTTTTCTTTGGGGACTATTTTGCCTCACAGCACCCTGCATGTATCCCTCCACCATGAATGGAGTTTAAGTTCTCAAAACTATCATAAAACAGTGTCTCAGTCATCAGGCAGTGAATTCATAACCATTTCATGTAGGAACTTTCTGTGAGGGAGCTTTTAGAGGTGGACGTCTGGTTCCTATCACCACCACTGTGAACAGTTCGGGGTCGGTAAGTTTCTCTAGAAACCAAACCGCTCTGAACCACTCATTTTACATCTTAACCATTTAATTATACATTAAATTTTGAAAAAATGGGTGGAGCTCCCCTTTGAGTAGCTAATTTGGAAGCTATCTTACAGTGGAACAAAAAAATCAAATATTTCATGGCAGCAGCTAAAGTATCAGGTGGTGCAGAACCAGGAAAGTAGAACATTTGTGAAGTTAGAGCTGACAGAGTGGATCATCCTCTCACTGAATGATTCATATCTTCTTTCTTCTCTTTCTGCTCCAAAGTTTTAAATATTTCAGAGTAATTTCTTTATTTCTTCATCTTCACTGTAATAGTATTCAGCCAGTAACGATGTTACTACGGCTTAACTGCTGTAACGGGGGCAGGGCAGGGGTCTGCGTGCTATCTTTAGTTACTAAAACACTTAAAAAATACAACTTTAAAGTCAACCTATACACTACCCTTCAGAAGTTTGGGGTCACTTGTCATAATAATAAGTGATATTCAGTAATCACTCGTGCAGTGTAGATTGAAATGCTATAAAATAGACAGCAAAACTTAAGCAAAACTTTAATCACAGTTTACAGTGTTTTGGAAAGTGTTATTAAATAATAAGCTATGATTTTCTGTTGATTGGAAAAACACTGAATATCTGTTTAATTAGTGAGGTTTGGTTATCAGTTTACACATATGAGGCACTGTGAATGCCAGTTTTAAGTTCATTCTCAATTCTGTGCAGATTAAAAGATACAGATCAAAGGTCGTTTTGGTGACTGCTTTGATGTGCCTGGTGAAACTGAGATCTGAGTCCATCAGAACGCCAAGATTTCAGACCTGGTCTTTGGATTTTAGAGCCTGAGAATCGAGGTGTTCGCTAATGCATCACTAATAAATCCCTTTTCTTTGTTGACAAACACACTAAGCTCTGTTTTGTCCGTATTTAACTGAAGTAAATTTGGGCTCATCCAGTTATTTATGTGCTCCAAACACCGTCACAGTGAGTTACTGGGCTGCGGTCGTCTGATGAGAGAGTCAGATAGATCAGATTCTCATTTACAGAACTGTTTTCAGATTTCAGTGTGTGTTTGTGTGTGTGTGTGTGGTGTGTGTGTATGTGTGTGTGTGTGTGTGTGTGTGTGTGTATGTGTGTGTGTGTGTGTGTGTGTGTGTGTATGTGTGTGTGTGTGTGTGTGTGTGTGTTACCTGCTGTTGGAAGGCCTGAACTTTGGAGTGTTTGTCCTGCTCTCTCTGCTCCAGTTGTGAATGCAGTAAACCCAGTTCCACCCTCAGCTGCCGGCGCTCCCCCTGCAGGCCGCACACAGACTGCACCAGCTTATGGAGTCCCTGCTGGAGAACCTGCAGCGCACACACACACACACACACACACACACACACACACACATTCAGATGGGCTCATTAGCATCACATAATCCACAACGCATTTCCAGTATTACTAATAAGAATAATAATAACAATTATTATTATTATACTTTTTATTTTTATAGCACACTTTTTGTGATGACTCAAGGTGCATTAAGCCAATTGCCCATTAGAAAGCAAAACCATTCCCTGCTGAAAAAGGACCATTAGAAACCATTAGGTTTAAAACTCAGTGGTTTTGCTTTCAAATGGGAACTGGCTTAAAGGTTTCCAACAGAGACCCCTAGTTTCCTGGAGAACACATAGAGATCCCATTAGGAAACTATCAAATATATTTAGAATCAGCCACCTGTTTAATTATTAGGACCCTTTACATAGTGATATAAACCAATTAAAAACCAAAACACATCACAAAACCATCAGGAACCAACAGACACACTTAATAGTTTCTATGGGTTTTTCTCAGCTGGGGGTTCCTCTGAGTAAAGATGTCGTGGCCTAAAAGTTCTCGTCCAAACAGTCTCCTGAGCTCAAAGAGTTCAGCCAAAACCCAGCGACGCTCCTGTGTTCCCACTAACGCTTTAATCAGTTTCCTGATGTTAATTATTGATGTGCTGTGTCAGTGTCGTTTTCCTTCCAGCTGTACAGTCATTACTGAGGCAGGCCGTGTCAGGGGGAGTGGGGGGGGATTGGTGGGCAGGGAACCGGAGGGAGGGATGAATGGAGCGTAAAGAAGCAGAAGGAGGAGAAACGGAGGAGGAAAGAGCCGTGCGCTCCTGCTCACGAGCCACTGGCAGAAACGTGACGTGGAATAAACGTGAAGTGGAAACAGCAGCCGGATGAACCCAGTGAACCTCAGCTGCATTTATATTGTATGGTGCCTTCAAGATGAACGTGGCAGATTAAAATTAATAACCATAATTAATCCCCTGATGTCATATCCGGACTCTTCACTTCTCTGCTTGCTTCTTTTGTTTTAGCGCTGGAGCTACGAGGCTAATGTAGCTAAGAAGTAATGGAAGCCCATGCCTCACTAATTAGCATGGTGCTGAATTTTGTCTGTACTTTAGTCCACCTCCTTGTTTCTACACTCACTGTCCACTTTATCAGCTCCACTGACCGTATAGTCTCACTCTGTAGTTCTACAGTTACAGACTGTAGTCCATCTGTTTCTCTGCATACTCTGTTACCCTGTTCTTCAGTGGTCAGGACCCCCATGGACCCTCACAGAGCAGGTACTATTTGGGTGGTGGATCATTCTCAGGACTGCAGTAACACTGACGTGGTGGTGGTGTGTTAGTGTGTGTTGTGCTGGTACGAGTGGATCAGACACAGCAGTGCTGCTGGAGTTTTTAAACACTGTGTCCACTCACTGTCCACTCTGTTAGACACTCCTACCTTGTCAGTCCACCTTGTAGATGTAAAGTCAGAGACGATAGCTCATCTGCTGCTGCTGTGTTGGTCATCCTCTAGTCCTTCATCAGGGGTCACAGGACGCTGCCCACAGGACGCTGTTGGCTGGATGTTTTTGGTTCTCAGTCCAGCAGCGACACTGAGATGTTTAAAAACTCCAGCAGCACTGCTGTGTCTGATCCACTCAGACCAGCACAACACACACTAACACCACCACCACCACGTCAGTGTTACTGCAGTGCTGAGAATGATCCACCACCCAAATAGTACCTGCTCTGTGAGGGTCCATGGGGGTCCTGACCACTGAAGAACAGGGTAACAAAGTATCAGAGAAACAGATGGACTACAGTCTGTAACTGTAGAACTACAGAGAGAAACTGAGATATGGTCAGTGGAGCTGTGAGTGTGGAAGTAGGGTCTGACCGATATATATCAGTTGGATTATAACCCACGGTTTGAGTATTGGTCAAAATGTGGTCGATAATGTGCCGATTACTCTAAAATCAGTGTTGGACACAAAATGTTCATATTGTTTGGGCTCTATTATAAACATCCATTACTGTTCCATTACTCCTCTGCACTTTCAGATCGCATCTAATTAGCATATTCTAATTAGATCTTTGGCGTTTAGTCTACTGCTCTACTGGAAAACCACTTTCGCTCCTTCCCTGATTTAGAAGGGGGTTTCTCCTCTCCTGTGCACGTCTATATATAACATCAACACGAGCGCACGTGAGTCCTCCCATGTGCGGGTGGCTGTAAGTGCACTTTGCTGTGTAAGAGGAGCAGCGCCAGCCATGTTTTATTCAACTCAGCGACCGAGTCAGTGCCGAAACACCCAGACATCGTCCATCTGAGCACGGATTTTCACAGCAGGCCTAATGAGAAACGCTGTCCGCTCGGGGCCGTCCACTCCACGCCCTCAGAGTCGGTGTCGTCTCAGAGGTTTCATTCATCATCTGACACGTTTACTCCAGCAGCGCTGACACGACTTCACTCGCTGCATTTGGTGTTTAATGGGCTGGAAGAGATCTGTGGGAACTGGACGTGTGTACTCAGTGTCGGAGAACACACAGACTCTAGAACAGGGGTGTCAAACTCAACCAATAAAGGGGCCACATTAAAAGATCCCAACAAATCCGTGGCCCAGAGAACACCTATGTTTTTATTTCTGTCTGGTGCGCACCAGATACTATCAGGTGAGCACCACATACTATGTGGCGCACACCAGATACTATCAGATGCAGACTAGATACTACGTGCACCTAATAGTATTGGGTCCTCACCTGAGAGTATTAGGTGCTCACCACATAGGATCTAGTGCGCACCTGATAGCATCTGGTGTGCAACTAACAGTATCGTTAATCAAATTAAGTTTCAGCTTCCATAACATGTTTTTATTTTAAATGTTAACTGAAAATTATGAAGCCTCTAAAGGGCGTGGGGTATTTTTGTAGGTGAAAATCTGGTGTGCAGATCAGATGCAGATTAGACACTAAATGCACTTTATAGTATTGGGTGCTCACCACATAGAATCTAGTGTGCACCTGATAGTAAGCATCAAGCGCACTTCACATAGTATCTCATCCTCACCACATTTTATCTGGTTCCCACCTGATAGCATCTGGAGCGCAAGTAATAGTATCTGGTACTCACCGCATAAAACCTAAAACGAAACTATGTGGTACACACCAGATACTACATGCTCCTTATAGTATTGGGTGCTCACCACATAGAATCTAGTGCACACCTGATAATATCTGGTGTGCACCTAATAGTAAGCATCAGGCGCACATCACACAGTATCTGATGCTCACCACCTCATAGCATCTGGTGTGCAACTAACAGTATCTGGTGCTCACCACATAGCATCTGGTGCGCATCAGATTTTTAAAGTAATAAGTAATAGTATCTGGTACTCACCACATAGAATTTGGTGCGCACCACATACTATCAGGTGAGCACCAGATACTATATGGTGCACACCAGATACTATCAAATAAAGACTAGACACTACATGCAGTTTATGGTATTGGGTGCTCACCACATAGAATCTAGTGCGCACCTGATAATATACTTATATAATATATAATATACTAAGCATCAAGCGCACATGACGTAGTATCTCATGTTCACCACATAGCATCTGGTGCTCACCTGATAGCATCTGGTGCGCATCAGAGTTTTTACGTAAAAAAACAAATACACCACATCCTTTCAGGGGCTCAGTAGAACATTGTTCGTTTCTATGAATATCATTTTCAAAAAATGATGATAAATACTTGCAGCCCAGGGCTGGATTTCCCGCAAGCATCTTAGCACAAAACTGATTTATAAATGGTAGAGCGAGCATTACCCTGAACTCTCTCTCTCTACCAGCTAAGACAGTCTTAAAACTAAGATGCTACCTCGGCCCAGAACGGTAGACCTGTGTAAATGAGCCGCGTCTCACAGTGTACTATTAGTGCTGATACAACATCTGAGGCTGGACAGGCGTCCAGAGTTACAGTTCACAGAGGACCGTCTGGTGTGTGTGATGGAAAACAGACACATACAGAAGCTGGACACAACAGCTTTGAGGTCATGTCCAGCAGCTGGGGCTAAAATTATTCTCTGGTTATCTGGACATCTTTTCTTCCCTCATCCTCGAGAACATGCAGTCAACACTCTGTTCTCTGGACAGTCTGGGTTAAAGGAGAACTCCAGTGTTTCCATCCTGATCTCTGTCTGCTGTATCTGTGGTGTATGGTCAGATCATTTCAACACACTTCCCTGAACTTAGAAAACAACAGACTCTGAACTCACACATAATACACTATATGTACAAAAGTATTGGGACATTATTGAGTTAGTTGTTTCAGTCAAACCCATTGCTGAAATTAAGCACATAGCCTTACAGTCTCCATAGACAAACACTGGCAGTAGAATGTTTAAACATGGCATTGTCATAGGATGCCACCTCTGCCACAAGTCAGTCTGTGAAATCTTTGCCCCGTTAGAGCTGCCCTGGACAACTGTAAGTGCTATTATTGTGAAATGGAAGCGTCTAGGAGCATCAAGAGATCAGCCACGAAGCGTTAGACCACGCAAACTCACAGAGTGGGACCACCAAGTGCTGAAGCGCACAGTGTCTATTCTCTGTTGAATCATCACTAAAGAGTTCCAGATTAACTCTGGAAGCAACATCAGCAGAAGAACTGCTTGTCAGGAGCTTCACCAAATGGGCTTCCATGCCTGAGCAGCTGCACACAAGCCTAAGATCAAAATGCACAAAGCCAAGCGTCGGCTGGAGTGGAGTAAAGCACCGCCACTGGACTCTGGAGCAGAGGAAACGTATTCTGTGGAGTGACTAACCACACTTCTCTATCTGTCAGTCTGATGGACGAGTCTGGGTTTGGCGAATGCCAGGAGAACGTTACCTGCCTGACTGCACTGTGCAGCTGTAGAGTTTGGTGGAGGAGGGATGATGATATGGGGCTGTTTTTCAGGGGTTGGTCTAGAACCCTTAGTTCCAGTGAAGGGAAACCTTAATGCTTCAGCACCAAGACATTCTGGACAATTCTACGCTTCCAACTTTGTGGGAACAGTTTGGGGAAGAACCTTTCCTGTTCCAGCATGACTGAGCCCCAGTGCACAAAGCAGCTCCATAAAGGCCTGACTGGGTCAGTTTGGTGTGGAAGAACTTGACTGACCCTCACAGAGTCCTGACCTCAACCCCATAGAATACTGCACATGCTCTCCACTGTTGTACATGTGTACACTGTATTATGTTTTCTGATGCTGATCTGTACCCCGCAGGCCTGTCTATTTACAACGTCATATTAGTGGATTAGCTCTGGATGTTTCTGTATAAGCAGTCTTGCTTTCCTGGTTAAATACTACTTATTATCAAGTTTCTTAAAAATGGAAAATAAATCAGGTCAGAGGTAAATTTCATATATATATATATATATATATATATATATATATATATATATATATATATATATATATACATACATGTGGAAAATGCAAACGCACTTTTCTTTTACTCAGATTTTATCATATGGTGGTGTTTTTTATACCATGACCGTTTCCCAAAACTAGATTTAAAAAATCTTGCTTACAGTATTACAGTATATTAAATTGTAACCCCTGTATCGCCAGGTTTTTGCCAATGCAGTTCCCTAATAAGAACAGCTTTGGTACAATATTCATCTGAACACCTGCACTGCTGTAGTGGAATGGCTGGAGTTTCACATTCACCCTAATATTCACAGAATTCAGCAACTGTCCGTTGACTTCTGTTATAACTCAGCCCACTGATTTTCTGCTCTTCTCTAAGTTCAGGGAATCGTGTTGAAATGACCGTCCCTGGTAGGCTATAAAAATAAGAGCGTCTCTCTGCTTTTCAGCAAGGACCTCATCCAGAAACTGACTTGGCATTTGGTTCTGCTCCAGCATGCGCCTTAGACGAGCAGCGGAGAGCATCAGCATCAGAGCTGGATTTAATACTCTATCCTCCAGAAGCCTTCATCTGTCCGTCTGACCCCAGCCATGACCCCTTATTTCATCAAAGTCATTAAAAACAGCGGCTCTCAGCGATAACACTCCGCCGCAGAGATATTCACCTCATGCACTCGACAGGACGCGCTCTCTCTGCTCACATGGCTCAGAGAAGAAGAGCCTGACTTCAGGACGTGTCCCCTGAGGGACGGCCTGTTTACTGTAGTTCTTTTTAACTGCTCTCAGTTTCCCACCTCTCAGAAAAGCCGCTCTGCACTCACAACGGCTTTCAAAACTGACTACCAGCTTTTATCAGAAAGCAAAGACTAAATCTGAGCTCCTCCATCACTGTAGCGTTCAGCATTTACCCTGATCTACATATTACACTCATTCACAACCACATGAATACGTCCCATATGGAAAAAAACATACTCCAAATGTATTTAACAAATATATTTTGCAACGTATAAAAATGGACAGAAAATGTATTTGTTAAATATATTTTTAAAACGCATTTATTTATATTTGATTTTTTCGGTTCTATGTACTTTATTAATACCTACAACACTCGCTTCTGTCCTGTTAAAGATCATTTGATCAGATTTAAAATGAAGATACTGGAACACAAATTCATTTCTAAAGGTATCAGACAGTGAAGAGCATCAGACAGGATTTTGATAAACACATTTACATACATTTATTTCTGTATGGGACATTTCTATGTGTAATATTTCCCCATACATTTTAAAATAAATGATTTCAAAAATGTATTTGGTTAAAATGGCAAAATATTCTGAAATACATTTTAGTGTTTGGAATGTGTTTCAGCATCGACTGCAGTGTGTTTGAAATGTATTTAAAATATATAAAAATATATGTCTATATATTGTTTTTTCATATGAGACAACACATTGTTTTACAAGAGTTTTGAGAGGATTTTGGCCAAAAATTATTTAAATTATTTAAATCCATTATTGAAGGACAGCAAAATAGTCCCCAAAGAAAACTTATTATTTCAGGTTTTCCACTATTTTCCATCATCAACATTCCATAACTAGACTGTTCTCTGTGCTGGCACCCAGGTGGTGGAACGAACTCCCACTGGCTGTGCGTACAGCAGAGTCTCTCGCTGTCTTCAAACGCAGACTGAAGACACACCTGTTTATTCAGCACTTAAATGAGCACTAAATTAAGTATTGATTGTAATGTATTGTACAGCACTTATGTATTTTATCGTATTGCACTGTTCTGTGTTTAACTCTGTCCCTTTTTCACTAGGTGTCAATGACCTTCTGATTCTACCAGTATCTGAGCTTAGGACTGACTTTCTCTCTAACCTATCGGTAGCTAGCGAAGATTCTTTCTCTGGATAGACAAAGCACTTTTTGTAAGTCGCTCTGGATAAGAGCGTCTGCTAAATGATGTAAATGTAAATGTAAATATAAACTCAGAAGACTCGTGTAGGTTCACTGGTGGTTCTGGATAGTAAATAAAATGGCTATATTTGTGTTGTAGTCATGGCGACCCCTGGTTCCTATCACCACCACTGTAAAGACATCTGAACCATTTCACACCAAACCACTCTGAATCACTCTGATTACATTTCAACCAACGATTTTGTGTACAGTTACGCTGTAGGGTCTTGTTGTTGTTAGCCATGCAGCCTTTAGCTTGATGATTAGCAAGCTTGCAAAGATGAATCAGCAGTGCAAGCATAACAGATGGAGAAATGTTGGAGGTGGAGTTCCAGATGGAGCAAATCGAATGTTACAGGTTTGAAACATTAAAAGCCCAACCTCAACATCTGATACCAGCTGATACCGTGTGCCATAGGCTGAGTGTAGCTGCTGCACTAATGAACAAACCCAGTGAAGGAGGATCTGCTCACTCAGAGACTGACTCCATCACAGTCGGACACAAAGCTATCGCTCACTTAAACATTACGCCTTGGCAAATTCCCACCAGGATACACTGAGAGATTATAGACTGTTTATAAACACACAATCACAATCACTTCACCAACATGGGTGAAGACATGTAGGCCAACAAAACGGAGGAGAAAAAGTCAACATTTGCTACCAAAGTCTGCGTATGAGACTTTACTCTGTTTGACTGAGTAGAATATCGAGATATAAACATTAATACGGTGATTTTTCTGTAAATCAGGCTGTAGAGAGACCGAACTGTCCTACCGTGAACATCAGCGCCTGCTTTATCTTCAGCGCTCAGTGTTAGCAGCGCTGCTCAGCGTCTCAGTGTGTTTGCTCAGTACTCGGTTATTCTGAGTGAATCAGCTTTATTGATAACGGTCTGTAGACAGAGCGTCTGTAGAGGCTGCGTTTCCCGTAGCAGGTCAGTCAGACGGAGCGTTTCGTACAGTGTGAGTTTATAAATCGTAGCTTTGTCTGAACACGATGGTCTATTAAATGGACAGTGAGAGTCACCAAAGAACAAGGTTCTGTGCTGCTGCTGAAAGAGACAGATGAGGATCAAAACTATGAAAGCTACTTTACTTACAGCTGTACAGAAGAGCTTTTCTGACGGGGAACTAAACCTCCACTGCAGCGCTGCTCGATCAGAGATCACTGATGTAGCATGTAGCAATCTAGCTAATGCACTTCATTAAAATCAGCTAGATTTTAATCATTTAACTGTTGAGGTACATAACTCATTTACACCAACATCTACTTCATTCTAAGTAGGTACTCTGTGGGATCAGACTCGGTATCGGCGTACTAAAAAATATGTACTCATACTCGTGTACGGTCTGAAAAAAAGGTGTTGATGCATCACTAATGTTAAGCATTTTAAAGTATTTCACTTCTATGGCATTTAAACAGGTTTGACTGCGATTCTCTGGTTTGACAAGGAAAATGCAGCAGATTGCAATGATTTCTGAAGCTTTGCTGATGAAGTCGACACTTGAATGTTCACTTGATCTTCACCCCTCTGAGGGCTTGTATAATAAGCTTCACTTAGGCTAATGCAGTAATAGAATGGCCCTTAAAATGGCGTTGGGGAGTACTGAGGATCACGGCCACAGTATGTGTAACAGGAGCTTTCTGAGCATGGCTGGGCGTCCTGATCTGCAGCTGTGTTTGTGTGTGTGTTTCTGATCTTAATCGTAAAGAAATCCTTACTGTCGCTGTCGGGTGAAGGGCTGTTCTGCTGACCGATGGCCTCCTCCAGGCTGCTGATGAGGCTGTTCTTGTCGCGGATCCGCTGGCGGTAGGACGAGCGCAGGGCCTTCATTTTCCGCCGGTGCTGAATGCGGTGCCTGCGCAGCTGCAGACGGTACTGTTCCGCCTGCTGCTGCAGCTGCTGTAGGTGGGAGTACTGCTCCAGGAAGCTCAACAGGTGGGACATCACCGACACCAGCGGAGACTCAGAGGCCTGCGGAGCAAAAACAAACCCAATCACACGAGGACAGTGGTTAACAAAACTGGCCCAGCACATTTCAGTGAGTGCACTTAATGATCTGATCATAATCAGATTCCTGAAGTTAAGTGATTAGTAAGTGGTCGTGTAAACACACACTCTGATTTCTTAGATCAGATTAAGGTCTATAAATCTGATTAAGAAATCCGATAAAGAGGCTGGATTTGAGCTCAGTAATGGGGTTTCTCAGTGTGAACTCTCACTCTGATTTCTTTCATTTCTCTCGGTCTGAGCATGTGTGAAAACAGAGCACCGTCCTGGAAACAGCGAGCAGCGTTTAACGCAGCACCCGCGAGACGAGCACAGCACTTTTGGAGCGACACTGAAACCAAATACACACTCGACCAAATGAAGGGTTTAACTATTCTTCATCTTTTAGACGATGTATGTTCGTATTTTCAGCTAAAGTGACTGGATGTTTAAAAAAGCCACTGATGACGTTTTACGTTACGTTTACATCACGTCTTATTCTGTGTTTATTGGCTGGTTGTAAAGCAGAAATCCGATTACTATCTGACTCATGTAGACCTGGAGTTTCCCCATTGCCTAATTACCCAAGAGCATGTAAACACACTGAACCAGTCACTGACACAATCTGATTTTCTGCAGTTATCAGATTATTAAGTGCAAACACACAACCAGTTACTGACACAATCTGATTTTCTGCAGTTATCAGATTATTAAGTGTAAACACACTGAACCAGTTACTGACACAATCTGATTTTCTGCAGTTATCAGATTATTAAGTGTAAACACACTGAACCAGTTACTGACACAATCTGATTTTCTGCAGTTATCAGATTATTAAGTGTAAACACACTGAACCAGTTACTGACACAATCTGATTTTCTGCAGTTATCTGATTATCAAGTGTAAACACACTGAACCAGCTACTGACACAATCTGATTTTCTGCAGTTATCAGATTATTAAGAGCAAGTAAACACACTCAATGTCTTCCAGAAAGGGAATTCACTCTTAAAAACAATGATGCCTCAAGGGTTCTTTAGTGAAAAAAATGGTTCTACAGAGAACCATGAACACTGAAAGAACCCATAGCATGATTAAAGGGTTCTTTGCATCATAAAAGGGTTCTTTAGATTGATGGAGAATGTGCTGTAGATGGTTCTATACTGTACCTTTTTCAAAAGAGTTCTATGTAGCACGAAAAAGGGTTCTGCAATTGTGACTTTTTGGTGCTATATATCTAAGGAACCATTTCACCATGCAAAGAACCATTTATGTTTAAAGTGGTTCTATACAGAGACCCATTCCTGTACTAAAGAACCCTTGAAGAACCATCCTTAGAGTTTTGCCTTTACGGTTCTTTACCTTGTCCCCCGGCTCTGCGTGCGCACTGGACACTCTCCTCTTTTCCGTCTCCTGTTTGAAGGACAGGAAAGCAGCCAGGGGGGTTTTGGCGGGGGTCGCGTGACCTTCATCAATATCGTCATCTTCATCACTGAGAAGCGACGCATCGCTGTCGCTGCTGCTGCTGCCTGGCGTGTGGAACACAGAGGATCACTGTGTGGCGGCGCTGAAGGTCAGTTAGAACACACATGGCTTTGCCACAAAGTCAGCATCACTGAAAACACTTACTGGAGTCGCTTACTCTGTCACACCCCCTTTTCCCCAACCTGGGGGCGGGGCCGCCTCTCCTCCTGCTCCCTGTTTCCATGGAAACATGGCCAGGCTCCTGGTGGTTACAGTGGGGGTGCATACGTGAGAAGAATGTGATGTAATGACACCAACGCTGGCGTTAACCAAGAGAACCTGTGCTCAGGAAACTACACCTGATTTTACACTAAAGCTTGACACATTACACTGAATCTTCATGAAGAGTCTGGAGGGAGAACTGAGCAGCTGAACTGTATGCAAATGCAAATATGCAAAGTTCAGTCTCAGAAGATATATATTATTATGTAAAATTTGAGCTGTATATCAAATATTTCTGAAATAATATATTATATTATAATAATATATTAATATAAAATAACAAATTATATTTAAAACTATAAAACATATCATATTATAATATTATTAAATATAATAATGTTTGCAATGGAATAAATTAGCTAAAAACATCCTTAAAATATAGAATGCATTTTTATTACATGTAAATATGTTTTTTTTGTTGTTTTTTTTTACAAAATTTATAAATTCCAGCTGTCATTTACATTGTATCAAAATGTCATGACAAATGGGGCCTTGATTAGTTATTTTAGTTATATTATTATTTATTAATTGCTTGATTAAAAATATATTGTTTTAAATTTCCATTCAATATTAGGAACGTTCTTTCCTTCTCCTATAAAGTTACCATTTTGGAGATTATATATATAAAATACATAGGGGCTATATGTAAATAAAACATATACATGCATATATGATCTACATGTAGTACTGTTATTACATATAGATCCTTAAGTATATGGTGCATATTATTCTTAAATATAGTCACTTACACATGCATATACTACTGGACACAGCATTATCAGACATATAATACTAGAGGTGGGCAAAAATAGAACATCGCGATACTTCAATAAATTTTCACGATACACGTCACAATATTTACTTTTTCAGATGTCTGATCAGGAAGAGAGTAAATAGAACCTACATTTTAAAAATACTATCAAAAACATTGTGAACATTGTGATTTTTATTCTAGATTTGTCACGAAATCCAGTTAAACGGGACTAATTTTGGTCTCTTTTTAACGAAACATGCAGCTGGTCAGTGTCCACAATGTCCACATGTTCAGAAAAGCTTATTGTATCATGACAATTTATCATGATGATGATATATACTGACATATCACCCAGCCCTACATAAAACATACAGGACACATGTATGAGCCCCTGTCCTGACATGAAATCAAGTTCCCCGTCCAGACGTACCTCCGGGGACTCTCCGGACGCCCCCTCTAGCGCAGCATCCTCTTCCTTTTTGAAGACGGTGTAGAAGATGTACACCAGCAGGGAGTAGAAGGCGTACATTTCCCCCCGAAGGCGTCGCTTTACTCCGGAAAACGCATCCCCCGCTCTGCACACGCTGCAACACAGACAGACAAGCATGACCAGCATCCAGCGTCTGCTGCAGAACAAAGAGACGACGTCCGTCCCGACTGCTGATAAAGCCAAACATGTCTCAGCTCAGGTCAGGACCTTTTAAAAGGACAGAGAGCCGTCCAGACCCTTAATGAGGAGGAGAATGGCTCTAAAGGGACAGAACCACTGAGAGGAACCAATGAAGAAGCTCTTTAAAGCTCATTCATTGCTCCTGACATCACAAACCTCCAATCTCCAGCTGTTCTGGGCTGTGATGTCTTACCCACAGTTCTCCTGTCCGGCTCTTCAGCTCTGCATGGTGTCCATCACTCTCCCGATGCTCCACCACCGGCAGCTACAGCTGAGCTCCACACACTGCTGATCTTCTCTCCCTCTCTCTCCCTCTCCTCTTCTCCAGCACTGACCCTGTCTTCCTCTCTCGCCCCCCCTCCCTCACTCGCTCTCAGCATCTGCAGTGAGCATGCTCAGTGAGCTCTGCAGTGGGGCTGACAGAGATTGATTAGAGAGAGAAACAGAAGGTTCAATACAGAGACACAGGAGGGACGGACGATATCAGCCGTTTACTTTATGATCCGATACTGGGCGTTATCAAGGCCAGCAGCTGAACCGATACGATACTACACACATAAAGGGGCAAACTTTACAATGAAAATGAGTAAACTTTGTTATTATCACCTGTTTCATGACGTTTGTTGTCTTTTATTGTCTTTTATTGTCTTTGGCATCACACATCATTTATTCATTTTATCTTGGGGTGGGCGATATGGCAAAAATGTCATATCACAATACTTTCACAGTACGCTGTAAGGCACAATATTAATATATATGAATAATAATTATATATAATACCATATAATAATATTAAGACTTTTAGGTTTTTAGGTTATATTAACTTAGCCATTACATGAAAAAAACAAAAAAAACAAATGTAAAACAAAAAACAAAACAAAAAACAAAAAAAAACACTCTTCGCTTCACCAACAAGACACGTCTGAGTCACACTGAGTGTAAACTAGCAAGCTGTGCCTCTTTTGCTGGTGCAAAATTGCCGTTACGGAACAAAATAAAGCTTCTTCATGGTGACTGGCTTAAAGGGGAATCCCACCAATTTTTCCAAATTTCTGCATAATTTGGTCTCAATCAATGAGATGTAAACAGAGATTTTCCTGCATCCACTGAAGTTATAAGGAGTGTTTCAGCCCAGACTGTTTTTTGAATGAGGCACAGCCAATTAGAACAGAGCTCATTTACATGTATCAGTCTTAAAGGCACAGTGTTTAATTGTTCACAGACAAAGAGAGGCTGGAAAAACAAATAAAACGCTGACTGGATGACATACAGTCTCAACACAAACAACAATAAAAATACAAGCCATTACATTGTGTAAAGTAACATAAACGATACAATGGATAAGTAGATATATACAGTATGTGGAGCTAAAGCTGTGACCAAAGGCAATATGTACACTGAAACGTGTTAAAGTGCGTATTATATGCAATAATACTACTATTTATGATAAAACAAAACTAAAAACTGAATTAATTCTTTAGAAATAACTTTCCATTTTTGCTACAAATTCTCAAAGTGCTTATACGCAACTGATTACTGGATTGTAAGGATGATCAAAGGGGAATTCCACCAATTTTCCAAAATTTCTGCATATTCAGAGTGGTCTGGTGTGAAATGGTTCAGATGTCTTTACAGTGGTGGTGATAGGAACCAGGGGTCGCCATGACTACAACACAAATATAGACATTTTATTTACTATCCAGAACCACCAGTGAACCTACACGAGTCTCTGAGTGTTTATAGAGCGACTGGATCTGGAACAGTGATGTTCTTTATGTCCAGACGTGACTCGTGTCACGCTCCGTGCGGTGACATAATCCAGTCCCTCATCACGCGCCCTCTTCTCTCTGATGTTTTCTTTTTAATCTCTTGCTAAAACCTGACGGAGAGCAGAGAATTCAGCCAAGAGCTTCTGCTCTCGGACTCGGAGGAGCTGAAGATGTTTTTAATAAACTGATTGAATTCTGAGGCAGAGAATCAGGTTAGTGATTTACGGCGTCTTATAGATCCACACTGCAACAAACCTTTCTGAAGGCAGGCCTGTGTAATCAATCATGTCACTCCTCCTGCAAGAGTAACAGTGTTGACCCCCATATGGAAAAATAATACATGGACATGTATTTTTACATATTTGAAATACATTCCAAACACTAAAATGTATTTCAGAATATATTACCATATTAACCAAATAGATTTTAATTGCATTTATTTTTAAATGTATGGGGAAATATTACTCATAGACAAAATAACTGTGTGTAAATGTGTTTATCAAATCCATCTGAAAATGTATGAAAATATCCAGAATCCTGTCTGATGCTCTTCACTGTCTGATACCTTTAGAAATGAATTTGTGTTCCAGTATCTTCATTTTAAATCTGATCTAATGATCCTTTAACAGGACAGAAGCGAGTGTTGTGGGTATTGATACTCTGTGAAAATGCAGTTATGATCTGATATCTTGTTTATGTGAAATACATTGTGTGTGAGAGTCTGACTGCAGACGTACATGGTTAATGTAAAGTACAGTGCAGATCACAGAAGTCAGTACGTTTAGTTACATCTGGAACCTTCATTAAAACGTCTTTCTGTGATCATCTTTAAAGCTGAAAGTCACAGTGAAGCTGGTGTTGGATCAGGAATCTGCATCGTGAAACTGACTGTGAGACAGGCTAACATACAGCTCTAGCATTAGCTCATCTACTGATTTACCCCACAGTTAAAGGCTAAAATATTTACCCTGGATTTTGAATGATCAAGGAACCAGGGGTCGCCATGACTACAACACAAATATAGACATTTTATTTACTATCCAGAACCACCAGTGAACCTACACGAGTCTTCTGAGTTTATATGGAATGTTGATGATGGAAAATAGTGGAAAATCTGAAATAATAAGTTTTCTTTGGGGACTATTTTGCCTCACAGCGCCCTGCATGTATCCCTCCACCATGAATGGAGTTTAAGTTCTCTAAACTACCATAAAACAGTGTCTCAGTCATCAGGCAGTGAATTCATAACCATTTCATGTAGGAACTTTCTGTGAGGGAGCTTTTAGAGGTGGACGTCTGGTTCCTATCACCACCACTGTGAACAATTCTGACTCGGTGAGTTTATCTACACACTTAAAAAAGATGGTTCTTCAGGGGTTCTATAGTAAAGAAAATTGTTCTATACAGAACCATGAACACTCAAAGAACTCTTTGCATGATTGCCTCGTGAAAAGGTTCTTCAGACTGATGGAGAATGTGCTGTAGATGGTTATATATAGAACCTTTTTGAAAAGGGTTCTTCTAATGTAACAAGCCTGACATTGTGACAACAGAAGAACCCTTTTTGGTGCTTCATAGAACCCTTTTCAAAAAGGTTCTGTATAGAACCATCTACAGCACATTCTCCATTAATCTGAAGAAACTTTTACAATGCAAAGAACTCTTAAATCATGTGTTCATGGTTCTAAATAGAACCATTTTCTTTCCTAGAGAACGGCTGAAGAACCATCTTTTTTAAGTGTGTAAAACAGAGCATTTCACACCAAACCACTCTGAATGGCTCTGTTTACATCTCAACCATGTATTTATGCAGGAAATTTGAAAAATAGGTGGAATTCCCCTTCAGGGCTGCTGGTGTTTAGGTGGTGGACTGTATAAAGGCCTGAGTGAGGGAACTGAGCGCTCAGGCAGGGCGGAGCTGTACGGGGCTGTTTATAGTGATGAGGCAGCAGAACAGAGAGAGCCGTAAAGCTCCTGAGGACTGCCGGCTGTTCCTGAGCTGGAACTCTATCGGTGCTCGGACGTGCCTGCTGTGTGAATGAGGAAGGAGTGATCCAGGAAACAGAACGAGTGCAGTAAATCAGCGCTGAGGCTGCAGCTCCATTTCTCATTCACAGCCTGGGTTCAAAGGAGAACTCCAGAGTTCTTCATCCTGATCTCTGTCTGCTGTACCTGTAGCGCACAATCGATTATCACAGACTAGAACCTCAACACGTTTCCCTGAACTTAGAACACAACAGAACACACAATGACTCTGAACTCACTTATAACAGAAGTCAATGGGCAGCTGCTGAACATAAACACTGTTTCTGTACACGCTTAGAAAAGATGGTTCTTCAAGTGTTCATCAGTAAAGAAAATGGCTCTATATAGAACCATGAGCACCTTGCATGCTTAAATCGTTCTTTGCATGGTGAAATGGTTTTTTATGTGGTTCTACATAGCACCAAAAGGGGTTCTTCTATTGTTATAAACTTGACATTGTAACGATACCCTCTTAAAAAGATGGTTCTTCAAGGGTTCTTTAGTACAGAAAATGGTTTTGTAAAGAACCCTTTGCATGATTAAAGTGTTGTAGATGGTTCTATGTAGAATCTTTTTAAAAAGGGTTCTATAGAGCACCCAAAAGTGTTCTCCTATTGTTAGGATGTCAAGCTTGTAATAATAGAACTTTTTTGGGTGCTTTATAGAACCATCTACAGCACATTCTACATCAATATGAAGAACTCTTTCACAGTGCAAAGAACCCTTTAATTATGCAAAGGGTTCTTTGAGTGTTCATGGTTCTTCATAAAGCTGTATGAACAAGAGTGAGAACGAAGAAGCTGAACCACTGACTGTATATATGATATATATGTATGATATATACACTCACATATGATATATATATATATATATATATATATATATATATATATATATATACACTGTACTATATACACTCACTGACTGTATATATGATACATATGATATATACACTTATTGGCTGTATATATGATATATATAATATAGACACTCACTAGTTGGAACATGCAGACACTGTTGCTCTCATTGGACGTCAGTGACAAAAATTGGAAATCATGCGTTTTTCATGTTCTGCAATCAAAATAAAGTTACTAAATTATTGAAAATAATAATTAATCCAGTCTGCTGAAGCTTTTTGCCCACTGATACAGCTATAACACAGTGCACTGCTTTATAAATGGAAAAAAAACGCACAGAACCGCAGCACTGCCCCCGACGCTGATACCAGCAGAGCAGTGAAACAGTTCCAGTGCAGCTATAACATCAGATTTCACCAGAGGACTGAAGTAACAGTCTAACTGCTGGAGAATAATGCGCCACTGCATTAGGAGTATATTCAAGTTTCTTAAAGCAACATCTCATACTGTGCCCTGTGGAAGCTCCGGGAAAGTCATCTCTGTACCATGTTTTACTGTAGAAGTACACAAATGAACAAACAACATGACTAAAACCTGAAATCAGAAATGAGTGCTTATCATGACAACTTTTTACCTTTTAAAGCTGAATTCCACTGACTTTTCAAAATTTCTGCATATCTCCGGAGATATATATCTATTTTGGCTCATTACGTGCTCCACGTACCCCTCCACCATGAGATATACATGTATTTGGCCATAATATTCTCAAAACTATCATAAAACAATGTCTGAGACAACATTCACACACATCAGCATATTCATAATTTCATGTGAGCTTTTAGAGGTGGACGTCTGGTTCCTACCACCAGCACTGTGAACAGTTCTGACTTTCAAACATGGCATTTCACACCAAACCACTCTGAACGACTTTAATCTTGAGCATTTATTAAGAAGTTTTGAAAATAGTTTCAATATTTAAATTGAAATTAATGTAACGATGAAATGGACACGGACACCGCTTTGTTTTCAGAAATCCGGCGTCTGAAGATGAGACCCAACAGTCTGAGACACTGTAATAACAGCAGTGCTGATATGAATGCTGTACTGTCAATTCAGCTGGGTCCAAATTCAGGTGTCATCTGTACCTGTGAGTCTCTGAGAATCCAAGTGGCTGTTATTATAAGTATTATTGTTATTTATATCATTAAAAATAAAGGTCAGCAGGGTCTCTCCACCCACATTGATAACTGATGGAATCCACCGGCCAGTGAGGTGCAAAAGGAGGGTGTTCTCCTTTAAATTCTTTCGGACGTTTGAAAAGGCGCAGTAGTTGGCATCGTATGTTCTGGGGCCGGATTCACGAAAGCTTTCTTAAAATTAAGTGACCCTTATTAGTCCCACAGTGGCGAAATATCGCCTCCGTATTTAACCCGTCCGTGTAGTGAAACACCACATACACACTAGTGAACACACACACTAGGGGGCAGTGAGCAGCCCTATCCACGGCGCCCAGGGAGCAGTTGGGGGTTGGGTGTCTTGATCAGGGGCACTTCAGTCACGTACTGTCGACTCTGGGGATCAAACAGGCGACCTTCTGGACACAAGGCTGGCTCCCTAACCTCCAGCCCACGACTGCCCCCACAAGAAAGTTTTTTAAAAGTTTTTAAAAGTTTTTAAGAAAAAACTTGTGAAGGTTTTTAAGCCAAACACTAAGAAGTTCTTAAGAATGTTCTTAAATGCAATTCTTGAAAATAGTTCTCACATATTCTCTTAAGATAATCTTAATTATATGAAAATCTTCATTGTTTTCTTTTGTCGGCTATGTTGCATTTTACCATAAATGACACAAGATATATTTTAAATTTGTATTAACTCTTATTTCCGTTATTTAGTTTAATCACTCAGAGGAGCGAAATGGAGGAAAGTAACAAACAAGAATCAGAGGTGATGGAGAAGAAACAGCCAACAGGAAAAATCCTCTTTAGAAAATATGATCATTTTGGAGGGACAGACGAGGATGAGGAGCAGCAGAGGCAGCGTCCCTGATAAATTTAGACGCTCACCTCGTCAACTCTAACAGCTTGAGATGAGTCTATCACAAGGTCAAGAACACATTTATAATATTTTCAAGAATAACACGTTATTAGAATTATTCTTACGTAAATGGTTAAGAGAAGATAATTCTTAAGACGTTTTTTGAAGAATAACAAATTCTCATTTGTTTTTTCTTAATAATGAAGCTAAGAAAAACATACATTTAAGAAGATTTTCTTTCTTTTGTGAACCCGGCCCCTGGAGTAGCCAGAAAAAAGGCTGAATATAAAAAAAGAAACATGCACTCGATATCACGTCTCTCATGCTCGTGCACAGGCACTGACTCTTAAGTAACACTGGGAATGTTTCTCAGTGTTTTTCGTCCCGTCTATGTTAGTAAACACATCACATCCCGTAGAAAAGGGGTTTGTAGGCACTCGAAAGAAGCACTCAGTCAATACTGTACACCTCTGAACATTAAAGGGCCCATATCCTGCATATTTTGCCCCTGACGTCCACTTATAATATTTATACAGACAGTTTATGTTCCCAAAACAGCCATAATTCATTTCTACATGGTCATTTTTCCAACCGTATCCCTTAAATTTAAACAGGCTGTTATTGTTACTGCCCCTTTAAGACAGATGTATGTAAATGAGCTCTATTCTGATTTGCTGCCCTCAGCACTCCTTATAACACTCCTTATAATTTCAGCTTGAATGGGCGGGGCTGCACTGCTGTAGGCTGGCTAGGGGGGTGTGAATGTGCTGGTTTTATGACATCACAAAAGTGATGACGTCAAAGCAGGCTGTTACCTCACACTCTTTAAAAACGAACGTCAAGGGTTCTTTAGTAAACAAATTGGTTCTATATAAAACCATGAACACTCGAAGAACCCTATGTATGATCAAAGGGGTTCTTTGCATCCTGAAAGGGTACTTCAGATTGATGAGAATATGTTGTCTATGGTTCTATATGGATCCTTTTTGAAAAGGATTCTGTATAGCACCAAAAAGGGTTCTGCTATTGTTACCCGCTTGACATTGTAATAACAGAAGAACTCTTTTTGGTTCTTTATAGAACCATCTAAACCACATACTCCAGTCTGAAGCACCCTTTCCCGATGCAAAGAACTCTTCGATCATGCAAAGGGTTCTTTGAGTGTGGATGGTTCTAAATAGGACCATTTTCTTTACTAAAGAACCCTCCAAGAACCATCGTTTTTAAGAGTGCAGCTTAGTTTCCACGTAGGGACTATATGTACTGCACGCTTTAAAAAGTTGCTTCTTCAAGGGTTCTTTAGTCAAGAAAATGGTTCTATATAGAACCATGAACACTCAAAGAACCCTTTACATGAATTAAGGGTTCTCTGCATCATGAAAGCGTTCTTCAGATTGATGGAGAAAGTGACGTGGATGGTTCTATATTTTTGCAAAGGGTTCTATACAGCACCAAAAAGGGGTTCCACTTTTGTTACAAGCCAAAGAACCCTTTTTTGATACTACATAGAACCCTTTTTGCTAACTCTTATTTGGTATTATGTAGAACCCTTTGTGTTAAGAGTGTGGGGAGCGAAACTTCAGCAATGTTTATAAACTACTAAACAGTTTTATTTTAAAAAAAGTGAGAAATTGGTGTGATTTGCATGATATGGGCCCTTTAATCTTGGAACCCTTGTTCTGAGTCTGGCTCTAGAACACTAGAAAAACTCCACACATGGTACCGTTGCAGATAGAGTGAGGATCCTGTGTGAAAACCCCTCCACGACATCAAAAAAGCTGCACATTTCTGAAGAACCACCAGTTCTTTAAACATTTCAGGTGGGCTGAGTTCACCTGTTAGAGGTAGGTCATACAGTGTAAAGGTGAAGATTAGTGAAAAATCCAATTCACACAGTTTCTCCAAATGTACACACTTAAAATGGATGGTCCTTCAAGGGTTCTTTAGCAAAGAAAATGGTTCTATAGAGAACCATGAACACCCAGAGAACCATTTGGATGATTAAAGGGTTCTTTGAATCACAAAAGGGTTCTTCAGACTGATGGAGAATGTGCTGTGGTTGTTCTTTTTGACGGGTTCTTTTACTGTAACAAGCTTGACATTGTAACAACAGAACCCTTTTTGGTGCTATATAAACCCCTTTTTCAAAAATGTTCTATATACTATCATTTACAATCTGAAGAACCCTTTCAAGATGCAACGAATACATAGAGCTCTATATAGAACCATTTCCTTTACTAAAGAGCCGTTGAAGAACCATCAATTTTAAATGTGTAGTCAATCAGTCAAGACGCTGGAGCTACGAGGCTAATATAGCTTATGTACAAAAATTAGCATTGAGCTAACTGTATGACTAATTCATCATACACTCACTTCAAACTGTGCTGAGCTGTAAAAGGGGAACTCCACCTATTTCTAAAAATTCCTGCATAATGAACTGTTTTAGATATAAACAGAGTCGTTCAGAGCGGTTTGGTTTCTAGAGAAACTTACTGAGTCAGAACTGTTCACAGTGGTGGTGATAGGAACCAGACGTCCACCTCTAAAAGCTCCCTCACAGAAAGTTCCTACATGAAATGGTTATGAATTCACTGCCTGATGACTGAGACACTGTTTTATGATAGTTTTGAGAACTTAAACTCCATTCATGGTGGAGGGATACATGCAGGGCGCTGTGAGGCCAAAAAGTCCCCAAAGAAAACTTATTATTTCAGATTTTCCACTATTTTCCATCATCAACATTCCATATAAACTCAGAAGACTCGTGTAGGTTCACTGGTGGTTCTGGATAGTAAATAAAATGTCTATATTAGTGTTGTAGTCATGGCGACCCCTGGTTCCTATCACCACCACTGTAAAGACATCTGAACCATTTCACACCAAACCACTCTGAATCACTCTGATTACACCTCACACACTGAATTATGCAGAAAATCGAAACAGTCTGTGATGATTTTAGGCACGCAGTTAGCACCATGCTAACTGGTGGGCATTAGATACATTAATAGTGCTAAAGAAGCCGATCGACTACATCCTGAGTAAAAGGGAAAACTGTGTAAATTAGATTTTTCTGAACTGTCGCTTTAATCCCAGCCTTTCAGATCCTGGAGGAATTTATTCAGAGCCATCTTTGTTGTCCAGCAGCCAACAGCCATGACGGCTTTCAGGATCCACCGCAGTAGCCCCACTGCAGCCTGTGGAGATGTGACAGAGCCCATGGCGGCCCCTCTGACCCTGGGGGCCACTAGAATGGGCAGGCTGAGGGCCACGCTTCCCAACACTCCGGCTGCGTTTCCGGCAAACAGGCACACCGTCAGCGAACAGGACAGCGCCGATAAGCCTACGCAGCGAGACATGACCACCAACCCGTCCGCCGACAGCCAATCAGCAAGCAGAGGGAGGAGGGTGGAGCCAATGAGAAGCACGTGGGCGGTGGAGTGGTCTTCACTGAGCCACAGGAAGCCGAAACGCAGACAGAACCGGCCCGAGAGACTCTGCGACCCATTCTAGATCCTTCTGGGCTGCATCAAGAGACAGGCTGGAAAGAGGGAGAACCGCCAGAGCAGAGGAACACGCAACGAGGAAGAACCCCACCGACGGAGCCCTGTGGTCCTAGAGAGAGAGAGAGAGGAGAGAGAGAGAGAGAGAGAGAGAGAGAGAGAGAGAGAATAAAGGCATCAGAACTGCTGCTCCATTTAAGGTGGAACAGGAAAATTCAAACAATAATCTGATGAATATCTGACTTCAGCTTCATATCACTGAAGAATTAGGGGTGGGTGATAATAAATAATTGCCCCCCTCTTTGAAGATCATATGATCCCTAAATGTAACTAAAGCCCAGCAGTGAGGAGCTGAACTTTACCCTCCTCTGCTGTCACTGCAGACTGGCAGGGTCTCCTACAGAGCAGCGCTGGTAGCTGTTAATGAAGTGATGCTCTTTTTATCTGAGGGTCCCATTTCAGAGGAAGATTTCAACCACTACCCTGTAACTCAGTTCTAAGGGGCAACACTCGAAAACAAGGGGTAGGGGTAAAAGTAAGAAATGGGACTGGGCCTTACACTCGCTGTTCAACTTGTTTAGGTCTACCTAGCTTGTATCTACACTCATAGTCCATTATATCAGCTCCATCTGTTTCTTTGTGTTGTGTTAGCCTCTCTGAACAGGTACGAAGCTGTTTAAATTAGATTTCTGGCTGAACTATCACTTTAAACGTTTTTGTTACTGAATTGTATTAAACTGATTAACGGAACTGGGAATGTTTGTCGTACCTTGAAGAGGTGAACTGAGGCGTGCAGCGCTGAGAGTGACAGAATTATCTCCACAAACACGGTGATCAATTCCTGCACAACGTCCATCAGAGCCCTGAGAAGAGGAATAAAAGATTCACTGCTGAAAAAAGAAAAATCTCACATTTGCGCCATCTAAAGACAGGCTGTAGAACTGATCTCATAGTCCAACTTAAAGGGAAATTCCACAATTATTTTAATAATCTTCTGCATAATTAAACCATTAAGATGCAAATAAAGTGTTTTTGGAACATTGAAGCATGTAAATCTATTCTAGACCTCAGAAAATAAAATTGCGAACACTGAAAACTAGCACAATAGGTCCCCTTAAATAAAGCTAGGGAACACACGAGTCTTCTGAGTTTATATGGAATGTTGATGGTAAAATAGTGGAAAATCTGAAATAATAAGGGACTATAGGGACTACTTTGCCTCACAACACCCTGCATATTGTCCTCAAAACTATCATAAAACAGTGTCTCAGTCATCAGGCAGTGAATTCATAACCATTTCATGTAGGAACTTTCTGTGAGGGAGCTTTTAGAGGTGGACGTCTGGTTCCTATCACCACCACTGTGAACAGTTCTGACTGTAAGTTTCTCGAAAACGGAGTTCAACCAAAATTTGGTGGAACTCCTCTTTAAAAACTATACTAAAACTAAATAATTCACTATTTAGGCAACTGGCCTGTGAACAAAAAGTGACTTCATAGCTACCTGGCATAGTGGTCCTACACAAAAACTGACCAAAATGGGTCAAATTATGATAAATCAGCCTGGCAGAATTTGCCAGTGGAATACAAACTCATTTCTAAAAGGTACCCAAACAGTAAAGTGCATTAGACAGGCTTTTGGCTACTTTAATATATTTTCAAATGTGTTTGTTTGATACATTTACATACATTTATTTTTGTCTGTGTGTAACATTTTCCCATACATGTTAAAGTAAATGTATTTTAAATATATTTGGTTAATATGGCAACATATTCTGTAATTCATTATAGTGTTTGAAATGTATTTCAAATACATAAAATATATGTCCATATACACCGGTCAGGCATAACATTCTGACCACCTCCTTGTTTCTACGCTCATTGTCCATTTTATCAGCTCCACTTACTATATAGGTGCACTTTGTAGTTCTACAGTTACAGACTGTAGTCCATCTGTTTCTCTGATACTTTGTTAGCCCCCTTTTACCCTGTTCTTCAGTGGTCAGGACCCCCACTGATGAGAGGACTAGAGGATGACCAACACAAACTGTGGACCCTCACAGAGCAGGTACTATTTGGGTGGTGGATCATTCTCAGCACTGCAGTAACACTGACGTGGTGGTGGTGTGTTAGTGTGTGTTGTGCTGGTGCGAGTGGATCAGACACAGCAGTGCTGCTGGAGTTTTTAAACACTGTGTCCACTCACTGTCCACTCTATTAGACACTCCTACCTTGTCAGTCCACCTCGTAGATGTAAAGTCAGAGACGATAGCTCATCTGCTGCTGCACAGTTTGTGTTGGTCATCCTCTAGTCCTTCATCAGTGGTCACAGGACGCTGCCCACAGGACGCTGTTGGCTGGATATTTTTGGTTGGTGGACTATTCTCAGTCCAGCAGTGACACTGAGGTGTTTAAAAACTCCAGCAGCACTGCTGTGTCTGATCCACTCAGACCAGCACAACACACACTAACACACCACCACCACGTCAGTGTTACTGCAGTGCTGACAATGACCCACCACCCAAATAGTACCTGCTCTGTGAGGGTCCATGGGGGTCCTGACCACTGAAGAACAGGGTAACAGGGGGTAACAAAGTATCAGAGAAACAGATGGACTACAGTCTGTAACTGTAGAACTACAAAGTGCACCTATATAGTAAGTGGAGCTGATAAAATGGACAACAAGGAGGTGGTCAGAATGTTATGCCGCTGCACCATTTAAGGTGGAACGGAAAGTTCGAAAATCAAGAAGCTGGATAAGCGGGCGAGCGGGAAGGTAACTTAAGCCTAGTTAGCTAACCTACTTATTTTAATAATATTTAACTACTAAAAGCTCAGATTTTTCAAATGTTTGATCAAAACTGTGAAAAATAGTCTGAAATCTTCACCGTAGCGCTAAACTGCAGCCTCAGGCTGTCAAACGACACGAACTCCGGCTGGGTAGTTCAGTTAGACGAACAAGACGTTCTGCCTCTAAAAGGTGGATTTAAACGGAGCGTTTAACACTGAAAATACGAAGTGAGAAGCAGAGAAATGTGTGTGAGTTATTATTATTTATCTTACCCTCAGTGCCTCAGCGGCTCGAGTCCGCACAGAAAACACTGTTTACATTCAGCTCGCCTGCAGAAACTGAGGCTGGCAGAATGGCGTAGTGCACACTGCCCCTAGCGGCTGGGAGCGGCATCACACGGACACTGTGTACAAAAGTATCCGGACAGCTCTTCTGCTGAACCCTACGGAGCCCTGATGATGACATACTGTATAAATAAAAATAACGCGTGGCCAGGCCTTATTAACACGTGGGAACGAGATCCTAATGCGTGGCCACGACTTAGTAAGGCATGGGAATGAGATGATTAAGTCGTGGCCATGACTTAGTAAGGCGTGGGAACGAGATCATGGCTTACTAAGTCGTGGCGACGCATTAGGATCTCATTCCCACGCTTTACTAAGTCGTAGCCACAATTTAATCATCTCATTCCCACGCCTTACTAAGTCATGGCCACGCATTATTTTTATTTATACAGGATGTCACCAGCGGGGCTCCGTAGAAATCCGTAGAGTCCCTTCTGGTACTGTCCATGCTCTAGACAGAAGACTGTGGCGTCCACTTGGAATTATAAGGTTCTGTCTGACATACTTGTCAAAACTGAGTTATACAGTATATATATATATATATATATATATATATATATATATATATATATATATATATATGCACATGTTATTAATCTGTAACAACTTCTTTACATTTTTGGACTCTTTACCTAGAAAACTAAAAGGCTCTATCTCCAAAATCTAACCCTTTCTATATGTCATATGAGATTCTGTTTGCGAGCCAATCGGCACTTTGAATACACACAAGAGGACCAATCAGGTTCTCCTTCTTTGTCACGTCACCGCTCTGCTCAGTGACTCCGGGAAAAAGTTTCTAAAACTTTCTGAAACATGAAAACATATTGCTGAAACATCCGCCTGTCATTTTATCATCTTAAGTTTTCTAAATGCTAAGCCTTAAAGGTAGTTTAGCAGTGAACATTTGAACTGATACAACATAAACATTCATTAAACATTCATCCATCTATCCTTTTTTTCTTTCTCCCAAAATACGACATGTTTGGCTCATCAGAGTCACATTTCTGGTATAAAACAAAACCTCACGCTAACCTCAGATCTAAGATATAAGACTTAACAATTTCCTGTAATACTGGCTCTGGTTCCTATCAGCACCACTGTGAACGGTTCTGACTCGGTATGTTTCTGTAGAACAGAGCGTTTCACACCAAACCACTCTGAACCACTCTGTTTACATCATCACCACTAAGTTATGTAGAAATTTCGAAAAGTGGATGGAATTCCCCTTTAAAACTCATTACACTCCTATGCCATCGTGTAACATGACATATTTAATTAGATGCAGCAGTCTTGTCTACATCATGTTGGATGTGGCTTGTAAAACAAAATAATAAAAAAAATAATAATTATATCTACACACCTAAAAAAGGTTCTCCAAGGGTTCTTCAGTTAGGACAGTGGTTCTATATAGAGCCATGAACACTCAAAGAACCATTTGATTAACGGAGAATGTGTTGTATACGGCTCTACACACTCTTAGTTTTGATCATGCAAAGGGTTCTTTCAGTGTTCATGGTTCTACTTAGAACCATTTTCTTTACTAAAGAACCATTGAAGAACCATCTTTTTAAGTGTGTAGAATGTTTTTGAAAAGGTTTCTATGTAGCACCACATTTCATAACATTCTAGTCTTAAATTGCTACCGTCTTAACTGTTTAGGAACACAGGCTTCAGTTTCAGAATGAGTGTGTATTCATAAAAATAACAAAGTAAAACCGAAGAGTAAAACATTAAATCAGTTTTTATTTAAATACAGCATCAAAGTGAATTTATAAATCACTGCTTTCTGCTTTTATTCGTATTTTGCTTACTGTCCCAACTTTTTTGGAATTAGGTTTGTACTTTATCCTTACAAATACACACCGGTCAGGCATAACATTCTGACCACCTCCTTGTTTCTACACTCATTGTCCACTTTATCAGCTCCACTGACCATATAGTTTCTCTCTGTAGTTCTACAGTTACAGACTGTAGTCCATCTGTTTCTCTGATACTTTGTTAGCCCCCTTTTACCCTGTTCTTCAGTGGTCAGGACCCCCATGGACCCCCACAGAGCAGGTACTATTTGGGTGGTGGATCATTCTCAGCACTGCAGTAACACTGACGTGGTGGTGGTGTGTTAGTGTGTGTTGTGCTGGTACAAGTGGATCAGACACAGCAGTGCTGCTGGAGTTTTTAAACACTGTGTCCACTCACTGTCCACTCTATTAGACACTCCTACCTTGTCAGTCCACCTTGTAGATGTAAAGTCAGAGACGATAGCTCATCTGCTGCTGCACAGTTTGTGTTGGTCATCCTCTAGTCCTTCATCAGTGGGGGTCCTGACCACTGAAGAACAGGGTAAAAGGGGGCTAACAAAGTATCAGAGAAACAGATGGACTACAGTCTGTAACTGTAGAACTACAGAGAGAAACTATATGGTCAGTGGAGCTGATAAAGTGGACAATGAGTGTAGAAACAAGGAGGTGGTCAGAATGTTATGCCTGATCGGTGTAGTTTGTTACGGATAGAGGTGGGCAATATGACGATATTTTACCATTATCGTGATAAACGATGTCACAATATCGTCACTGTTCAAGAACACTAAACAACTGCATGATTCATTATAAAGAGGGCATAAACAGTCCTTTATACCTTACTGTATCAGTGTCTAATACATTGAAGAAAAATCATTGTTCTCTGAGTTTTTGATAGTATTTAAAATAAAAATTAAAAAAATTGCGATACGTATCGTGTGTCATGAAAATGTTTGCAAGTATCGTGATGTTATCATTTGTGCCATGTCGGCCACCCCTTGTTCTGGTGCAGTGTGTCTATGACATGTTTATGCTGTATTTGCTCCATTTAAATTGCTGTAAAACGTAAATACATTCTGTGGACAAAAGATAAAAAGGAGCTCTTTATTCAAGCTTACATTACAGTAAATGCTTTTAAATGATAAAAAATGCCATTAATAATTACTTATTTGTGCGTAAATACACCAGATGGTTTTTAAAGGGTTCTTTAGTAAAGAAAATGGTCCTATATAAAACCATGAACACACAAAGAACCATTTGCATGCTTAGAGGGTTCTTTGCATGGTGAAAGGGTTCTGTGATGTTTTACACAGAACCTATATAGAACCTTTTTGAAAATGGTTCTATGTAGCACCAAAAAGGGTTCTTTTATTGTCACAAGTCTGACATCCTAATAATAGCAGAACCCTTTTTGGTGCCATATAGAACCATATACAACACATTCTTCATCAATCTGAAGAACCATTTCACCATGCAAAGAGCCACTTCTTCGAGTGTTCATGGTTCTATATAGAACCGTTGTCTTTACCCAAGATCCCTTGAAGAATCATCTTTTGTAAGAGTGTAGGTTAATAGTTGCTGTTTATTGTGCTCTGGGCCGGACGATGACTCTGTATGGTCTGGCCTTCAGGACCACCGTGGCCACACCCCTCAGGTCAGGAAGCTCCTCTGGGCTTTCAGGGAGGAAACTGGAAGGCTTGCAGCAGGTACGCCGTGAACAGGAACAGCTCCATTTTGGCTATGGATTCTCCGAGGCACAGCCGAGCGCCCCCTCCGAACGGCATCAGCGCCCGCAGGGAACCCCCACCCCCCTCCAAAAAGCGCTCTGAAATACAGAATGCGCTCCATCATCATTACTCAGCACCACAGCGGCTTCTACTCTGCGTCTTGAGGTATTTTTACTGGAATCTAATTAACGATTATGTGGTTTTTACCGGGTCTGAAGCTGTACGGGTCAGTCCACACCTCCGGGTCGTGATGGGCCCCGAATAAATTTGGGATGATGACTGTGTTCTTGGGGATGAAATATCCTGCAATGCTAAAAAGACAATGACCTTGTATATAATTCCCATTTACCATAAGCTTTAACAGAGGGCCACATTAAAATCATTTTATATGTCTGTTCCAAACAAATGAGTTTAATTTGGTAGTTTTTTGGTAACTTTTTATTTTGTAACGTATTACATAATTACAGTAATATATTACAAAAGCTTGAACAGAGATTAGTCACTTATGGATGGTGATTCATAACTTTTGAACAGTGATTCGTAACTTTTGAACAGCGATCAGAACTTTTGAACAGTGATTCATAACTTTTGAACAGTGATTCATAACATTTGAATAGTGATCATAACTTTTGAACAGTGATTCATAACTTTTGAACAGTGATTCGTAACTTTTGAACAGTGATCATAACTTTTGAATAGTGATCATAACTTCTCAACAGTGATTCATAACTTTTGAACTGTGATTCTAAACTTTGGAACAGTGATTTTTAACTTTTGAACAATGATTCATATGTTTTGAACAGTGATTTTGAACATTTATTTATAACTTTTGAACAGTGAATTAAAGCTTTTGAGTAGTAATTTGTAACTTTGGAACGATGATTCATACGTTTTGTAGATTCTAAACTTTTGAACAGTGATTTGTAACTTTTGAACATGTGATTCATATGTTTTGAACTGTGATTTTACATTTTAAAAAGTTATTTGTAACTCTGTAACTGTGATACATAATGATAAACAGTGAATCTACTGTTTGAACAGTGTTTGGAAGCGGTGAACAGTAGTGTACCTGCTGTCTTGTTTGGCTTTGTGTGGGACGGCGAGTGGAGCGACGGGCCTCAGTCTCAGCATCTCATTAATCAGGGCACACAGATACGGCAGCCTGTGTCTGTCACTGTACTGAGGATACTGTCCCTTTAACACACTGCACAGCTCCTCATAGACCGCAGTCTGAACCTACAGAGCAAGAGAGGAGGACAGCAGAGAGAGAAACAGAGGGAATCAGTAGAAACAAAAAGAAACGGAAGGCAGGAGAAATGTTTTATTCATTACAGTAATAAGGAGAGTTTCAGCCTGGACAGCTTTTTGAATGAGGCACAATACAGAACTGAAACACAACAGCAACCACCTAGCAACATCATAGCAACGACCTGCAACAATCTATCAATAACCTAGCAACCACATACCACAGCAAAAACCTAGCAACCACAGAAATAATCTGGAACACCATCACCGCCACCTAGCAACAGCCTAGTAGCCACCTGACATACCATAGCAACCATCTAGCAACCAGCAGAGATGCCATAACAACCCCCCAAAACACCATAGAAACCACCTGGAACACAATCACAGCCACCAAGCAACAGCCTAGCTCACCCTAACAACCAGGTAAAAAAATGTAGCAATCATCTAGAGACACCTAGCAACCACCTGAAATACCATAGTAACCATCCAGAAATCACTAGAGATATCATACCAGCCACCTAGCAACCCACAGAAACCAGCTGGAACGCTATCACAGTGACCTAGCAACACCCTAGAAGCCACCTGGGATACCTTAGCAACCACTTATTAACACCCTACCAACCACCTGAAACAATATACCAATAGCCAAGCAATACCACAGAAACCACCTGGAATACCATAGCAACCACCTAGCAACACCCTACCAACCACCTGAAACAATATAGCAATAGCCTAGCAATACCTAGTAACCACTTGGAATACCATAGCAACCACCAAGATACCATAGCAACCACCTAGCAACACCACAGAAACCACCTAGAACACCATCACAGCTACCTAACAACAGCATAGCCACCTGGGATACTATAGCAACCACCTAGCAACACCACAGAAACCACCTGAAACACCATCACAGTGATGTTGCAACAGCCTAGTAGATACCTGGAATAACATAGCAACCCCCTGGCAACACCACAGAAAACACTAGAACACAGCTACCTAGCAACAGTAGCCACCTGGGACACTGTAGCAACCGCCTAGCAACTCCCTACCAACCACATGAAACAACATAGCAATAATTTCACGACACCTAGCAACCACCTGGAATACCATAACAACCACATAGCAACCACTAGAGATACCATAACAACCACCTAGCAACTCCACAGAAACCACCTGGAACACCAACACAGCTACCTAGCAACCTAGTAGCCACCTGGGATACCATAGCAACCACCTAACTACACCCTACCAACCACATAGCAATAGCCCCCCCCGTCTATCCACATCTTCCCCCGTTAATGCAGCGCTGCACGTTCTCCGAACCTCTGGTCTGTGTAAGAGGAAGGCCACGGTCCAGCTGAGCCAGGCTGCGGTGGTCTCTGTTCCTCCTATCAGCAGGTCCACTGTGGTCATGTGCATCTGAGTGTCCGTCAGAGTCTGTGGGAGGAACAGCACAGATACGGCTAATTTAGAACTGAAATAAAGAGTAAAAAGTAAAAACAATGGTTCTATATAGAACCATGAACACTCAAAGAACCATTTGCATGCTTAAATATTTCTTTGCATGCTTAAACGGTTCTTTGCACGGTGAAATTGTTCTTCTGATTGATAGAGAACGTGTTCTATATGGTTCTATATAGTACCTAAAACGGTTACGATGTCAGGTTTGTAACAGTAGAAGAACCGTATGCAACACGTTCTCCATCAATCTGAAGAACGATTTCATCATGCAAAGAAACTTTTAAGCATGCGAATGGTTCTTTGAATGTTCACGGCTCTATACAGAACCATTGTCTTTACTAAGGAACCCTTGCCAAACAATCTTTTTTAAGAGTTAATGCAAAAATTTGGGCACAAGAGTTTGTTTGTTTTTTTAAAGGAGAAGAAGGTAACAGGACCTCCTCCGCAAACAAGAACAAAAAGACTCCCAGTCGGCTACAAAAACATTTACAAGCTGTGATATCAGTCCAAACATTTCTACATGCATTACTATTTATTTATTTATAAGTTAAAGAAATACAAACTAACTGTGAATTAATGTTTGTGGAAAAAAAACTTTTATAACTTTAAAAATCAACAAGGTACATAATTTGGACAGGGGTGCTCAGACATGTGAGACTAACCTGACTGACCATCAGATTTGCTTGAATTTTTTAGTAAATGTCATAAATAATAGCAAAAAGTTTATGCTCATATCCTCATTTGTGTCTGAGATATAGAGGCTTTAAAAAGTGGGTGTGGCCTTAATTTTTAGCCTTAAAATTGAAATAGATGCTACATTTGATGTCACAACCTCTCAATTATTATGTTAGATGTGCAATTTTTTATATGTGCTCCTTTCATTGGAATAGTGGAAAGTCAATAAATGACTTTGTTGTCAGACACAGGCATAATTTTATTTTATAGATTTTTAGATTTTCAATGGATCATAAATCAGAAACCTTTATGACTATAAGACACATATTTACTTGCAAAAATGTGCTGTAATAGGACTAAAACATAGCAAAATTGGAAAGATTTAATGTGTTCTGGTGTGGAGATATAGAACGCACACAAAAAATATATATATATATTTCAGATATTCAGTAAGGCAGAAAATGGTAAACATGCATCTCTGTATGTGATGTTTTCAGTATTTAAACACACTTAAATCAAAGATTAATCTTTGAAAATTTCATGCATGTAGCCTCAAAAATGTAAAAGTTATGACTTGTGAAAGATTTTTTGTAGCACAAAAATGAGGACCACACCCACTTTTTAAAGCCTCTATATCTCTGAGACTAATGAAGATACAAGCCTAGAATTTTGCACACAGTCTATTAGACACAGAAACCTGATTTCCTAAAAATATGAAGCAAATCAGAGGAACTTTTCTCTGGAATCAGGTCAATAAAATAACATAGTTTACTGTTTTGCATTTAGTAATTAATACACTTCATTGAGTGCAATACAGTGACATCCTCTAGACATCATCTATCACAGCAGAGTAATGTAATACTTTAATAGCTCAGTGATCTGGCTGTTTAATCTCTCCTAATTAATAAATGTGGCTATAGTTTATTTACTATCTTCTGTGCTGTTTCCTCCGCTGTGTCGAGGTGCTGTAGAAGCGAGGCTGTGAGGGTCCCGCCTTCTTTACCGCCACCTTTCTGCTAAAAACACATGAACAGGATGTGGAGAGTTATTTCACAGATTGAGGCCCAGTCCTGCCTGCTTTCCTCCTGAATACAGTAACAATACTGTTTTATTAGCCTCAGAAAACAACTTTAAATTTGGTACATTTATCAGCTGAAACATGTTCTTTTTTAGTCTTTAGAGTTATTTGTATTTTTTTTTGTACCTTAAACTCATCCAGATGGCCTCTAATTAGCTCGTCCCGTCTAGCTACCTCTTTCATAAGACGGGAAAAAGGAAGATTTGGCAACCTCTGTAAGGAGAATAGATAGAAGCAAAGTAAACTTAAGGTCCAGAATGAAGTTGTAGTACAAATTCATTTTCAGAATTTCATTGGTAAAAATGACTTACTTGTCAGAAATGTAGGCATAACGTGATTTTTCAAATATTATTTTCATTTTAATGGCTCACAAATCTGGAACCTTTATCACTATAAGACACACACTTATTTGTAAAAAATGTGCTATAATAAGAGTAATAAATGGCAAAGTTTGAAAGATCTGATATATTCTGGTGTGGAGATACAGAAGGCCAAATCAAATTAATGAAATTAATTAATTAATGAAAATAAAATTATATCCAAAATAAAGTTCTGACAAAATTAATTTCCAGAAGGAATCTATTATAAAACTAATGTGCAAAATTTATCAATTACTAAATTGATATACAGAATGTGTCATATTTCAAAGGTATTTATTAAATATTGAGGCAGAAATCCTGAGAAAATTGTTTTGCAAAATACCGTATTACAAGATATCAATATATTATTTATCATTTTGTCACTATCTTAGTAAAAACCTTGTAATCTTTTAATTTGTTTTTTTTTCACAGTTTTAAAATTCCAGTCCTTTAACAATGTGCAAAAAATGTGACACTTAAAATATTAAATAAAATGTCAAAATACCTGTCATTTTTTTATTTATAGCATTTTTCTAATATTATATACTGCATTATATTAAATTAATAATTATTCTATATATTATTTTATGTATAATATTGTTTGGACGTTAGTTGTCGTTACTCTGAGCAGAGGGAAGGAGTCCAGCGCTGAGATCCATGGAGAACCCCACAGAGAAACGATTTCATTCAGACAGCCGTGCAGGTTCTGCAGCTCTGCAGAACTTTTCTCATACTAGCAAAGGGAAAAATGGGAAAAATGGGAAAATGGGAAAATGGGATTTTTACACAGATTAGAAAAACTTCGTTTATAAAAAGTAAACACTAACGATGCACCAATGCATCGATCTGAAGGTGGTGGTGTGGCTGCATCAATTTTAGAATCTTACAATCAATTATAATTAATTACATTGATTTTCAATCAAGCTTGTGCTAACTTTTAGCCCAAACTTGGTTATTTGTTTTATAATGTTTTTACACTGCAAAACATGATCTCTTTCAAAGTGGAATGATCTTTGCTGTAGTACATATCTTAGTAGGACTATTATTAGATTATTTAGCTTATTTATAGACTTTCTTACTTGGTTTAAGTGATTTTAGGTAATCAAATCTCACTGTAATAGCAGATAATGTGACTGATTTCAAGCATATTTTTGCAATAATCAAAATTACTCTGCCAATATTGTGAGATAATCTTACTACTGGAAATCACTTGGAACAAGTAAAAACATCTGGAAAAAAGCTAAATAATCTTATAATAAGTGTACAGCAATATCAATATGAGACCTATTAGATATACCAACAAGAGATTTCACTTTGAAAGAGGCTGTTTTTTGTATTGTACATTATATATTCCTCCACTAGATCAACATTCAGTGGACATATTTCCAAATCTTATCAAAATAATCCAGTTAAATCATGATTGAATCAGATTTCATGAGGCTCTGAATTGTTTCCTAATGATTTAAATACTCCCCTGTAGCGTAGACTGTACGTTATATTGCACATTACTAACTGATTTTCCGAATGCTAGAGTAGTGATGATGTTACTGGCTGCTACAGTAAAGTCTTCAGACAGATCCACAGGCTTCTCCCTGTAGTCCAGCAGCACCTGGTCCAGAAACAAACAACAGAACAGTAACAGGCTCTGTTTAGAAAGGAGGACGTTCATATGATCCACACAGTCACTCTGACAGACTGTAATACACTACAGGAAGTGTAGGGGGCGATACGGCTTCTACTGTTTCATTTAAAATGTCTCTATAATGTTCATATGATCCACACAGTCATTCTGACAGACTGTAATACACTACAGGAAGCGTAGGGGGCGAAATGGCTTCTGCGGATTCATTTAAAAAGGCTCTATAATGTTCATATGATCCACACAGTCACTCTGACAGACTGTAATACACTACAGGAAGTGTAGGGGGCGATATGGCTTCTGCGGATTCATTTAAAAAGCCTCTATAATGTTCATATGATCCACACAGTCACTCTGACAGACTGTAATACACTACAGGAAGTGTAGGGGGCGATATGGCTTCTGCGGATTCATTTAAAAAGCCTCTATAATGTTCATATGATCCACACAGTCACTCTGACAGACTGTAATACACTACAGGAAGTGTAGGGGGCGATACGGCTTCTACTGTTTCATTTAAAAAGCTCTATAATGTTCATATGATCCACACAGTCACTCTGACAGACTGTAATACACTACAGGAAGTGTAGGGGGCGATACGGCTTCTACTGTTTCATTTAAAAAGTGCTGGCTGTCTGTACCTGTTTGAGGTGCAGCGCTTGCTTTTCTATAACAGAATGCAGGGACTCAGCAATGCAGCGCTGCAAAGCACTATGGGCAATCCGCCGATGGGCCTTCCATCCTTCACTGTAATCACCCAGAGAGATGCTCCACCCACCACCTGTGACCTTATCACCTGAGAGATACAGGTGAGGAAGGAGGAGGAGGAGATTACAGTGCTGCGTTTTAGTGACAGAAAGTAAAAAGGGAAAAAGCAGAATTGAATGAATGCTAAACGAATTTAGCAGAATGGTGATGGTGAATACTAGCAGGGTGGTGGGAGTAACAGTACCCGTGTATGAAGGTGGTCTTCCTGCAAAGTCTGACCACTTTTTGACCAGGGCCTCACGAATGACCTCACTGCTGTTTAGGATCACCATGGCTGCATGAAAGATAAACTATTGAAGTAAAAAGCTGTATTTTAATTTTTTTTGTGATACTGAGTCATATATCGAGATTCTTTATACTTATACACCGATCAGGCATAACATTCTGACCACCTCCTTGTTTCTACGCTCATTGTCCATTTTATCAGCTCCACTTACTATATAGGTGCACTTTGTAGTTCTACAGTTACAGACTGTAGTCCATCTGTTTCTCTGATACTTTGTTAGCCCCCTTTTACCCTGTTCTTCAGTGGTCAGGACCCTGCTCTGTGAGGGTCCATGGGGGTCCATATATATAAAACAACAAGAAAGCTTTCTTAAAAAATGAGAATGTTTCTCAAAATAATGTATTATTTCAAAATAATAAGATAATGTTTTGGGAAACTTGGCATCTCAAAAATAATGACTTATTGTCTCAAAATACTTAGAAAAGATCTCAAGATAATAACTTGGCCTCTTAAAATAATAACTTGCCATCTCAAAATAATATAATATCTCAAAATAATAACTTTCTGTCTCAAAATAATGAGATAATATCTCAGAATGACAATGTGGAATCTCAAAATCATGAGCTATCTCAAAATAATGAGATAAGATCTCAAATGACTAATCATCACAAAGTAGTCGTGTATCAATTACTTAATAATAAAAAATAATAATTAGCTGCTGTATTTTTTAATGAATTGGTGTGAATGGACGTCCATATGTTTCAGCTGTTAAAGCTTAAAACAGTGTAAACAGATAAAAAGGTTCTCATTAACTAGTGCTGCCGCAGTGGAGGCGGTAGACGTTTCCATAGCGACGGGCCAGTGTGGTGAGGTGTATGGGCAGGTGGTCTCGGGTCAAGTCCAGCATGTTTCCCAGCAGGGGGAGAGCGGGGGGTCCGGGGAGACAGGGAGAGAGAGAGCGAGGGAGCAGACCAGAGAGGGAGTGGGGAGGTTTTGGCACAGTCGCTGGACAAATAAGAGAAAAATATATATTTACTGCATTTTGTGCACATTTGAAAAGGAATTCTTCAGATCTTAGACATTTACAGTGATTCTGTTCTGACCCATTTAAACCCAAAGCATTAATAGAGACGGTAATAAGCTAAATATATATAACATCATCATTCATAGGGCTCTTTCTGTTGGGAGGAGTCTGTCTCTGTCTCAGTGTCTAAATTCACAGTTATGAAAATAATACTTACATTTTGCTTTACTTCAGTGTTTTTTAAAGGATCATATTGATGTATTTTAAAGTGAAGTTAAAAGGTTTTGATTTATAATGAGTTCAATTTTAAAATAAAAAATCCTGTCCCACGTTTTCATGTCACTACCAAAACACAGAGTTTTAGTCTGTAGGCGGGGCCTTATTTTAGCCACGCCCCTGCATTTTAGAGCAGGAAGTGGGGCTGCATCCCTGTCCCTCATGGCCACATGGTGAGCAGTTAGATCTGTTTTGAAGTAAATGTGTCCCAAAGTCTGAAAATCAGTGTGGAACATTAAGAATTGTCACTACCGAAACACAGATTTTCATCTGTTTTAATCAAAAATATTATGAATTTCTGTGTGAACATCTGTTCAAAGCTGTGTTTGCTGGTCATGAACTCCTGAGTTTCTGAGCTCAAAATGAGCTAAAACTGTCACTGAAACAGTCACTACTGAAACAGACACTACTGAAACAGACACTACTGAAACAGTCACTACTGAAACAGTCACTACTGAAACAGACACTACTGAAACAGTCACTACCGAAACAGTCACTACCGAAACAGACACTACCGAAACAGACACTACCGAAACAGTCACTACCGAAACAGTCACTACCGAAACAGACACTACCGAAACAGACACTATTGAAACAGTCACTACCGAAACAGTCACTACCGAAACAGACACTACCGAAACAGTCACTACCGAAACAGACGCTACCGAAACAGACGCTACCGAAACAGTCGCTACCGAAACAGTCGCTACCGAAACAGACACTACCGAAACAGACACTACCGAAACAGTCACTACCGAAACAGACACTACCGAAACAGACACTACCGAAACAGACACTACCGAGACAGACACTACTGAAACAGTCACTACTGAAACAGTCACTACTGAACACAGACACTACTGAAACACTTGGTACAGTTTGGCAGAGTTATGATTACTTTGGGATGTTCAGTCAGTAATTTTAATAAAACATAATTAAAGTTTAGAGTCACTAAGGATTTTAGTCTAAAGTCTAAGACCAGTTAAAATCTAAAATGTGTTTCAGCTCTGACTTTGAAACAATTTGGGACACTCTTAAAAAGATAGTTCTTCAAGGGTTCTTTAGTAAAGAGAATGGTTCTGTATAGAACCATGAACACTCAAAGAACCCTTGGGATGATTAAAAGGTTCTTTGCATCAAGAAAGAGTTCTTTGATGGAAAATATGCATGAATATACTTTAAGCTTGACACTGTAACAATAGTAGAACCTTTTTTTAAAATGGTTCTATATAGCACCCAAAAAGGTTCTACTATTGTTACGATGTCAAGCTTATAACATATCTAAAGCACATTCTCCATCAATCTGAAGAACCCATTCATGATGCAAAGAACCCTTTAATCATGCACATAGTTCATTGAGTGTTCATGGTTCTATATAGAACCATTCTCTTTACTAAAGAACCCTTGAAGAACTGTCATTTTTGAGAGTGTAGAATGATGCTTGTGTATGATAATCCGCTGTATCTGTACTGTACACACTTAAAAAAGATGGTTCTTCAGAGGTTCTTTAGGAAAGAAAGTTGAACATTCAAAGAACACTTTGCATGATTAAATGGTTCTTTGCATGGTGAAATTGTTTTTCAGATTGATGGAGAACGTACTGTAGATGGTTCTACATATATACTTTTTGAAAAAGCTTCTATATAGCACCAAAAAGGGTTCCTTTATTGTTAAAAGCTTGACATCGTCACAACAGCAGAACCCCTTGTGGTTCTAACCTTTATTCACATTTCTTTCTCTTTAAGCAGAAAACGTATCTACATACAAGTTAATGCCTTTGGGAAAGTGTCTAGTGCCCTTTGAGCCCTTTGGGCAGCGTTTTGTTTTGTTTGTTTTTATTTTTTATTAAAATACTCACCATGTTTGATCTGCTGTGCATAAATAAAACTGAAATTCAATGAGAACTAAATGAGGAGGAAATGTGGAGAAAGTGTTCGTGTTCTCACCTTTAGACTGACCTCCATCTGGGCGTATTTGTCTGTGACGCTGTGCTGAAAGATGGACAATTAGCTTCCACACAATGAAGAGCAGAGCGGCCGCTCCCGTGGTCAGCACCGACACAAACATGCTCAGACACTCCTCTATACTGTGCCCGCAGCCTAAACCCACCTCGTCCTTTTATCACCTCCCCCCTCGTCTGTCCCAGCCCTCTGTGTTTTTGTACACCTCCTCTATCAGATCAGGGAGAGGTCAGTGTTGTTGTGGCCTTCAGGCCAATGTCGCACAGAGCAAGAGCAACAGAGAGCTCACGGTGTGAGTCTTATTCATGACGTTACAGTAAACAATAGCTGATAGATTACACCATTCAGGCCTTGAATCCAGATTCCGGTCCTGGATTTCATATTTGCTGGTAGATGTAATGCAGAGTGACCAAACAGTTACATCAAATTCATTCAATTAACCAGCAGTGATTACAAAACACAGGGGCTCTTATTCATCACACATCTTGACAAGTGAAATTATCTTAAATCTACTTGATATTTCTAATATTTCTCATGTTGAGATTATTGTAAGTTTCTTATAGGTTATTAAACATATTTCTAGACATTATTTACTTAAGTGAAATGATCTATATCTTATTATATCTCACTAAAAATCTCCCTTATATTATTGTATCTCACTATGTTGGCAGATAATTTTGCTTCTTTTCGGAAATATGCTCAATTAAATGACTTAAAACAAGTAAAAATGTCTAAAATAAGTTAAATACTCTTGTAACGTTGTTAAACCAATATCAACAGTAGATACATTGACGAGATATCAGATGATTTCTCTTGCAAAGGTGCCATTTTTCCTGTGTAGTGAATTAAAAGCTGTTCGCTATCATTGTGAAATCACCTCTTATGGAAATAAAGAACGCTACCCAGTTAACTTAACACTGGATATGTATGGTCAGGACCAGCACTGGCCTTTCGGGGGCCCTAAGCAGGAATGGTTTGGGGGACTCCTCTGCTTCAGAGTATGTAAACCTTTGGCCTCCAAAAGTGATTGGCATTGGGTGGAAGTGGCCGCTGTTGCTTCTGTCACCTTTACGCAACGTGCTGTAGGGAGTTCCGGCATGCGCAGGAGGGGCTGCGGCGGCAAGGATGCAGCCCTGGATGAGGACTAGGTGAGGACTCCTCAGCACTGAGCTGGGATTGAATGCACACAAGGGACTTGGCTTGGGCCAGTAGGCTGCCTGGAATTTGAAGGGAGGGCTATGTAGTGTCATGATACTGGCCCTGCTGCCTCCTAGAAGCTCAAGAGGCATGGCCATGCGATGGGCCATGCGATGGGCCATGCTGGGAGGCTCATGGTAGGTGCACACTCTCTGGAAAGGTGCTTCTTGCTGTTGTTTATGTGGATGTATGTTGGTTAAAAGATCTGTTATGTGTGTTATTTGTGTTATTTTGTGTCTTGGGTGTATGTTGTTTGTGTGTCTATGGGTGTGTGGGCAGGGGCGGTGGCACTGTGGGGTGGAAGCCTATAGCTACAGGTGACCTCCTCCGCTCTTTGGTTGTGGGGGATGTGCTTTCCTGCCCTGGTGTTTAATAAAGAGCACTTCTTGTGGTGGAAATCATGGCCTCCCCCGTGTCTAACTCTGCACCAACACCACAGTATATCGCACTACAGTGGGCTGAAATGGGGGCCTATTAAGGAGTATTGTAAGGTACAGAGGATGAATACAGTCATTAAGGAGGCTGTACACTGAGCTTCTGTGTGGTTTATTGTATGACTTTAATAGCTGAACTTCATCCTGACTTATTACTCCAAGACTTGGCCTAAAAAGAAGCCATTCACTGGGAATAAAGTGGTGATTCAGCATGTATCATGGATGTAGTTGTAAAGCTGGACAGCCAATCAAAGAGCCTCAGTGTAAATGTCAGTGGAATCCTATTCACAGCCAAACCAAAATCAATCCTTAAACCGCGGTCCAGAGACGGATCCACTGTTAAAACAGCGCTCCTGTGAGCATTTCACTCCCACTGCTGGTCATTCCCAAACACAGGCCTTAATATTTCAGTAACTTATATGAAGCCATTGGTTTGTGGCTTATACAGTTGTGTTGGTGTAGAATATCCCACCCAGACAAAAGCAAGTTGAAAAGAAGAGACTGTGAACAAACTCTAAGGTGGCAGGTTGGTAATGCTGGAGGAGCTGAACAATGTTTATTTTAACTTTAAGACCCAAGGTTACACTCCCTCATCACTCCAGAGCCACAACATCCTCGCCCCACTGAGAACGGCCTGATGCAGCTGCGCTTATCGGATGAGAGCCACGATGATTTTGGAGACACCAAAACCACACAAGCAATCCACACCATCCTCCATCTCCACCACCTCCTCACCCCATCTGAACCTCCCACCAATTCTGGAAAAGCTGGTTTCAGCTGGGACGAGGCTGTCGCTCTCTCTGTCAGTCAGCCCTCAGGTTCAATGAAGACGTTTCTCCTCCACCCTCAACTACTGCCTCAGGGACCCAACAACATGCTGCCATGCTGAACCTCAGCCCTTCTCTGCTGAAAGGGAAGAGGTCACACCATTTTCAAGTAATCTGGAAAACTGATGTGGAGCTGTGTTCCAAAGTCTAGGCTGCACTCCTCGGCCGCTACGTCATAGCAGGCCATTCCAAAGTGAAGGACCCTTCGTACACAGCCTAGAAATGCAGCCTATGTTCTGACTGATTTCAGGGACGTAGCAGATGTTTCCTTCCAGGCCTTTGGTTACCCACAGTTCTCTGCGAACAAGCGCTGAGAAGGAAACAAAAAACAGTACCACGAAAATGGTGGAAAACGAAGCTGTTGGAGCAGAACTTTAAAATGTAAGATGTTCACATCCTTGAATTCGTCTTCGTTACCTTATAAAGTGTAAAACGACTGATTAAAGTATCCGTCCATATCTCGTATTCTATTTAGAAGTATTTGTATGTATGTAGTTTATCGTACTACATAAGATCATCTCCTCCATTTCTGAGAAGAAAGCAACAAACAAAACGCAACAGGCTCCATTTTCTCTCACAACAGGCTCCAGGTTCTCTCACCAGTTCTCTCACCAGTTCCCTCACCAGTTTGGTGCCACTCTGGTGTCGTCACCATGCAGCCTCATTAAGACAGCTCCATTTGTGCGACCGATAGGCTACTAAGGACAGTCTTTATAGGACAGTCCTGCCGAGGACCCACACTTCCTCGGCTGCAGCCTCGGATTTGGAACGCAGCTACAGTGATGATGTCAGCAGTGCATGCTTTCAAAACAAGCTCAGACCCTGATTTCCAGAAATCTCTCCAGGAACAGGGAGTGCAGGGAGTTCATGTCAGGTAATCTGATTATCTCCATCTTATCTGCAGTATGTCAAATATGAGTCACAGCTTTTGGAACAAAGTGCATAGTTAGCTAAGTTTACTCTTCACAAGATTAGATATCTCACAAAGTCCATCTGATTACAGCCCCTGGGCTTCAATTTAGACATTTGGGAATAGCAAAGAGAGGAACAGATCAGCTGCCTGTCTGCATTCGAGAGCCCTAAAATCTAAAGCACTAGTACGTAACCATAATAATAATAATAATAATAATAATAAATTCAACTTATATAGTGCCTTTCACAAACCCAAGGATGCTTTTTTGTAGTGTAAAAAAAATGAAATCTAGAAGACTAAAGAGAAGAAATAAAGGAAGGTTTTTAGCAGAGATTTGAAGGAAGACAAAGAAGAGCAACTACGAAGAGTGGGAGGTAGAGAATTCCAGAGTTTGGGGGCAGCAGCACTGAAAGATCTGCCACCCATAGTAGAAAGCCTAGTTGAGGGAACTGTGAGTCCAGCATTAGAGGATCGGAGAGCACGAGAGGGACAATATAATGAAAGGAGATCAGAAAGGAATGTCAGAGCCAGAACATGTAGAGCCTTGAAGGTAAGAAGAAGGAATTCGTAGCTAATCCTATAACTAATAGGAAGCCAATTCATCTGTCAAAGAACAGGAGTAATATGAGCTGAGCGCTTGGTGGAGGTGAGAACCCTGACTGCTGAGTTTTGGATGTACTGAAGACGATTGATTAGTTTAGCTGGAAGGCCATAGAAAAGTGAGTTACAGTAATCAATGTGAGAGAAGATGAAAGCATTACTCAACATTTTAGCGTCAATATCACTCAGCATAGGGCGTAAGTGTGCAATGTTATGCAAATGATTATGAAAAAACGCAGTTTTGATGACGAGCTTAATGTGAGACTCAGAAGTAAGAGATGAATCAAGAAGACAGCTCTTAACAAATTGGGCTGGCTTAATATCGACACCATCAATGTTGACTGAAAAGTTCAGTACCTGGGAAAGTGAGGTTTTAGCTCCAACTAACAGAACCTCGGTTTTATCAGCGTTTAGTTGGTGTAGGTATGGACTCTGATCTGTTTTAGCAGTCAAAGCAGTTACTAAATCAGCTTTAGAACATCATCAAGATCAGAGATGTTCTGACACGCAGACCTGGAGAACCTCATCCACGCCTTCCTTTCTAGCAGGATTGATCACTGTAATGGTCTCCTAACTGGACTCCAGAAAAAGACCATTAAACAGCTTCGGCTGGTTCAGCATGCAGCTGCCAGAGTCTCACTAGGAGTAAAAGAAGGAACACCCCCCCCACCATTTTTAAATCCCTTACACTGGTTACCAGTCTGTTCCAGAGTAGACTTTAAGGAGCTGTTACTGCTCTATAATGTCTTAATGGTCAGGAGCGTATTTATCTGACCCGCTGCAGCGATATGAGCCGAGCAGAACTCTCAGATCATTAGGAACTGGTCAGTCAGTCCTGCCGAAGGTGAAGACTAAACATGGAGAAGCAGCGTTTAGATACTGGGCTGCTCTTAAATGGACCCAGTGGACAGAGAGCATTAGAAGAGCCGACACTGGACACTTTAAACCAGCCTGAAAACGTTCCTGTTAGAGTTTTCAGTATTTAAACACTGTTAGCTCTGCTGCACTTCTCTCCTCTAACACCGCTCTATTATCATCATTTCAGCTTTAATTTGATTTTTCATTATCCAAGTTATTTTTTAATTTGAATTTTAATGTAATGATTGCTTTCTATTAAAATCTATCATTTTATGTTTTTAATTTCTGTTCTCCTTCACTTTGTTTTTGAATGACTTCATATTTTCTCATTCATAAAGCACTTTTAATAACAGCAGTGTATGAAAGATGCTGTACGAATAAACTTGTCGTTTTTGTGTGTGTTTAAGTGTGTACAGGTGTGTGTGTGTTTAAGTGTGTACAGGTGTGTGTGTGTGTGTACAAGAGTGTATTTGTGTATTCAGTGTTTATTACTGTGTAATAACTTTGTAAATAGGTGTGAGTGTATGTCCTGCGTATGAGTGCAGGTGTGAGGGGTGTCCATAGTGACATCATCAGTGCAGTTTATTGAACACTCCAGTTTAGAATGTTAAGGAGATTTGAATTTTTCCAAACATTCCTACTCAAAAGTTTGGGGAGGTTGTTTTTCTGAATGTTCCTATAGAATGTTGGGGGGATTGGAATTTTTCTGAACATCATGATTTAGAATTTTGAGGAGATTTGAATTTTTCCGAACATCCCAATTTGACTTCATTTTTTCTAAACATTCAGATTTAGAATATTGGGGAGATTTGAATATTACTGAACACTTTCCTATTTAAAATATTTTGGAAATGTACATTTTTCTGAACATTCTTATTTAAACTGTTGAGGAAATTATTTTTCAGAATATCCTGATTTTGATTCCTATGGGATAAAATATCAACTTTGAATGGCTGCTGTATGAAGACAAAACATTCGATCAGTCCCAAAAGTACACCTTTCTCGTATCCTGCACAGCTCAGTGGTTCTAGCTTAGTGGTTCTAAAAGTCATTTTATTATAATATAATAAGAATAACAGTGAGCTGCGATTGTTAAACCAAACTGAAGGAACCAAACAAACTGAACTCTGACGTCCAGGTTGGTCAACTGTTGTTGTGCTTTATTTGAATTTCTACAAAACCTCTTAAAGAGACGTCACATGTAAAAAACAACACACATTCACAGAGAGCTTCTCTAAACCACTAACAGGGCCTGGAACGACCAACAGGGGACAAAAGAGTGGAGATCAACGAGAACACATGAGACCTTTAGTCTGTAACCTTTAACATCCAACAGAATGAACAGTGCATTCATTTCAGCAGCAGAGAAACTGCTGGAGAGTTATGAGAAAATACTTATAATACTTAAAAACATAATATACACTGTATTTCTAAAAGTTTCCTCTGAAATGAAGGTGTTAATAGTGAGTCTGTGCTGCAGTAACAGCCTCTACTCCTCTGGGAAGGCTTTACACTAGATGTTGAACATTGCTGTGAGGATTTGATTGAGCATTAGTGAGGTCAGGTACTGATGTTGGATGGTCAGTTCTGGATCACCCAACTCATCCCAAAGGTACTGGATGGAGCTCCATCACTCCAGAGAACACAGTTCCACTGCTCCACAGCCCAATGCTGGGGGGCTTTATACGCCTCTACACTCAAAAAAAGATGGTTCTTTAGTAAAGATAATGTCTCTGTATGGAACCATGAACACTCAAAGAACTATTTGCACACTTAAATGGTTCTCTGCATGGTGAAATCATTCTTTGGCTTGATGGACAATGTATATGGTTCTATACAGAACCTTTTTTTGGTGCAATACAGAATCTTTTCTTCAATTAAACATGAAATAGTTCTAGAGAGCACCAAAAATAGAACCATATATGCACATGGTTCTTTGAGTGTGGAACCATTGTCTTTACTAAAGAACCCTCGAAGAACCACCTTTTAAGAGTGTAGCCCATGCATGGCCATTGGACATGGTGACTTTAGGGCATCCCATTCTATTGGTCAGTGCTTTTCCATGGAGATTAAAGCTGTGTCAGTAACGGGTGACCTTAAAGAAGCTGAGTTTCAGTCAGTAGAAGGACTGTCCGGATACTTTTGGCCAATTTAAACATTAAATCTGGGATATAAAAACTGCAAAACGAACAGTTAATTTATAGTATATTGTTTGCCTCGATAGTGAAAGAGGTCAGTGTGCAGTAGAGCTGTGTGCAGCGCTGGTGTGTGGCTCGGCTGGGTGTTGGGGCTGTACAGTGTGTTTTCAGCCCTCAGAGCTTCAGAGAGGCCGGCCGCAGCTTCATCTCGGTGAACGGGATGGAGACGTCTTTACCCTTCCAGTCTATCCACACCACTCCCTGACAACCCAACACAAACAGGAAACAGGTCAGCAATTTCAAATATCACCTGTCAGGTGAAATTATCTTAAATTTAGTTGATATATAATATTTCTAATGTTGAGATTGAGATCATTTGACTTATTTCTAGACATTTTTACTGGTTTCTAAGAACCGTTTTTTGGTGATACATAGAATCATTTTCATGCTTTAAGTTCTTTGCATGGTGAAATGGTTCTTCAGATTGATAGAGAATGTGTTGTATGTGGTTCTATATAGCACCAAAAAGGGTTCTTCTATTGTTTACAGACTTGACATCATAACAATTAGCAGAACCTTCTATATAGAACTATATACAACACATTCTCCATCAATCTGAAGAACCATTTCACCATGCAAAGAACCATTTAAGCATGAAATGGTTGTATGTAGAACCATTCCCTTTTCTAAAGAACGCTTGAAGAACCATCTTTTTTAAGAGTGTAAATTGGAAGATCATTGGAATTTTGCTTGAAACCAGCAAAATGATCTGCCAATATAGTGAGATCTACTTACTAAATAAAAAGACTTAAAACCGGAAAATAATGTCTAGAAATATGCCAAGAATCTTGTAATCTTCCAAAAACTGCCTAAAAAGTTAGAAATTCTAGATGCATTGACTCGATCTGAGATCATTTCACTTGTGAAGGTGCCAGTTTGTGTGGTGTGTCCAGTACAACAGTGTTATGAATAGTGAATGAATGACGTCTGTATATGGTTAAGCCAGGTGTTCTTCATGGGTAAATGAGGTTCTCATACCTGGTTCTCAGAGAAGGTGGCGTAGAGGCCGTTCAGATTGGCTTTGTAGCAGTTTTTATACCACCAGCCCCCCATGTAGGCCTTGGCACAGTGAATGCTGAGGGGGTTCGGATCCTTATCTTTAGTGGAGAATGGACGACCATTGTGGTACCTCATGGAATCACCTGCAAACAGAGACACACATGAAAAAGGGGGCTAACAAAGTACAAGAGAAACAGATGGACTACAGTCTGTAACTGTAGAACTACAAAGTGCACCTATATAGTAGAAACAAGGAGGTGGTCATAATGTTATGCCTCGGTGTATAAGTATACATACATACATATGCATTTATTGCCACTGTCAGAAAGGCCATGTGTGCTCTCTAGGACCCCCAGCTACGGACAGCTGTAGCATCACCAGGGATCGATCTCGCGATCTCCTGATGACAGGGCCAACGCTTAGACGGTTGCGCCACTTGGGAGCCCAACTCAGTGGCTTTAAACTTGGCACTGTCATAGGATGCCACCTCTGCCACAAGTCAGCTTGTGAAATTTCTGCTCTGCTAAAGCTGCCCTGGACAACTGTAAGTGCTATTACTGTGAATGGAAGCAACTAGGAGCAACAACAGCTCAGGCCACGAAGCGGTAGACCACACAAACTCACAGAGCGGAGCTGCTGTAGCAGGTAAAAATTACCCATCACTGACTACAAAGTTCCAAACTGCCTCTGGAAGCAAAATCAGCAAGAACTGAGCCTCAGGAACTTCATGAAATGGGTTTCCATGGCTGAGCAGCTGAACACAAGCCTAAGATCACTATGCACAATGACAAGCGTCGGCTGGAGGGGTGTAAAGCGCCGCCACTGGACTCTGGATCAGTGGAACCGTGTTCTCTGGAGTGATGAATCAGCTTCTCTGTCTGTCAGTCAGACGATGAGTCTGGGTTTGGTGGATATCAGGAGAACGTTACCTGCTAGAATGCAGAGCCAACAGTACAGTTTGGTGGAGGAGGGATGATGGGCGGGGCTGTTTTTCAGGGTTTGGGCTCTCAGTTCCAGTGAAGGGTGATGTTGATGCTGCAGCACAAAGACATTTTACACAGTTATCTGTTTCCAGCTTTGTGTCAGCAGTTTGGGGGAGAGCCTTTCCTGTTCCAGCATGACTGAGCCCCAGTGCACAAAGCAGCTCCATAAAGACATGGAGTGACCAGTTTGGTGTGGTGGAACTCCAGTGGCCCTCACAGACCTCAACCCCACTGAACACCTTTGGGATGAACTAGAACGGAGATTGTGAGCCAGACCCTCTCGTCCAGCTTCAGTGTCTGACCTCACAACTGCTCTTCTGACTGAATGGACTCACATTCCCACAGACTCTCTCCAACATCTTGTAGCTTCCCAGAAGAGTGGAGGCTGTTATAAACTCAAAGGGGGGCAAATCAATATTAATGTCCATGGTTTTGTAATGGGACATCCAACGAGCTCATATAGGGGTGGTGGTGGGTGTCCACATACTTTTGGCCATATAATGTATATATCATTGTTGGATCAAAACATCCTAAGTTTTGATATAAGTTAATGTAAAAATGTTTCATTTTAAGTCATTTAAAACTGTTTCTATTGGCCCGTTTGTGACAGGACATAAAGAGCAGCTGGTATTTCATTGAGTGCAGAACCTCGTGGCTGGTCACACATTTTGAGTTACTGTGCAGTTAATGTCTTACATAATCAACACCGCAGGCAAACAGATCAACAAACTGTTTGTTTTTTGTTTTTAAAGCTGGCTGAACACTGTTTTGTTCTGTGTTCTCACCCGCAGTGCCGGAGTACCCAGACAGCATGACGGCGTAGTGATTGGCCTCAGATTCCACAGTGAAGTTGGAGTAGTGAGCGAAGGCCGTGTCATTGCCATCATGTAGGTCGATCCTCAGGCTCATCGGAGTCAGGCTGGTCAGACTGTGGAGGACATCGTTTCCTGAAGGAGGGAGATGAGCCTTATGAATGTGGAATATTACGGAACAGTGTGATTATGTTTCAAAATCTACATAGAAAATAAACAGCGAAATATTCAGTATACACTCGTGTGCAAATGTTTGGGCACCCAAGGTCAAATTCCATTTAAAAATAATACACTTCTGCACAATTTTAGATAAGATGATACTTTATTGTTCATTTTCACAGAAATGTATCCAGCACCAACCCACTCAAACAATTTCTGCTGGTAAATTAACGAGTATGAACATTATGAGTTGGTTAAAACTGGTTTATCTGGGCAGTTGATTTATTCAGTTCAATCGCCAGACTTAATTTAACGCAGTATTGATTAGATAAAGCCAGTATTGGATGGTGACTGTAAATACTGGACTTCCACCAGGAGGGATTAGGAGATAATTAAGATAACAGAAACTCACACGGAGATACGTATCCGATCTAGGACCACATATGAAAGTGGCTCAGATCGGATTTGAAAAGATCAGATTTGCATCCACACAGCTCTGAAAACATCACATCTGAGTCACATTAGGGCAAAAAATCGGATTTGTGCCACTTCAGCCTGGTAATGTGAACGTAGCCTAAGACTTTTGTACAGTACTGAATGTGATTATGTAATAATACATCATTAGTGTGTCTTCCTATTGTATCAACATTTCATGATGGACCAACAGAAATGGTCCAAAATCACTTGGAATAAAATTTTGCTACATTAATGTTCATTAAAGGAATGTTTTAGAGAGTTAAAGAGTTTTAAATATTAGGTTTTCTCCCTCCACATTGAGGATATACATTTTTAAAATCATCGACTGAACCATCTCTAGTGACACTACGTCACGAGTCCAGCAGTGGGTGTCTTCAAATACTCTAAAACAGGGTTTCTCGACCACAAGTGGGCCGCAAAGCACCCTTGTGGTCCTCCGGCCTATACTGAGAATGAGACAATGGTCCATAGTGGGCTACCGAGGGTACTTTGTCATAAACATCAGTGAAGAATACATTAATACAAGCCATGCAACAACGGTGCTTCACCTGGTTTTAGCTTGTCTCTAGAAACAAAATGTACTGCCCCAAAGTTTCAATAGTCCATTCGCGAGTGAATAATTTTGCTTAATTTGCCACCATCTGCCTGATTTCAGATATAAACAAGCCTAATCTGTTGATATTTAACGTTCAGGGTAAACACGGCATGTTGTGGCACCCAAAAGTTGCTTTTTTTAAGCCAAAAGGTTTTTTGTTGTTGTCCTGTCGGCCTTCATGCCTTCTAGTGATAAATAGGTGGACATTGAGGTGGAAAACGTCGAGACCCTCTGCTTTAAGACATACATTTTGATTGTAAACTGAAAATCTTACCAAGCCAAAACTCTGCAGTCAGGAGTCCGAAGCCTTTACTGTAATCCTTCCAGCCTCTGAAGAAATCTGTAGATCCATCGACTCTCCTCTGGAAGACCTAGAAAACACACGCCAGCTTAAAACGTGAGGATGGTAAGAGCGCTCCTCGTCTGGTGCTGGTTTAGCTGGTCACCCAGCATGATCATACCAGTAACCAAAACACAGCATATGCAAAAGAAAACTATAGTGCGATTAACTGGAAGCTGGAAAAATTAAAATTGAATTTAAAATTATTATTGTGAGAGCGCCCCCTGCTGTTTAACAGGGCGTCTGATTGACTTTAAAGCATGCAAATGGTTCTTTGCGTGTTCATTATTACCCACTTATCTGACCGTTACCTCACTTACCTGCCTTATTGCCCCACTTACTTGACTGTTACTTCACTTACCTGCCTTATTACCCCACTTATCTGACTGTTACCTCACTTACCTGCCTTATTACCCCACTGATCTGTTAGCTCACTTATCTGACTGTTACCTCACTGATCTCTTTCTTTACTTCTTTACTATACACCCTTTTAACTGCTGCACAGGACAGGATTTAGGAGGTTTAGTCTAGTTAGGATGTTTGTGTGATGCTGTTTTCTTATCTGGGGTTAATGATGAGATTATGAAGGTAGAAACTGTTATTCTGTAATAGATACTGTCCTGAATTCAGTCGTCATGGAGACTAAACAGATCAGATTTCAGAGTTAAGATGTTTCTGTAATTCAGCCCCAGCATCATGATAACTGCAGCTGCTGCTGACCAGCATCCAATCGCAACATGTGCTGCTCTGTGCTGTTTTTTCTGGCAGGGGAATCAAATACTGAAGCTCTGTGAAAGTGATTATCAGAGTGAAGGTCCAGCGTACCGTCCAGCCTCCTCCTTCGGTGTCCATATCACAGTAAACCCACACGGGCTCCCCGTCCTTCCCCTCGGGGTAAACCTCAGCCTCTCCGGACTCCTTCACCCCGTTCAGCTGCACCTGAGAGCAGTCTGTGGGGAACGGGTACGGCACCTGCGCTGGAGGACAGGACGGAGTGGACCGGGCAGAGTTAGAGGAGCCACAGCTGAAGCCAACATCAGCCACATGCTTAAAAAAGATGGTTCTTCAAGGGTTCTTTAGTAAAGAAAGTGGTACTATATAGAACCATGAACACTCGAAGAACCCTTTGCATGATTAAAGTTCGAATGGGTTCTCCTTTTTGAAAATGGCTCTATATGGCACCAAAAATAGTTATTCTATTGTAACAAAGCTTGACATCGTAACAACAGCAGAACCCTTTTGGTGCTACACACCCCGTCTCGTCTCCAGGACTTTATTTTACTGTTCTGTTTAAAACATTCGGTTATGAAAAGGTACAAATACGAACTTTTCACCTGTAAACACTTATTTAAGGTTCACAGTTAGACCTTAAAACCTCTGTTGGAGCTTTGAGGGAACATTTACACTGTTTGTACCTTGATGATGAGAACAGTACCTGAACAGAACCTTTATTCTAACAGTGTAAAACGACTGTAGGTTTCCTTTAAGATACATCAGAAACCAAAAAAGGGTTTTTTCTAGTCACTCAGGTTCTATTTTGTGAGTTCCAGCTTTTCCAAAAATTGAATTTCGTGTACTGTGAAAATATGTTGAAGTATCATGATATAATATTTCTGCCAGCTCTACTGACTAATAATTCTGAAGGAGGAATGTTGCTCAGCTCTACGACTTACCGGTGGTAAAAGCAGTGGAGACGATGCTGACGTACTGTCCTTCGCTCTCTCCGTCCACTCTCACTGTGTAGTTAGAAAACGCCACCAGGTCAGTCAGCTCATACCGGGTCACAGTTGGGTTCAGGATCACTTCCTGTTCATTTAGAAAGCATGAAACATGTTAGGCTTGTCCATTAATTATGACACAGACTGTATCGAAAAGTAGATATTAAATCAAGGATTTCAAATGATGCTCAAATCAATGATATTCACCTTAACTTCCTGTCTGTGCTGATATGTAAGCCTGTAGCTTCTGAAAGCCAAACGTGGAGATTTCCATGAAATCACAGCTGAATTGAAGGTGACTTCACTGGGTGCCACAGCCTGGAGCTTCACTCCTAAAATCACACTCAAAAATATTACAAATAATGACATAAAACCCACAAATTCACACCGGATTAAAATCACTCCACAATTATTACTGTAAAACTACACACACTGCAGATTCACACTGGATTAAAATCACTCCACAATTATTACTGTAAAACTACACACACTGCAGATTCATACTGGATTAAAATCGCTCCACAATTATTACTGTAAAACTACACACACTGCAGATTCACACTGGATTAAAATCACTCCACAATTATTACCGTCAGACTGTAAAATGGAAAAGATTCATACTGGGTTAAAATCATATAAAGGTAGAGACAAGAAGTTGCTGGTCATTGAAACGACTTCATGTTTATTAATAAATGTCTTACCGCTTGTTGTTGAGAAGGTTGTGGAGATGGACCTGCTCTGGAGGTTATTGATTTGGCTGATGATCTTCACTGTGTAGAGGGTGAATCTCTGAAGGCCTCTCAGCTGGTGCTCCACTGAACCTCCAGACAGCATGACCATCACGGTCACATTAGGGGCTGTAAAGAAGGAAACACTGGATTAGACAAGAAACGAACGAAGCTAGAAAACAGAACTCGTCAGGACGAAGGACCGAAACACCAACACTGAGCTCCACTCACACTTTGCAGACCCGTAGCTGAGGATGTAATGGTCAACTTTAGCTCCTGCAGGCTTCCATGTTAGCAGAGCTTTAGAGTCTGTGATGTTCACTGCCTGAAGGTCAGTGGGAGGGTCAGGCACTAGAAAAGATAAAGCTTGAAATTACTCTGTAATAGCACCATTTTTCCAATATACTGCAAACCTTTAACCTCTCTCACATAACGTATACCTGTAATAACGGAGGCTGTGATTGGCTCGCTCTCCAGTGTGTCCAGAAGTGACCTCACACTAATTTCGTAAAAGGAACCGGCGGACAGTTTGGAAATGAGAACGTGGGACAGCTGGGAATCTACAGACATGGATCCAGTCTCTCCTGAGATGAAAACATGGAAAATTAAAGCAATATTCTCTTTGTGACTCATATCACAGTATAGAAGCAGAAAATGGTCAGAACACTAATGTCCAAAAATATCCGGACACCCCTTCCAGCGTTTCTTCTGAAATGAAGGTGTTAATAGTGAGTCTGTGCTGCAGTAACAGCCTCTACTCTTCTGGGAAGGCTCTAGATGTTGAAGATTGCTGTGAGGATTTAATTGAGCATTAGTGAGGTCAGGTACTGATGTTGGATGACCAGTTCTGGATCACTCCAACTCATCCCAAAGATGTTCAATGGTGCTTCATCGTTCCAACCCATTCCAAAGGTGTTCAATGGAGCTCCATCACTCCAACTCATTCCAAAGATGTTCAGTGGAGCTTCATCATTCCAGGCCTTTTCAAAGGTGTTCAGTTTCATCACAGACAACTTTGATTGTTTCAAGAAATAATATTTAAAACAATTGAAATTATCCACCAATAGAATACGACAATTTCTCTAGATAAAATCCTTAAAATGAGTAAAAAAGAAACAAGTTAAATAATCTCATCATATTAGATATTTAAGATCATTTCACTTGCCAAGATGTCATTTTATGCAGTCTAACACCTCCGTCAGCAATGGGAGCACATTAAAATAGCTGAGACAACTAATTCAGAGAGACGTCTGGACAAATAAAAGATCACAGCCATCCACAGTACCATTGGCAGTGTTGGTGTATGTGACCCTGAATCCTGTGACGATGCTTTTAGGCTTGGTCCAGGACACAGAGAGAGATGCTTCTGTGATATTGCTGAACATCATGTCTGTCGGGGGTTCAGGACCTGTAGAAGGACGACAGACAACAGTGTGACCAGTCCAAACACAGCATGAGGAACATCATAGATCAGTAGAGAGATGTTTAACTGTATTTGAGAAACCTTTCTCTTTATTCATGTCCAAATATGTGGGACATTTACTCTGCAATAAAAACCACCGTCTCAAAAATCTCATTATGTAGTGAAAGTCTGCAGTGAAAGAGACTGGATTCCAACTTTTAGTTGACAGGCAAAGTGAGCAAATGTTCTTATAGATAAAAATCACGGACTACGTGGCTCACACTAGCATCCTAAACCACTCTGGCTGCAGATAAACGTTAAACATGGTGCTAATCTGCTCATCCTGAACAACTTCGCAGGTGTCAGATAATTGGTAGGAAGCTGTAAATAAAACTGAAGAGAAGTTGGATGAGTACAGAAAGATGAACAGAGCTGTAGAAGATACTACAATGACTTAGAACCCTGTAGAACATCAATAATTAAGTTATACACTGCAAAAAATGAAATCTTAGCAAGTGAAAACATCTTAAATGTGGTTATTATATCTGACATCATGAATTTTTTAAGTATTAAGTATTAACAATAAGTATTTTCATCTAGTAAAAGTGGCATATCATTTGACTAGTTTTGAGAAAGAATGAAAATATTTTTGCTTATTTCAAGAAATAATGCTTAAAACAAGTAAAATGATCTGCCAATGGAATAAAACACTTTCATAAGATAAAATTACTCAAAACAAGTAAAAATGTCAAGAAAGAAGTGAAATAATCTTATAATATTCTTACAGCAGTTTCATTATGAGAAATATTACATTTATGGACTACTTTTAAGACGTTTTCACTTGCTAAGATATAATTTTTGCAGTGTAATGAGATGAATATCCAGTACACTGCAAAAAATAGTATCTTGTCAAGCAAAATGATCCTAAATCTAGGCAAAAAATCTAATATTTCTCCTGTTGAGATTGCTGTAAAATTAATTTAAGATTATACAACTTATTTCTAGACATTTTCTACTTGTTTTGAGTAATTTTATCAAGTAAAATTGTCTCACTATATTGGTTTGCTTTATGCTTGAAACCAGCAAAATGATCTACCAGTATATTGAGATAATTTTACGCAACATAATTACTCAAAACAAGTGAAAAGTGTCTAGAAATAAGCTAGATGCCCTTATAATAAGTGCACAACCATCTTAAAATTGGAAATGTTAGATATATCAACTGGATTTAAGATCATTTCACTTGACAAGACACCATTTTTGCAGTGTATATCTCATGCAAACGATTATAACTGTATTAATTATCATTTTATTCAGCACTCATTCAACAAGAAACCCTCAAAATCTTCACATGCACTGCAGTGAAGCCTGTTTAAGTAACGTGCGAGTTTACCTGTGGAGACGAAGAGCCGCTGGAGTTTGGAAGCTCCTCCAGGCCTGGAGCTGTACAGGGACACTAAGTACCGCGTCTGGGGCCTGAAGGTTCCTGAAATGAAACGAGCGAGCGGTTCCTGACAGAACCTGGGTGAACTTCTTTGTGCTCTTCCTGTCAGCTTTTCCACTGTGGGCTTTGGAAGTTCTGTTTGAACCGCGGATCTCGGCCTCGTTCCCAGCGACAGTTCCTTTATCCTCGGCTTCCTGGGCATCATCCTCGTCTTTACCTGCAGCTGGAACTTCCCTCCTTGTTACTGTGAAGTTCCTGAAGGCTCCTTGAGGGGCTTCCCATGTGATAACAAAGCCAGTGGCGGTGATGTTGTGAACCTCCACAGATCCGATGGCTAACTTGGTGGTTTTAGCCTCAGCGTTGGCGACGCCTGCACCACCCTCCACCTTCATCTTCATAGACTCTCTCAGGGACGTCATCACCTCAACTTGGAGCTGCTTCTTGTCTTTTTCAGAGGGAAGTGTGATGGTGGCATCTGCCTTTTTCTTTCCCGATGCCTCTTTAAGAAGCGTGGCATTTGCCTGGGATACATTTCCTGTAGAAACTGTCACGTTTACGTGCTTTTCCACCTTTTTCCTTCCAGACGTTACTCCTTTAAGAGGTGCTGTCTCATTGACGTGGGATAACTTTTCTTTTTCAGTAGAGACCATTATATCCACGCCGCTCGCCGCCTTTTTCTTTTTATCTCCATCTTTCAGAGCTGTCGTCTCACTGCTTCGTCGTGAAGTCTTGTCTTTGCTATGAGACGCTGTCGTGTTTCCATGGCTCTCTAGCTTTTCCTTCCTGGACGCTCTTTCCCCAAGACCTGCTGTAACGTTACCCTGGAGTTGCTTCTTGCTTTTGTCATCAGAAACGATGATGGTGCTCATTTTCTTCTTTCCGGAAACTTCCTCACTGGCCTGGTGCTGCTTCTTGTCTTTTTCAATGGACGACGTTATGTTTACATGCTTTTCCACCTTTTTCTTGCCCACTTTCGGAAGCGTGCTGCCCTGGAGTTGGGTTTTGTCTTTTTCAACGGTAGTTGTGATATTTACATGCTTTTCAACTGTTTTCTTTCCGGATGTTTCTTCTTTGAGAACTGTGGCGTTGACCTGTTGTGGCTTTCTGTCTTTTTCGATAGAAGAAACCACGTCTATTTGCTTTCCCACCTTTTTCTTGCCAGACAATCCTTCTTTAGGAAGTGTGGCGTTGCTCTGGGATTGACTTCTGTCTTTTTCAATGGAAGCCATTACGTTAACATGCTTTTCAGCCTTTCTCTTCTCAGACGCTTCCTCTTTGAGAAGTGTGGCATCGACCTGGTGCGCTTTCTTGTCTTTTTCAATGGAAGAACCTCCATTTACTTGCTTTTCCACCTTTTTCCTGCCTTCTTTAGGAAGCGTGGCATTGGCCTGGAGTTGAGTTTTGTCTTTTTCAATGGCAGTCATGACATTCACATGCTTTTCTACCTTTTTCTTTGTTTCTTTGAGAGCTGGTATCTCATTGGCTTGTTGTAACTTCTTGTCTTTCTCAGTGAAAGTAGTTATATTTCCATGTTTCTCCACCTTTTTCTTCAGAGTTGTGTCTTCTTTGAGAAGTGTGGCATTGACCTGGTGAAGCTTTTTGTCTTTTTCAATGGAAGTGGCTACATGCACTTGCTTTTCTACCTTTTTCTTGCCATCTTTGGGAAGTGTGGCATTTCCTGGGAGTTGAGTTTTATCCTTTTCAATGGAAGATGTTACATCTGCATGTTTTTCCACCTTCTTCTTGCCAGATGATCCATCTTTGGGAAGTGTGACATTTCCTGGGAGTTGAGTTTTATCCTTTTCAATGGAAGAACTTACATCTACATGTTTTTCCACCTTCTTCTTGCTGGATAATCCATCTTTGGGAAGTGTGGCATTTCCTGGGAGTTGAGTTTTATCCTTTTCAATGGAAGAACTTACATCTACATGTTTTTCCACCTTCTTCTTACCAGATAATCCATCTTTGGGAAGTGTGGTGTTGCCTGGGAGTTGAGTTTTATCCTTTTCAATGGAAGAACTTACATCTACATGTTTTTCCACCTTCTTCTTGCTGGATAATCCATCTTTGGGAAGTGTGGCATTGCCTGGGAGTTGAGTTTTATCCTTTTCGATCGACAAGGTTACATCTGCATGCTTTTCCACCTTCTTCTTGCCAGATGTTCCCTCTTTGAGAGTTGCTGTCTCATTGCCGTGAGTTAACTTCTTGTCTTTGGTAGAAGGAGCCATCACGTTCACATGGCTATCAGGCTTTTTCTTTCCACTTTTGGGTGCCGTTGTTACGTCACTGTGGAGTAGCTTCTTATCCTTTTCAGACGATGTGACATTCAGGTGACTGTCTGTCTTCTTCTTTCCGGACGATCCTTCTTTAAGAAGAATGGCATTGCCCTGGAGTTGAGTTTTGTCTTTTTCCATGGATGTGGTTATATTTACGTGTTTGTCCACCTTCTTCTTTTCCTCCTTCTTTAGGAAGCGTTGCATTGCCCTGCAGTTGGACTTTGTCTTTTTCAATGGAAACTGTCCCATTTCCATGTTTCTCCACAGTTTGCCTCCCAGATGCTCCTCCTGTAACAACCTTCTTGTCGTTTTCTGTGGATGTCACGTCGGACTGAGGAAGTTTCCCTTTTCCGGAGCTTACTTTGATGGTGACATTTGCTGAAGCTTTGGTCCCTTTCGCCAAGCTGGACAAGACTTTAGAGGTTCCATTCAGCTTCTTCTCAGTGCTTTGTGTCACGTTCTGGTTCACAGATACATCTTTAAGCTTTTCCTGCTTTGTGCCAAGTTTCTCTGCCGATTCTTGTTTAGTTGACGCTTTTATCGTGAGGTCAGTTTGTGATTGTTTGTCTGATTCCATTTTTATGACCGTTGTTTTGCCTCGTGTTGCTTGCTCTAGACGTTTTCCATCTCTCAGAAGAACCTGGCCCTCGTTCCTGCCCCTCGTTTCGTTGTCCTGGTCTTTGCTGGTCACCGTAGCTGGCTTGGTCGTACTTGGCTTTGCAGTCGGCTCTGCTTTCTTCTCTTTCTTTGGCTCTTTCTCATCATCCACTTTCTTCTCAAGAATCATCTTGTCTACCTTCGTCTTCTTCCCAGCGGATGTGTCTTGTTTGACAGCATCGCTCTCAGACACCCTCATGGCCACAGTTTCCACGGTCAGCTTGCTTTTCTTGTCAGCACCTGATAAACATGGGAAAAAGATATTAAAGAGAAAAACAACTGACCCACCCAGTGAGTTGAAATCAGTGCATGCATTCACAAATGTAAACAAACAAACAAACAAACAAATAAATACATGCTGTAATTGCTGTACTTTATTTTTCCAAATACTCTATTTCGCTTTGAGACCTGTTCTAAGTGCATTATGTGTTTGTTTGTTTATTCTTTTTTTTCTCTTTTATCTTCACTGAAAAAGTACTAAACAAAATAAAATAATAGCTGTGAGTGAAACGGGTCTCCGTCTCGTCACAGAGCATCATCACTGAACACCAACTGGAGCTCAAGTTATGCTCTTTAGTAAAGGCAATGGTTCTATATAGAACTGTAGGCCGCAGTTCCTTTTCCCTGCCACTGGGTGGCGTTTTTGCTTTAAGCTGTTAGTTAATTTGCTGCACAGGAAGCAGGAAGTTACAGTCTTGTGTTGTGCTTTGTGAAGGTAAGATGTTAAGTTCTGCATCCAGCTAAACTTATTGCTTTATTAAGCCATCTATGTTCAAATTTTGCTTAAAAATCCTGTAAAATGTATTGTGACTCATCTACAAAGAGTATTTTGTTCCTTTTACGAAATGATGTATGTTATTTTTGCTAGTTTAGTAAAATATATCTCAGTAGAGGCAGCCACATTAATAAGCATGGTTATGAGGCACTAGAGCCATTGTTTTGCATAGTATGGATGCTTTGTTTGTTCTTATATTTATTTTATTTTATTTATTTTTTATTTAACAATATCCAAAAAAATGACAGTCTTGTGTTGTGCTTTGTGAAGTGACTCTGCTGGCTGCTGGAGGACTGTGCTGTGAACGTGTGCCTAGCTGCTATTGAGAGTTATATGGATGCCGAGCCCAGGTTTCCCAAAGTGCTGCATGTGAAAAGCCAGTTGTCGAATAAACTGCTGCTACTGTGCTGCGTTAAAAGAACTTCTGGTGTCCAGTCTCCCTCCTTTCCCAAAAGAAACAACATACACAACGCAGAGGAAAAGTTCCATAGAGGGTGGACTGAGTGTGCAGATGGTGGTGCACACGTGACACACAAGGGTTACATCTTTTGGTGCCCTGACCCGGATCGCAGCTAACAGTGCTCAGATACCCAGACAACTAGAGGAAGGGGACCTCATCAGAAAAGGAAACTATATCCTTTGGACTTTTAACTCCCTTTTATTATTTTGAATTGTCTAGACAGCACAGTTGATGACAAATATGCTGAATTGGTAATAAACCTGTTGTGTATGTTAGGTTTAAATACACAGTGATAATAGTTACTTTCACCTTTAGCTGTGTTATAACAAAGTGGTTGCTGAATTGCCTGATCAGTGGTTTTAACTGTCTGGGATTTTCTTTTTATTTATAATTCTGCTTTTATACTGGAGAGCAGTTTCATATTGGGGTCCTTATAGTTTCATAGTTTGTTTTTTTTATATATTGCTTTAGGTTTTTGTTTTGGTAAAACAAAGTACATAGACGTCAGCTTTGTTGTTTTGATGTTTAAATAACTATTTACAGTTCTTTGTTTTCCTTAGCCACACCAGCCACATACTAACACTTTTCAGCACACATTAGAATCCACTTAAGTGTCTAAGCAGACCCACACAAGATACAAATGGCTAGTGGTGACACCCCTTACAGACCAACCACAGTAAGACAACGGCTCACCCCTGAAACTCCGTGGCTCTCGGTCAGCCATGAAAGAGCCCAGCCTGACTTGGGGAGCACCAAACCTGATCTGTCAGTATATATTGTCGAGGATACAGTTCCCCCACCAGCGGTGGGTTTATCCATAACAAACCAGCCTAGCCAGGTTAATGCATTACCATATGCCAGCCTAACACCTGTAGCCATCCCAGCCCATCAGGGTCCAATCAACAATCATGTACATCCAACAACCCCACAGTTTCACCACAGTTCTCAAACCCAAGCAGCTCCTTATGGGCCTCAACATGGGCCAGCCTCAGTTGAGTATCCAGGGCACACCGCTACCCAACAGGCCCATAGCAGCCCTCCAGCCAGCCTCCATGCCCCTCAACAGGTACCAGCCCCCATTCAGCAGCAGGCCTACATCACACTTCCACAGCATCACAGTCATCCCCAACCTCTCTATAGTTCTTCTATCAATCATTTGCCTACCTCAGACACCTTTCCAGGGCCTGGTTTAAACGTCTCATTGCAAAACCCTGGCAGGCCAATTCAGTCATGTGGATTCACTCAGACACACCAAATTAGAAATGTCCAGGTGTTCAGTGGTAGTGCGGATTGCAAGCTCTTGGTGGATGACTGGATAAGGGACATGCAATATCTTTTGAATGCTGGAGGCCTCACCCCTGACCTTGCCTTTGCTACAGTGGTTCGACATTTAAGTGGAGAGGCCAGGAAGCTGGTTCTAAATTTGCCCACCCATGAGCAGACCTCAAGCAGAGCATTTGATGAGCTGAGGGCAGAATATGGTGATATCCAGTCGTCTCTTGACCCACTTGCTGATTTCTATGAAAGAACACAAAAGCCAGGTGAGACGCCATGTTCCTATGCCATTGCCTTAGAATCCATTCTCCGCACTGTGGAAGAAACACAAAATGGCGGTTACCCTTTTGCAGACAGAGATGGAAAGCTGACCCGCCAGTTTCTTAGAGGATTAAGTGATGAAGAGGTGTATATGCGTATTGCCCCAATGAAGCCGAGGCTTATGAGTTTTCGCGAACTCCAATCTGAACTTCGTCATCTTGCAAGGGAATCAAAAAAATTTCTGTCACAGCCCAGAGCGAAAAAGCCAATCAGTCAAGTTCAGATGGTGAGCACAGAAAACATACAGAAGCCTAAACAAGAGTTTCCAAGCAAGCGTGACTCTGAATTAGCTGAGTTGACAGCTTTGGTGAAAAAACTGGCAGTGACGCAGGAAGAGCAGATCTCCAGAATGGTGGCATTGGAGTCTAAGATTGGTGCTACACCACACTCAAACCGTGCGGTAGCCCCACAGAAGAGTGACAAAGCCACTTTAGTGTGTTTCCGTTGTGGTAAAACAGGGCATGTGGCTAGAGTGTGTAGGGCTGTTCTGACCGATGAAGATCTTCCTCGGGGAGATAGTCAAGTTGGCCAGCAGTTAAACGCTTAGAGCCCGTGGTGATAGGGGCAACTGCGGGCATGGTTCAAGAGCCCCAAAAGGACAGTGAACAGCAAGGTGCTACTCCTCTAATTGGCCCAACCAACGAAGGTGAGGTCATGGTAAATGGCATGAAGTGTAAAGCCCTGATTGATTCTGGATCACAAGTAACGACAATCACTGATGAGTTCTGGCGCCAACATCCTGAACTGCATTCTCAGATTCTTCAGCCTACAGCTATTCCTATAGAGGGTGCTGGGGGCCAACAGGTGCCTCACCTGGGCATTCTGCACATTGACCTTACATTCCTTGAGAAGTCTTATCAGCGAGTACCAGCCTTTGTAGTTCCCACTTGTGACTATCGAGCCACTGTCCCGTTATTGATAGGCACAAATGTGATACGTGCTGCACAAGAACACCTTAAATTTAGACTTGGTGTACAGTACCTGTCTACTGTGAAGCAATCTCACCCTGAATGGTACTCCGCCCTCGTAGAAATGGAAAGAGCGGGGTCTGATAATGGAACCGGTAAAGTGGGGCCTGTGAGATATACCGGGCAGAGGGCAAAGGTTGTTCCTGCAGGGCAAGAAGTTAGCGTGATCGGAAGAGTCTTTGGAGGTCCTCGTTGGCGAGAATATACTGCCCTGGTGGAGGGTTTGCCCTCACAACACCTCCCTGAAGGCCTGGCGGTCGCCCGGGTCCTGGCAAACGTGAGGAAAGGCTGTGTTCCTGTTCGCATAATGAATGTGTCTGGACAGCCTCTAAGGATTAGGCCTCAGACTCCCATTGCTGATGTTTTCCTTGTGAAACAAGTGTCTGAGAGGTGGGAAGAGGGGGGATTGGAAGGAAATAAGCTGGCATCTAGGAGCCTCAACCCCCAGGCCCATACTCTCCAAGCGACTCCAGCTAAGGACTGGCTCCACGATAAGCCTAATCAGGATATGGTGTCCTTATTGGATCTCAGTGATGCCTGTTTTGAGACAGAGGACCAGTATTTACAAATGATAGAGGTGATCAAGCAGCACAGTGATGTGTTTTCCAAACATCATTTGGACTATGGGCACACTACGGTTGTCAAACATGAGATTCCATTGGTGGACCCCAGGCCTTTTCGGCTTCCCTATAGGAAGATACCCCCATCCCAGTACCAAGCAGTGAGAAAAGCCATCACAGAAATGGAAGAGGCGGGTGTGATACGTCCAAGTAAGAGTCCATATGCCTCACCTATCGTGGTTGTTACAAAAAAAGATGGGTCCTTGAGAATATGCATAGACTACAGGAAACTGAATTCCTGTAGCACCCGTGATGCCTTTCCTCTTCCTAGGGTGGAGGATGCTCTGGAGGCCTTGGGGCAGGCAAAGTACTTTTCTACACTTGATCTAACCTCTGGATACTGGCAGGTGGAAGTAGCAGAAGCTGATAAGCACAAGACAGCATTCAGCACGCCTATGGGGCTCTTTGAGGCAAACAGGATGCCTTTTGGGCTGCAGAATGCCCCTTCAACATTCCAAAGGCTAATGACATGCTGCTTTGGTGATCTCAATTTTGAAAGCCTGCTTATTTATTTAGATGATATTGTCATTTTTTCCAGAACGTTCGAGGAACACTTAGAGAGACTGCAGATGGTCTTTGCTAGACTAAAGAAGTACGGCCTCAAACTGAAGCCTCAAAAGTGCCACCTGTTGAGAAGAGAGGTGCGCTACTTGGGCCATGTGGTGTCCAGCGAGGGCATCAAGACCGACCCAGACAAGATCAGTAAGGTGGCAGAATGGAAAACGCCAAAAAGTCGGCGGGAGCTACTGCAGTTCCTGGGCTTTGCAGGATATTACCGCAGGTTCATCGAAGGATATGCATCGATTGCAGCACCACTGTACCGGCTAACCTCAGGTGATCCTAGAAGAAAAAAAAGGGGCAAAAATGGGCCGCCCGCAAAGGAGATGCCATTCGTCTGGACAGAGGAGTGTGGGAATGCCTTTCAGGCCTTGAAGGCTAGGCTTACTACAGCTCCAGTGCTTGGATATGCAGACTATAGTCTGCCTTTTGTCCTCCAGACAGATGCGTCCTTGGAGGGGTTGGGTGCAGTGCTGGCCCAAGTACAGAATGGCTGTGAACGGGTGATTGCATACGCTAGCCGTGGTTTGAATCCTGCTGAAACAAGATACCCTGCCCACAAGTTGGAATTTTTGGCCCTGAAATGGGCAGTAACAGAAAAGTTCTATGACCATCTGTATGGACATAAGTTTTCAGTCCTTACTGATAACAACCCGCTGAAGTATGTGATGACCACAGCTAAGCTAGATGCAACAGGCCAGCGCTGGGTGGCACAGCTTTCAACGTTTGATTTTGACATTCAGTACAGGCAAGGAGGGTGTAATGCCAATGCTGATGCCCTTTCACGTATGCCAGCTAGTGATGTTGCAGAGGTTCTACACACCTGTCCACAGCTAGTGGCAATATCACCCCAGAGACAGTCACGAGAAAACGCTGGCAGTGAAGTTGGAGCAACCACGGATGTCCTGCCAAGGGAGCCTAGCACAAATAAGGAAATGGGGGCAGCAGACCAGTTCCACAGTGTCGGTAGTGATGCCCTACCAAGCATGTCAAAGCAGGAGATAAGAGCAGCTCAGAGAGCCGATCCTGTAATTGGACCTGTCCTTTATTATAAATCTCAGTACACCAAGCCTAAGCGCTCTGGGAGGCACCATGGGGATGAGCATGAGAGGCTACTCATGAAGGAGTGGAAAAGACTTGTGGTGAAGGATCAGATTCTGTATCGGCAAGTAAGGGATAAGCAGAGAGGATGCTTTCACCAATTAGTGTTGCCAGAGAAGTTCCGCAGCTATGTGAAGTCAGCACTTCACAATGACTCAGGGCATTTTGGTATGGAACGCACTTTCGCACTGGTCAGGGAAAGATTTTACTGGCCTCGGATGTTCTGTGATATCAAGGCATGGTGTGAGCAATGTGAAAGATGCTGTCTCAGAAAGACGCCTACGGCAGGTCTCCGGGCCCCCCTTGTCAGCATCCACAGGGAAACGGGACCACAGAGAGGTTCAACCGCACCCTAATGAATATGTTGGGTACATTGCCACCACATTCCAAAGCAAACTGGCATGAGTATGTTGATGCCTTGACCTATGCCTATAATTGTACTCGCCATGACTCCACAGACTACACGCCTTACTATTTGATGTTTGGCAGGCACCCACGGCTTCCTGTTGACCTTGTGTTTGGACTGGCTTCAACTGCTGAGCGTTGTGAACACTCGGAGTATGCCAAAACACTCCAGGACTGTCTCAGATATGCTTGCGAGCAGGCCAGCCTCTTCTCCAGGCGTTCCAAGGAAACCCAAAAGAAGCATTACGACTTAAAGGCGAAGGTCAGACAGTTCATGCCAGGTGATCGGGTACTAATAAAAGTCTGTCACACTGAAACCAGACAGAAGCTAGGTGACAGGTGGGAGCCAAGACCTTACCTGATCATAAAGAAACAGCCCGGGATACCTGTCTACGTCGTTCAGTCAGAAGATGGTGCTGTGGAAAGGGTGGTTCATCAGAATCTCATGACCCAGTGCATGTTCTTTCCCCTTGAGCATGAGCAGACGCAGGGGAGTGAGGAAGTGGAGCAGGTGTTGAGTGACACTGAAAGCTCAGAAGTGTGTGGTAATGATGAGGACACTATGGTGAACTGTGAAGAGATGACCTGCAGGCATGGAGAGGAGGGGACTGATGTCTCTGAACATGATACAGACTTAATAGGTGGCATGGAAGACAGTTTAGATCCCAAAGATTGCTCTTCCCAGGTGCAAAGCCAGAATGATTGCCTGCCTAATACAGAGTCAGAGGCCCCCCGCCGGAATCCTCCAAGGAAGAGACAGGCGCCAAATAGACTGTCCTATCAACAGCATGTTATTGGAGCCGAAACAGTGGAGGACAAAATACAGAGAGGGCGCAAAATATGGCAGCTGGCCAGAACGAGGAACAGCAGCACCACTGCATCACATGCATGACACATATAGGCATTCTCACATTCATTAAAATAAACTACAAACACAGATAATTTGTTACATCTTAGGATATTTACTTATTTAGATGGCAGGGACGCCATCACACTTAGTAGGGGCGGGTGTAGGCCGCAGTTCCTTTTCCCTGCCACTGGGTGGCGTTTTTGCTTTAAGCTGTTAGTTAATTTGCTGCACAGGAAGCAGGAAGTTACAGTCTTGTGTTGTGCTTTGTGAAGGTAAGATGTTAAGTTCTGCATCCAGCTAAACTTATTGCTTTATTAAGCCATCTATGTTCAAATTTTGCTTAAAAATCCTGTAAAATGTATTGTGACTCATCTACAAAGAGTATTTTGTTCCTTTTACGAAATGATGTATGTTATTTTTGCTAGTTTAGTAAAATATATCTCAGTAGAGGCAGCCACATTAATAAGCATGGTTATGAGGCACTAGAGCCATTGTTTTGCATAGTATGGATGCTTTGTTTGTTCTTATATTTATTTTATTTTATTTATTTTTTATTTAACAATATCCAAAAAAATGACAGTCTTGTGTTGTGCTTTGTGAAGTGACTCTGCTGGCTGCTGGAGGACTGTGCTGTGAACGTGTGCCTAGCTGCTATTGAGAGTTATATGGATGCCGAGCCCAGGTTTCCCAAAGTACTGCATGTGAAAAGCCAGTTGTCGAATAAACTGCTGCTACTGTGCTGCGTTAAAGAACTTCTGGTGTCCAGTCT